>NW_024884586.1:39631742-39799242 GCF_019232065.1 Centrocercus urophasianus
GGGGGGGCGCTCTCTTGCTGCCTGGCAGTGGGTGCTGGAGGGTGCTTTCCTGGCCGTTCCAAGCTTTTCAGGTTTGAATCGGTCCCGGGAACTCTCTCTCTCTCTCATCTTGTCTGATTTATTAATCTCAATTTCAATTAAATTGTATATATTGTGTTATCTTGTATTCCAGTATTATAGTAAAATAAGTTTTCCTCCATAGATTGTTGCCGCTGCTCTTTTCCTCCCTTCCTTCCTTCCCATTTTTTTAGTGGGACCGGGGTGGGGGGGGAGGGCAGAGGCCTGCCGCCCCTGTCACGGACATAGATTGATCTGATCAACTCCGTGACAGTAGTTCCTTCATTTTAGGTTGTGGATGCCCCATCCCTGCAGGCATTCAAGTCCACACTGGATGTAGACAGGTGCTATTGGAAGAAAGCCTGCTCAATTCAAATGGAAAGCTGCTATTAAACCAGTATAGCATGTAATATATTTTCACAGCCATGGCAGAAGATTTTTGTCATTCACCTTGCTTAACTGTATTTCCATAAGGAAGTCTGGGTTTCTTCCTCTTCCCCCACAAGCCGTACTCCTTCCGTGTCTTGTGGGTGTATGAGAAGGAGAACTATGGGGACTTCTGTGGGAGAAAAAAGAAAAAAAGAACACTTTTCTTGACTAACTTAAAGCCATCTCACTGTGAACAGAGACTGGAAGTTAATGTTAACCAAAAAATCCCATTCTATTACTAAGTAATACACACTGACATGGAATGCTTAGCTGTATGTTTCCCATCAAATTAACTTTCATAAATTTTGCCCATGATAACATTAATTCATCTTTAGCTTACAGGACTTCCTTCAAATTACATCCCACCTACTACAGCAATAGTTGCTTACACTCCTTAAGCTCCACCTGCTTAGGAAATTTTATTTTTCATTTAACACTTAAAAGCAAAACCATTACTCCACTCTCAAAATAAATTAATAAATCAAATGCCACAGCAAAAATCCAGATTGTTCAGCTTAAGACATTGGGAACATACATTGAGACAGACTAAGTAAGGACATTTCTTGTGTGGAAGGAACAAAGGAGTTAAGAGAAGACAACTTAAGGTTAATCTTACTATGCAATCTCAAATCAAAGGGAAATAAAGTATTTTAAAATGTACTAATGTTCAGAACTATGCCAAATACTTACACAAAACTTTTAGCTGGAGATGTTGGTGGTGCAGACCCAAAATCCCTTCCACCATAAAGATGCCAAATAAGAGAGATTTCCTTCACAATGTAGCGTACCAGAGGAGCAGGAAAATGAAGTGGAGCTTTGCTTGCATCTGTTTTTTTCACAGGTTGACTGAAATGATTTTCCTTTATCAAAATTGCATCATCAACCAGTTTTCTTATTACTGGTTCTTCTTCTTTCTCCTAAAAATATACATAAAGATAAATAACATCGAGAAGATAAAATACACATTCCTTACTAAGATGTTTATTTTTTTCATATGAAAAGAAACTGTTCTATACTGTTTTCTGAAGGCTACACAACAGGCTTGGTTTAGGAATGATATGTATACAGTAACAAAAACCAAAAAGCACATAAGAATAAATGAAAAACTGAGCTTAAGTGAAGAGTAATGAATTCCAAACTGAAAATAAAACATTCTGAGGGTAAGGACACCACATACTCCATGTGTATACGACTAACACAGGTCTACTATATAAGGCATTACTGGAAACAGACCTCAAAAATAACTGGGCAAGCACTACTGATCAGGAATCCGAAACTAGCTCTGTTTATTAAGGAGAGTACAACCAGAGATTATACGAAGAATGTGAGCACTGTTTTCAGACAGCTTGAGTATAGTGTCCCAAATCTTTTAATGCAGTGGACAGATACGGACTGACATGGTACACAAGTTTTTCTGTGACAGGTAAGGATCTTATGCTCACAAGACTACTGAATGCTTGGTCCATGAGAAAAATGAATAAAATGTTAGAAGATAACAACTTTGCACATCTTTTAAGTATTGTATCTTTCTTACAACTACTTTGTAAACTATCCTTTCATTGTAAGCCCAATGGCAGTAATTAATCATGAATAAAATGCATATAAGCTTTTGACATAATATTCAGCTCACAGAACATTTTCCTGAGATATAGAAAAACTTGATCCAAAAATAACTGCATATATTTCCAATAATAATGCATGAACGTCTTTCACAAAAATAATTATTTTTGTGCACTCACAAAACCTTCTAACTCTGTTTACATATGGATTTATCTTTATTTTATTTTTTTAAGTAATTCTCAAAACTTCTTACAGAAACAGCAGCTTTTGGTGCAAAAAGAATGCAGAAATCATCACTTTCTGCAGGAATATCTCCCACGGTTTCATTTATCAGATGATGAGTGAACGAAGTGTAAGTGGGACTCGGATCTTGTGAGACATTTCCACTCTCATCTGGAAACAGGAAGAGATCTGAGCAGGATGGTTCCTGAGTTTGAGATCTGTCATCCAAAACTCCTGGGAGCAGAGAATAGACATGCTTCATTAGAAAAGTCTTTACAAAGCACCAGCAAAATAATGCAGTATTTAAGTGAAGCTTCTTACTTTAATTGCAGTATCAAGAGAAGCTGACAGAAGTTAGAGACATTTTCAAAAAATTCGTCTACTATACAATTAAAACAATTACAATGTATTCATAAGTAGTTACTAGTAGAGATGATTTTAAAGATAAAGTCTTCATAAAAATATCATATAGATACAAAACATCATCTCATTCTAGTAACAAGATGACAGTATCAATAACTTCCAGTATCACACCAATAGCTTACCTTCAACTGTGGAAATAAATATTATCACTATTTATAGTACAAAATCCTTAGCCAAATTAAACCTGGATTTAGCTGCAATCGGGATGCAGAAGCCATAATTCTGTATTTGATCAATTACCTTGTTATGTCTGCTAATTAAAAGATTTCCTCGTGGCTCCAAGTTTTGTTTGTGACTTGGAAGTGTACCATCCTCCTAATCTACCTCTGTACACAGAATAGTGTTTTTTGATTCCTCTACGCCAGAGTGCACATAGCTTACACCCATGCTGACTGACAATCAGATTACAATCTTGAACTACTTCTACATTACTGTTGCTAATAGTGAGAATTTAGTACCTGATCATTAGAAGACTTCATACTTAAAAAGTGTGCTGCAATTATTTCTGCAGTGTCTCAATATATACAAAACTTTCGATCCTACTTTCTTTAGAGAAAGGTTGCACATCTTACTTATTTATGGCCCCAACAGATTCTTACCATTAGGCTCTATCTTCACAGCAGAAGTCTGATGAGTCTCAATTTCCTCCATAGCATCACTCATCAAATCCCGTAAAATCTGTTGCTCTGATTCAGCGAGCAGTGGCCCGTGTGAAGAAGGCTGACTAAAGGTCTCCACCTATAGGCAACAAACCATATTTAGTCATATTTAAAAATAATGGCAATATCATGCTAAATAAGATTTTGCTAGAAATATCATGCTAAATAAGATTTTGCTGGAACACAGCAGTTAAACTTTATTAATGTAATTTTTCTTCGTAAGTATTACACTTTTTCTTTGTTATATATGAATTTGGTACATTAAGTAAACAGCAGAAAATATTTACAACCATCTAGTAGCGATCAAGACAGAAAAAAAATTAAACTAAAAACTAAAAGGTAACATTTTACTCTCAAATATTTTTGAGACAACAAAATCAACATTATTTGCAACATTTCTCATGTTCTTTGGAGAAAGAACGCAGACATCAAAACTAAAACAGATTACCAGAAAGAGTACAGCTAATTACATCAATGTTATTTTGTGATTTTTTACCTTCATTTTTGGCTTGTTAACTCCGCATTTAATCTCTGTTTTACTTGGAGGATGTAAATCACCATAACTCGCAATATATTGTATAAGATTCATTAGTGCAGCACATGAATCAGAGCAGGTGCGAATATGGATTACATCACTGGAACAGTGCAGCTCAAAACGTGGTTTAGTCTGAATAACAAGAAACACACTTAAAAGTACTCTTATAATCAGTCTGAAGTTCCATAAAAATAGTTTCTATACATAGATAATTTAAAATTAGTAACTAGCCAAACAGAACTAAAAAAAAAAAGTACACACAAACTTAAAATGAAGAATACTTGATTCTAAATATAATAAAATAATTTATAAATCACAAATCAGTCCTGATTATTTCAGATTTTATTTTTGGTTAAATACTTACTCTTTCCCCATCAGAATCAGATTTTACTGTTGTAATAGTTAGTTCCAGCAGGCCCATATCCATAACACGAACATAATCTGAAAGACAATGCACAAAAAATTTAAAAAGACAAAAATGAAAAGAACAAGTATCTTCCTTTGTTTATTTTTGGTTGTTAAAAGTATTAAAACATCATTTTGCAAAAACTTTTTCCAGTACATCACCTCTAAAAACACTATTTGTGCGCAGTGCAATCTATTAGAAATTTATCCTTATCTTGTCCACATAAGTTACAGCCAGAGGCACACAGAAACTGGATGAGTAAGCATCCTAGGTGCTTACTACTGAAGCAGTAGAGGGGACATTTTAATACTGTACCCATCTTTCAGCACCAAGAATAGCTTACTTCCCCACTTCTTTGTTTAAACACCGTACGCATGCCTTTATTCTGTTCTTCACTAAAGATCTCCCAACTAAGCTAAATACACACATCAGTGGGCACAGGGCTTCATCACTTCTGCAATTTTTTTAAATATTCCTTCAAGTTTCTCAATTCCAACAGTTGTTACTGTATAAAACAGAGTAGAATAGATATTTTACTGATAAGACTACCTAGAATTCCAAGCCATACAACAACTTTTAAGTTCAACTACTGAGAATGTGTAACACATGAAAAGTCAGAGAAGTACACACTTCTCTGACATGCTACTGCAACTACAAATCTAAACTAAAACAATCATATTTCCTTCTGAGCTACTCATTTCATATTTAACAAGCCAATACTCATCTCAGATCTTCAATAATTTTAATATATGCTGAATATTCCTATAAAGCTCTAACATGTGCTACGAGATATGGCTTAGTAGCTTAGTGTTAGTAATGGTGATAGGAGGACGGTTGGACTAGATTATCTTGTAGGTCCTTCCCAACCTTGTGATTCTATGATTCTACAATGAGAAATTCAAGAGCGGATTAAATCCTTACCTCTATGGAGGTTTACCATAACAGTGTTGCACTTGTCAGACAGATGCAAAGCAGCTTCATCTAAAATTACCCTAGAACAATCAGTAAACCAACAAATAAATAACAAAACAAACAAATAAATAATAGATGAAATAAACACAACAAAGAAATGCTACAAAATTCAGCAGGCATGGAAAAGAAACAATATTTACCATAGAAAAATTTTGTTGTTATCAACACACTAAATATGGTCAATAATCCCTAAATATTTTGTTAATTAATACAACGTCTGCACATAGCAAATCTTTATGAAACATGAAGTACTGGTAACTAAGAAAAAGCAACTTTGTTTTTCCGGCTTTCCAAACTCATTAAAAATTGCAGAATTCTGGTTGTTAATGAAAGCAATCCAACAAAAAGAGTAAGGCGTTCAGCCTAACAAAAAAGAATGATTACACATGAACAGAGTATATTTCAAAAATACAGTTCACCAGTGTGATCATTTACACAATGTGAATGCTTCATAGATCAAATAATAAACAGGCATTACAAGTGTCACAGAACATGCCATGTTTCACAAACACTTAAATTATACCTGAGAGTAGAATAGGATTTATCAACTGCAACGCTGCTGGAAATGCTGAAAGTTTCAACAGTAAGTAGAGATCTGACTGGCAAATACACGGGCCTAGCAACAAATGAAAAAATATTTTCTTTCAATTAAAAATTGTTGTTTATTATATAAAATGTGTATTATGTAATAACAATGTTTATTTTTCATTGATAAACTTTTACTTTATATACTTATACATTTAGAAGTAGCAAAACCTTCCTTGTTTTAGAGAAGGGTTTATCTTACTTTAGATTGCTTAGAGTTTGCCATATTTCTATTTAGAACTTTTTCCAAACAAACATAAATAAATGTTACTAACAATATGCAAACTCGAATGTTTAACATGAAGAAATACGTTGCTGCAGTGCCACCAAATGACATACACTTGCATTTCATTTACCTGTAATCGAGAGCACAACTCCACAGATGCACATGAAAAGTTGTAACTGTAGCTGGAGGATTATATCCCAAAACAGGCTCATCAGAAATATTCAAAAAATATAAAATCTAAAAATCATAAATATATCATTATAATTCTTCAGCATCTGATAATTTAACAAACAATAATGCATTAGAAAAGAAAAAATCTGCAAGGTATGATAATAAAACATTTATTATTTTATTACTGGAAGGTACAGTTAGTGAATTAATCTCAAATATTTCAAAGTGCTTACCCAGTACGTGAACACAGGAGAGCACTGAATGTAAACTGGGCAAAAAGATGCAAACAAACTATCGTGTAGAATTAAAGGTGTGGAAGAGACTGATCCACAGAATCCAAAGCATCCACCTGTCTGTCATGGTTTAGTGGGGTTTTTGTTGGGTTTGTCTGGGGGCTTTTTTTTTTTTCCCCCATTGTTTATTTAAGGATTATTAATGTACTTACATAATGAAAAGGGCAAGAAATAATGGATTATTGATTTTTAATCTGAAATAATCTTTCAACAGCATAAAAAAAAGTAGGATAAAAGGTAATATTAAAAAAAAAAATTAAGGTTTAGTGTCAAATTTCAAGCAATTGTCATAAAATAATGAGACTGAAGTTGAAAATGCAATTGAGAAAAACACTAGACATCTGACCTGTTCATGCCAGCTTAGACCTGAAGGCAACACTCTGTGTTGAAGGGTGGCTCCTCTTAGTCCAACAGCAACTAGAAATTCCTGTACAAGAAAGCTGTACAAATTAGTTTACATGAAATACATGCAAATGATTGAGATCTAGATAATAAAGTGTTCTTCCTTGTTCTCCCAAAACTGACTATAAATTGTCTAAGCAGAATTCTCTAAAATTGAAGGACTAGATCAGGATTAAACAAAACAAGACAATCTGTTTCCTAAAACAGAAACCTCGTTTAATATAATCTAGTATTTGTTGCAATGATATAGCCTGAAAATTATCATCAATTTTCCAGTGGCAGTAGAAAAGCTATTCATTCATTTATTCAGAGCTTCACCAGGAATTAAAAGGAGTACTAAACCAGTGGAGTCCCATATTACAGCGTGTTTAAACCTGAGTCAGCAGAACCACAGTGACACTCTGCTGCTATGCAGATTCCTTCCCTCCCTAGATAACTCTACCAACCTGTTTGTCACCATTATGCTGGCAAACAGGTCATCTTTGAGCCACGCTAATGAATGCTACTGTTGAAGCCAACTCATTTACCCGAGAGCTGCGTCAAACACGCAAGCAAAGGCTATGCAATAGGCAACACTGTCAAGAAGCTGATCGGAATAACTTTTAACTCTTCATATTTGTTTTGCCTGATTTGATACCAGATTAACTCAACCAAGACAAAACACAAAAATGTCAGTTGGAGAGCAAGCATATAATGTGATCAGCAAAGTAAGGCACTGGAAGAATTATTACATTGTACTGATAAATAAAATCCACAAATCACCCAAGAAAATCTGATTTTAACAAAACTAAAGGAAAAGTGGCTCATAAGTCATGGTTTCTTCATCTGTAAACCTGTAATCTAAATGTTCCCATATACACTGAGACAAATGAAAGCGCAAATTTAAAAACACAAACCTTTGTATTGCTCTCTATTTTATCTGATTGGATTTTGACTGCAACGGTCAGCATATTTGGGCAGTGCTCTCCCACACCATCTGAAGATGTCCTGCTAAGACCATCTTCTTCCGAAAAACAAATAGTAGGTTCTAACCAATGGGGACGTATTGTGCTGGGTAGTCGTATTTCAGATGAAGGGACAGCCCCATCCACCATGCCTGCAGAAATTGTGTAATGAGTTACACTGAGGTTCAAAGCTACCTCTAATGAAGCGTTAAGGAAAATCCTTTTTATTCTTAATGTCTTTTAAATCGTTCCATTACCACCAAATAAAGTCAGGCATACACACTGAAAACCACAGATTGCAAAAGGAAGGTTACAGGTGATGCAATATTTAAAAATGGTTATAGCTAAAATCTTTAACTATAGTTTTGTGAGATTTTTTTTTGTTTCTTTTTTGTTGTTTCTTTTGTGTCCAGAATCTTTTTAAATAAATATCTACTACCATGTACAAGAGCCTACATTCATAACAAAGAACACGTATAAGAGGACCACAAAATCTTTACAGACTAGCAGTTGACAGGAAAAGCCTGAATCAAACTGCTGTATCACCACAGTATCTTAGGAGCATTACCCATGGTTTAAAATCAAGTGATACACTACTGGAGAGGAAAAAGCAGGAAGAAGTGTGGGAATAACAGCATTTCCTTCTACTGAAGAAATACAGGAATATCTCCTTAAAATTTAGCTCCCACAGCTACCTCCATCCCAACCCTACCTTGATGATACAAATTGAGGCTGCTAGAATGGAGACAAACGTAGTGTCTATCTTCAAAACCTTCATATTTAGTCACACTAAAAAGTGAACCATTGTTGAATTCCAACCAGAATTCTCCATATTTTCCTTCTAATGTTTTTCCATCATCCTGCTGAAGGAAGAGCAGAAGTGATACGCTGAGTTAGACAGCTCAGACTAACCCAACATTTCCTACTAGCATCATTTTTCTGCTTGCATTTTGTTATTCTCATGTTGAAATAAGTTTAAAAAAAATGCTAAAACATTATATCACTTTACAATCTAGTTACATTACAGTACGTAGAATGTAAGAAGATTACAGAGTTCCTGTTATATACACGTGTTCCTTCAAGAAGATGGGACATTTTTCATGAAAGGGTCCAATGGCCAAAACCAAATAAACTTTCTACGTTTGATTTTGTGAAATTTTCCAGCCTCAGCATCTTACCTTTACATCTGTGAATATCGACACTAATCCATGTGTGACATTTAGCAGAACAGATAGAAAGCTTTGTGAATGTTTATTCTGAGAGTCAAGCTTTTTCCTTCTGCGTGAACGATAATTTGGATCAACAGTGGAATAATATTGTAGTGTTTCCTCTTCAGATCCACTCTCATCATCTAAGAGATAAAACAGCAAATGTCTAACTTTCTAGTTAACACATTATGCCAATAATTCATTGTTTATCCAGGTGGTGCAACTTAATTTCACTTATTTTTACTTGATTGAAAATCTACATTTTTTTCTACTCAGTTTAAAAACTTTCTTACAGATTTGCAAGTTCTTTCCAGTATCATCATAATCACTTCAACCACTTGAGCTATTGTGATACAAAGGCTGAAGAGGATCTATTAAGGGCATTACCATAATTAACTGCAGATTTGAATTGACTGAAGCTGTCTTTACTGAAAGTATTGATGAGTTGACTGGCCACAGATAGTCCAACACCATAAGAAAGGTTTTCAAATGTTTCTACAGGAGATGGAGCAGTTGGTTCCCACAACAGCAAATCATTGCTGATTCTAGAAGGAAATATATTATCACCATTATATAATACACTAAATTCCCAGCAAGTATAAAATGAATAAAGCACTATCTCCTTCACAGATTTAATATATCAGATTCCATAAACAATGAGGAGAAAGTTAGGAGAACAAGAAAGAATAATATTTCCAGATATAAAGGCCATAAGAAATGAGAATATTTTTTCCTCAATAATTATAATATGCATATGGCATATTAGAGCATTAATAGTGACACAAAAATCTCTAGTAATTGTACTTTGGCTAAATATGCTGGGGAGGAAAAATACTATTTTGATCACATCAATTTCAAAATGAAGTTGCAGGAAACATTATTTACTTTGATTTTACATGAGTCTGTGTCTATTAGTGGAACACAACTTGTACATTCAATAACCTGAGCATTCAATGAAAGTCTAAGCACTGCAACCTTGAAAGAGAAATAATGGCCAATACAGGATAGCATAAATCATTATCTTTCTTCGTGTAGGTGACGTAGCATAATAGTTATTTTTTAATTGATATAATCTAATTGAGTTGCTTTTTATCCCCCCTCTGCAGATTAGGAACAACTAGCAGAAACAGTGATGGGAATCAGGATTTAAGTCAAGTTCACTTTCCCCCATTAGCCTCTGTAAGAGTTAAAATAACAGAAATAAAAATGTACTGTTAGAGTTTTGCCCATCTTATGAACTTTTAATTTTTAAGACAAAAGTCACTGAATTAAAAAGGAAAAATGTATTCAACAGTTTCTGAAGTATAACGATTATTTATAAAGGAGAATCCAGAAATATTAGGGCAGAACTAAGCACTGTGAACAAAGATCTGAATAAGTTTTTCACTGAAAGCAAAAGTCGATTTAACTTTATCCCTTGTTCACAAAAATCTGCTACATTCTTTTTCAGCAACTGATTCCTATGGCACCAATCAGACATATGATAGTGTCCCTGAAGTTATCTCTCACGTGAAACGTATTTTACAAAGTACTTGATATTCTTAGTAAACCATTCAAATGAATTCCAGCTATAGTTACTCATTTAAATGCTTTCATCAACAATTAATACAGAACTAAAAGTATAGGCAATGATAACTAAGTAAAACAATTATCATACTTGCCTGTTGTAAAGTTTTTCATAAAAGCCTTTGTTTGGTAATGTCAAGTGAATGTTTGGTAACATGAGCTCCAGTACATAATGAGAATTGTTAATTGTTTTATCCTGAAACTCAGTCATTTCAACTACATCTCCTGGCATCACCATCTGAAAGAAAAACAAAACAAACCCCAAGGTGAAAATAAAAATGAACAACTGACGGTCAGAAGATGCATGTAAGTGAGAAGATCTAAGTGTGAGAATACATTAATTTTATCTATTAACACAAAGCAATAATAAAATTTCAAAGTACCTCTTCATTTTCAAACATGACTCTACGAGAAGAAAAAGGAGAAGGCTCTGGTCTTCTAATATCACAGACATCTTTCAAAGAATGAGGTCCTCCTTCTTCTTCCTCTTGAAAATTACCATCTCCTTCCTCCTCCTCAGCTGCTATCCTTTCCAGAATGGAGTGCACAGCCAGAGGGTTTATTTTCAATACAATCCTGATGTTGGAGATGTTATGCAAAACAAGCCATTAGGGATGCCAACAATTTTTATATTACTGCACAGACACATTAAACCACTACTACTATTAAACCAGTAAGCACAAGTGGACTTAGCAAGTCAATTATCAGGGTTCTTTTATCAGCAGGAACATTTTGTTAGAGGGAGTTACACACTGAGGAAAAAACACCAAACTTAAAGGCACAAAGGAATACAGAAAAAAATCACCAGGCCAAAAGTTTAGTGTTGGCTATTTTCCACTCTATCAAGCAACCATTAGCTGACCAAATGCTTTTTCAAAATGTTTCTATCATCCTGACACTAGCAGCTATTAGAAACAAACTAACTAACTAATGCTCTGCATGCTTTTGCCCATTATGAGTATAAACTGTTATATTTTATTTCTATCATCGTACAAAAATAAAAAATACTGAAAAAAAAGATTAATGCAGAAAAAGCTACTGAAAACTGTGGCAAAAAATATGTGTAGCAAATTCTAAAATCACCTTTATAAGCAGCATTAAGTGATTCTGTTCAGTAACTGAGGCATTGTGTTGCCTTACAAGTTACAGTAACACTCAAAACATAAGTACTCTTATTGTTGTTACAGGTTATTAATATTTTGAGACAAAAATCTATTGTTGTTCTGTTTCAGCCTTCAATGTAAAAGAGAAAATGTAAAGTGACAAATTAGATTGGACAAAGTTTCAAGCCTCCTTCAAGATCACCTTGAACTGAAATTTACTCAAACCTATACAGAAAACATTATCCATTAGAACCAACTTGATGATAAACACAGAATTTTCCTCAATTCTGGGGTTCTTTTCATGTTCTTTCTTCACAATTAATTTTAAAGCATTCACTACACAAGTAATCAGCATTAAAATTTCAACAACAGCAGTACTTCAAAGATACTAACTATCTGCACTGAAAAATAAAACACTATTTTACCGAGGCCAATCAAAGTTGTCTGATGATGTTATATCTCCATCAACACCGCCAGACACTTGAAAAAATTTTACTGGTGCTTGTGCTTTATCTTCTTCAAATGAACCTAGACAGAAAAATATAGTAGAAAAAAAGTTGACTCAGGAATTACAATTGCTCACTACAGGATGCAGGTAATAATCTGAACAGAGAAAGACAGTAGAAAAATTCATGAAAATAATGACAGCTGCTAAATTAAGGACACCTGCTTCTCAGCTTGGAGTCCAGTAGGTGAACCCATCCAAGCTGCACATAAGACACCTTTGTGCATTTTCTCTTCCTTTCCACAAAAAAAATAAATGTTAACTTTTACAATTTGAAAGCAGCTTGCTTTCTATCTGCTTAATTTGTAAGATACTTCAGTCATAAGAGTATTACTGTTTTCTCAATGGCAATTATTTAGGACACCATAATTCACTGTATTTTTAATCTAGAACTGAGATTTCTCATTTTGCTCCCATACTATCTACAAAATTTAGCCTAAAACAATGAGAGATCCCAGGAAAATACTAAACTGAAAACAGACATAAGACAACATGACAGAAAATAACAGAAATATTAGCTCAGTTCTCAAGCACTGCACCCATGTACATTATTCTCATCTCCTCTTTGTACTAACTGACTTATGCTAATATCTAGCACAGAACATTACACTGCAGGAGAGATATCTGCTCTAAAATGGAGATGGAAAGATAGTCCATCAAGAGGAGAGAAGTAATTACTAATCCTCAACATAAGACCTTTGTGTCAACTGTGTAATTTCTGGTAAAAATAATAATAAAAAAAGAATATTCAAACAATGTGAACACACTTACCAGTAAGCTCTTTAAAAGTAAGTTCTAATTTAACTTGTTCTGGAGTTGAGCCTCCAACAAACTCTGTTTTAAATTCTATATCTGTAAATTCAAGATGAAGAATCTCTTTCTGAAGTGACTTCTTAAACCATGGTCCTCTTTCCTGATCTGACCGCAGGTCAGGTATTGGGAAGCGAACAGACAAATTTAATGTAGGGGCAGTGACTTGAACTGAAACTCTACAGTTTGCAGGAGTATGCGAATCGTCCAGAAAAACTTCAGTGAATGCTTTATGCTAAAACAAATAAACAGAAAAAGTTAAAAGTAAAAAAATATGTATTAGAGAAAATAATTCTAAAAATAACTACGGAGAAAGCTTTTCCTGTAATACTCTTAAAAAGAAAAAAACAAAACAACTCAGTTTCATATATTACACAAAATACATAAGGACCAATCATTATTACTTCTCAGGTTATTCTTCTGTTACTGATACTGTTAAAAACCTTCTTAATTTTAAGTCAAGTACTTACAACAGAGGTAGCAATCTTTGATAAATGGCTAGTTTTCCCCTTCAAATTAGAGTAAGAGTTCCTAACTATACTGAGCAGCAGTTAGGAGATACTATAGAAGCACAGAATGTCACAGTGGGAAGAGACTCACAAGGAGCACTGAGTCCAACAGCCATCTCCACACAAAATTACCCAAAATTCAAATCTTATGTCTGAGAGTGCTATCCAAATATTTGTTCAACTCACAGCAGCTCAGTGCTGTGACAGCTGTCCTGAGGAGCTTCCTCCATGCTCACTATCCTCTGGTGAAGAATCTCAGTCTGACCCTCCTCTGACACAGCTCCATGCCGTTTCCTAGGGTCCTGCTGCTGTCACTAGAGATCAGCACCTGCCCCTCAGCCTTCTGTTCTTTAGGCTGAACAAAACAAGTGACCTTGATAAAATTACTACTCAGAGATTTAATAAATCAAATGCTACTGTTGAGAAGCCAAGAACTATCAGCATGCATGGCTGCCCCTTTCAGTATGTCCTGGATTCCAGCTCCTATCACTGACATGCGTCATTCAAGACTTCCCTGTGGATTGCTTCCTGTTGACCATCAATGAAAAGACTCAAGTTTTCAGAACATAACTGTATCAACACAAGTTGTTAATATCTTGTACATTTTCTATACTATTAGCAAAATTTCATTCACTGATATCTGGACTGTCTTAATTACGTTTTGAAAACTAATTGTTCTGTAATCAATGGAGCAATAAAATCCTTTGACAGTTTTTTTTCTGTGAAAAAATCAGTTAGTTGCATTAAACCTCTATTACGTAACTTGAAAAAGAACCTTTCAAGTTAAACATTCTTATGCTAAATATACTGATGTTAATCCTCCTGAAAGCTTGAACCAAGATTAAAAAAATGCAACTTTTGTTTGCCCTCAATGACTACAATGCAAGGCATCTGTTGACCATCCCTTCAGCTGCACCAAAACTGGATACGGCACAGTACAGAAAACTGGGCTGACAACTTAAAATTTCAACACATATGTAAAACTATAAGCAACAAATACTGCTGCTAAAGGGCATGACAGGACAGATTCGAAATTAGCAATCATTCAAGATTTCCCCTTTTTGTCCGGCTCTGTCTCAAAAAGCTGTGCACTTACACAGTTTATGAAGAAGCTATCATAGCCTTTAGGTCTGTTATCACACATGCAATCACTGAATCTAAAATGAATATCCAAATCAGACAGCTTCTGTTCTTTATCAGAACTTATAAACCAACAAAAAAAATCCCAAAGGTTAGAAAACTGACCTGTCTTCCTGTTGCAAAAATTCAGCATGTTTGTTAATAAATTCCATTTTTAACTTACCAGATTTATGTGTTTGTTGTATGAAGTATACATGTGAGATGCCATCATCTCCACCGTAGTTAGTTTCTGTGGTTGAAGTAAGGAATTTAATCTGTCCACAATACTAATATCCAGCTCACAAAACACTGGACTTAACTTTATTTGTAACTCTGCTTTCTGTGGAATAGAACTAAGTCTGCCTTGACTACCCTGAAAAGAAAGAGAAAAAGTACTAAAATCCTTAAAAATAATATAATGAAGCAAATAATTGTATGTTGTATATATATCTCAGTTGTACAAGATACCTTCTTGTAAAAATGAACAGAACTAAACAAAGGCTACCATGTAGAAACATGGCGTTTTTAATATTCCTCCTTACCTGAGGTCCTCTATTGTCTGAATGCTTATAATGAAGCTGAAGGCATGGCAGAGCATGAGAATCATTTTCTTCTTCAGAATGAAATGTCAGCAGCTTTAAAACAATAGTCAAGACAATTAATGGATAAGAAGAAGAGTTGCCATAGGTGAAGACATTTATGATATTTTTACTAGAAAAGATAGCATGTAATCCTGGATTCAAGTCAGTGAATAGAGCCTTGGCCCAACCCCTTACTCAATCCCTTTGCTCACTTTATTAGAGCTTCTCATCATTAAAAGAGCTGGAACACTAATCATCACCTGAAGGAACTTCCCCATTCCTTAGCTCCATGAGCTAGTGTTTGGAAAATGCTTACTCTAATTCCCAAACTGAGTTAAGCATATTTGAAAGAGAAATAAACCAGTAAAGTTTGGCTAACTAATACCACTTTTGACAGATATGACAGCAGCCTGGTTCAACATCTGATCTTAAAACATATCTTGAAACCACAGCATGTATCAACTTTTTACATATATACTGTAACTATTTCAAAAATCTAGCATTTTAAATTACACAATTTATATTCTCTGGGGAGATGCCCAATTTTTTTATTATTTATTTATTTATTTATTTTACCTCTGTATAGTGAGGCTGAATGGAATGAGAGTCAGTAGAGAAAAGGCATTCCAGAAACTCCATATTCCCAATGGATAAATCCGTACTAAAACTTCGAGAAGTAGACCTTTGTCTTTGTTCATAGGACACTCTGATGCCAGTACCTATAAACCTGAATTACAAAAATTACAAATTACAGAAATTAGCATGAATCAATAACATTAAGAAAAGTCAAGCTTTCAGCATGGGAAAAAAGTATCACTGCAAACCTTTTAAATATCATTAAAACTGTTAAAATTTGTAACTTAAAAAGATTTTTCTAGTTATCACTTCAGCAACATAATGAAAGGATTTCACATCACATGTTCAACAACGATTAATGTACAGAAATTCATTAAGACCACTTCAGACATCTAACTTAACAGGTAATTCAAGAAAAGCTGGAAATCTAACATCCTTACTTGGACAAAGTCTGATGCCTAAGAAAGCTTAGATTAGAGCCATAAATTAAGAAAATATATTTTCTCTCCTAAATGTTCTGTATTTGAGACTGTGCTGGGACAGTTAAGATTTCTGGACAAAAAACAATTGTTTCTGAAGCAGGATCTTCTTAACTGTATTGAATTTGTATTTTGCAGTAAGTAAAAACCTAAGTTTCTCAAAACAGAATCCTTTTTTTGCAATAAAGTTGGTCCTAAAAATATAACTATTTCTAAAGAAATCATTTACGTAATGATCCCGATTCCATAGCTTTCTGCAGAAGAAACTGCACCTAGTTTAATCAATCTGTAATAGAAGGGAGCTAGGCTCACTTCATTGTTTATGCACTTCTGGTTTTTGTTTTTGTTTTTTGTTTTTTTTAATAAAAACAGCAGTAGTCTTAGACAGAAGGTGTCAAAACATAAGGCTATTTTGAAATGAACAATCCAACATTCAGTTAAGTAGCAAGCCCACTGGATATAAACTTTACTGTTTATTCAAGCTTAACAGACATATATATGTATGTGTATATATATATTTAAGTGATTTATAAATAAGCAAAGTTATACCTAAGGTGATCATGAGAACAAGCTTCTGAAAATACTTCTCGGAAGGACAGAAAATCTTCAGTTGCAAACTTAACTGGCTCAATCTTTTCTATTCGGGCAAAGAAATCTCGAGCCATTGGTGTCAAAGGGTTATGGTTCAGTGAACTTTCAGGTGGAGGTAAAGGGTCAATATGAAGTACAGACACTGAGAAAGTTCCGACTGTGAGTCTAAAAAGAAGCTCAGGTCTGGATTCATCCACAGAAACAGATCTGGATGGAATAGCTGAAATATAAAATTAAGTTTGTGTAAACAACAATTTCATAACGTCATCTTACTTTTTTTTTTTTTTTTTTTTTTTTTTTAAACCAAATTGCTAAATCAAAATTTATTTCCAGTATCATTTAGGGAGCAGAATGCAAATCAGCATTTTTACTTACACGTCCTCCTTAAGGAAGCCTGGTGAACCACATTGGCTGCAAGTGAAGAACCTCTTGGAGGCTGTAGTTCTTGTTTGTTACGATCAAGAAAATCACCCCAGGTTGGTTGCAGCTAAAACAAAAATATGTATGATCTTAACTTTGCTAAATAGATGTGTATGTATATATGTGCATAAAAAGGTGGCTGTTCCAAAAGTAATGCCTCCTATGTTATTACATTAGCTCACACTGTCAGAGGTGAATGTTGGAAGTAAAGCAACAGAGGCTGAACATTTCTATTACTATTCCATTGTTGACAAGCAACAGATGGCAGCAGAGGGGTAATCTGACAAAAAGGCATCCGACAAGAAGCAGAGGTGTGAAACTGAATTCCTTCACGAAGAAAAAATTGCATCCACTGACGTTCATCAATGCTTGCTGAACATTTAGGGAGACCAAAGAGTGGATGTGAGCACAGCAATAAGGTGGGTGCTGTGTTTCTGCAGTAGTTGGCAGCAATATGAATGACAAGCCATGTTTCGGATAGCCATGTACAGTCACACTATGAAATGAAGACTGTCTCGATCAGCTCATCCACACAAATCAGCAGATTATGAACAGGGAAATGTGTACAGGGCTTAACATCAGCTTCAGTCCATTGGAAGTGGTAGTGGCAATGCTGGAACGTGAGATTACTAATATTTGGGTCCCACAAGTGCTCATTCTGGAACAGAAAGAACACTGTATGCAAGTTTGTCAGGACTCACTAAGCCAACATGAGGCTGAAGGTTTCCTGGATCACATGATCACTGATACGAGATGCAGTATCAACACCACAGAACAGAGTCAAAATGGCAGTCCACGCAGTGGTGACATGAAGTCCCCATCAAAGAAAAAGTGCAAGACACAGTGAGTAAAGTGATGTGATGGTCTTTTGGGGCAGGAAAGAGGTGATCTTTCTGGATTTCCTGGAACCCAGACAAAAGAAAAAGGAAAACAAAAAAAAACAGAAAAAAAAAAAAAAAAACAAAAAAAAAAAAAAAACCAACTCTGACCACTACATCACAGTGCTGACTAAACTGAAGGATCAAACTTCCAGAGTCAGGCCAAAGAAAAAAAAAAAAAAAACCTTTCTCTTGCAACACAATAGCACCATGCCTCATGTCAGTTTGAAGACTGTGGAGCACACTGCTAATCATGGCTGAACTGTCCTACAACATCCATTAGGCAGCTTCTGACTTCCATCTGTGTAGAATGATGGAAGATGCACTGCAGGGACAACACTTTCCTAGCAATGACAGTGTCACAGCAGCTGTGAAAGAGTGGGTCACCTCCACCGTTGCCCATTCTTACGAACGCAGCATGCAGGCTCTTATTCATGGCTGGTGAAAAGGCAGAGAACAGTCTCCATCACAGAGTGTTATTGTGCTTTTTGTGTATGTTGTAGTTTCCATGGAAATAAATAGGAGGCATTACTTTCAGAGCAATCCACACATATGTGTGCATATGTGTGATCTAGCAAATAACAGACAAAGTGACAAAGAATCTGTACATAAACAATCAATAGCATACCATTTCATGGCCTGTTAAAACTCAAGTGAATTATGCACATATGCTTCACTTGAGGTTATACTTCTTAATTTTACAATAGCCTTTATCACATATTTGTAAAGCTGGATACACTTGCTCTCTCACTCAAAATATATTCTCCTGTTTCTGTGTAAAAAGCATACGTTTTCCATTGTTTTAACTAAACATCAGGCCACCTAACAAATTTTGAAAAGATAAACAGTATACATTTTTCTCATATCAGGTATTAATACAATGATTTTCTGCTTTTTATTGCCATCATCTATGTAATCCATAATAAAAGAAAATCCAAATATTCAGTTACAAAAACAAAAGGATCTTTCATAAGTTTTCTACATAATATCAAAGCAACTGAAAACAAATACATTTCCATTTCCTGTCTCAGTAGCCAAACAGATGAGAATCTTTCCAATACAGTTTCAATCTTTCAATGAAGCCTTCAAGGAAAAACTGTCAGATCTAAACACCTTCACTGCCTTAGTGAAGTTCTTGAACAATGACTGGCCTGTCCTCAGATACAAACGTTCGAGTTAACACATTCAATTACACTAGCTTTGCTACAGTTCTTGATATCATAAAGAGTATTTATAGAACACAAAGAAATAAAGAGGAAAGAAAAGGTTGATTTCAGGGAGATTTTAAATATAGCTAATACTGTACATACCACTGTTGTGCTCAGTGGAGATCCTGCTGGTGTGTTGGTATACGTACTAGTTAAAGACAAGTCTAGATCCATAGTTGGAGGGTCTCCAAGAGGTGGAAGGGAGGAAAGGCTATGAGACATGTCCATTTCAGCCATTGAGAAGAAAACTTCTTCCTCTAATGTGAATCACACATATTAAAGAATTATTCTCTAATGAAAAAGAATTATTTTTGAAAGAAATGCATTTCTAAGTTCAGAAATCCAACAGCTAGACAGAACAGTCAAACAAATATATTATTTACAGGAGTTCCAAGTTAACAACCCTAAAAATATTAGAAAACAGAACATTTGACTTCATATTCAAGTTGACATTATTTCTTTAAGCTCATACACTCCTTTGACAAATTAATATATTACATTTCAAATAAAAAACAGCAAAAAAAAAAAAAAGCAAATAAAAATGTAAATACAAGAACAATTGAACTGTTTTTCATTCTGTGTTTCATTTCCTCAGTGTGTTGAAAAGATGTGACAGTTCACATGCATTTACCATGCTGCACATATTAAATGTGCATACAGATTACCAAACTCTTTTAAATGAAGCCTAGTCTAACCTCACTGAGCCTGATACTCATTTTTACTCAACAGTGCAACTAATGGCTTAGAATAATTCTACATCAAAGTTACTTTGATACTTAATCTACCAAGAATAAAAACTCAAGAGCTATTTTATATAATCTTGTATATAATCTCTATATATAATCTCTCTATATAATCTAACAATGGGCTTTCTGCTATGCCATATCACTTTTATACTTGCCACGACTAGAAGGCGTTCTGGCTGTCTCTGTCTCATAGAAGCTTTGTTCAGATGAGGCTCCTGCAGATAAAGACTCTTTTCTTAAATAACGTTTCAATTCCATCTGAATTCGATACTCATCTTCCTGCTGCATTGGCCGGTTCTTCCTATCTTTATTAGACAATTCTATCCTGCTTAGGCTTTCTGAATGGAAGAAAAAAAATTACAAAATTCAAAATGCACTGTTATTTTCTTACCAATATCTATAAAAAAAACTCAGAACCAAATCTGAAAATTAACTAGCTGCTGGTGCTGGGGTATGTGTGCATATGTATTATTCGAATATATATATATGCACACACACACACACACACACACACACACACACACACCCCCAAATTCACTCTCTAGCATTACTTGCAACTCTGGAGTATTTTATGGTCATATATGCAGATTTTACTACTAAGGAATTACAAAAATCTCAGGTTTTAAGATGATACAAATGGGAATGCTTTTTCAGTTAGCCAAAGCCAACTAACAGGTCCAGTAAAAGAAAAATATTAGCATCATCAGAAGACTATTAAGCAAGCAGCAAGGATTTGACAAATCTTCTCAAAAAGACAACTAACTGTCCATCCAAATAGTAAGTATTGTTACATCAGGAACACACAGGGAAAAGAAAAAGCAACAACAAAAATAAACATTCTTATCTTGTTATTGCCATGATCTAAGTACAGTTTGTTGATTACTTAGCAAATACAAATTTTTCCTCAAGCGTTTTCCTCATCTATTTAATATTTTTGGTGCCTGTTTCCAAAGCACACTACAGAGAACTAACTGGATTAGCTAAGCTCATTTGGTCAGATAGAATCTATAAGAACCAAAACTGTTCTGGCTTCCTGACCATTTCCAACTATCATTTCCCCAACTGTTGTATTCTACTCTCCCAGTTTATTTTATTGTCTACAACACTGTTGGTTATGAACTAAGAGACAATCGGCAACTGAACTGCAGTATCACAGTACTACATAGAGCAGCTACAGAGCTTTTTACTAAAACCAAACAGAAAAGAATAATCTATCACCACAAACATTTTTCTCCAGTAAAGAAACTTGTTTATCTTGTAAATCTTCATTTTTGTACACACAAACCCACATTTAATATTTACAAGATGTTCACTTGCCTGGTCCAGCAATAGCTGCTACCATGTCCAACAGAAGATGCACTTGTCTGGGTGACAAAAATAGATGTATAGAATCTATCTGTCCATCCACATCCAACTAAAGGAAGGAAAAACAAAATCATGAACACAGTTTTCCTTCTGAAGTCTCAATGATTTTGATAGTAGATTTTCATGCTATACAGAATACATCCGTTTCAGTAAAATTTTTATCTTATAAACACCCAGAACTTTTAATTATGTATTGCTACCAATCTGTAGCTTGGCATGATGAACACAGATTTGCCACCCACAATTTACTTCCTTAAATACAGATAATACACATAATAGGGAA
Organism: Centrocercus urophasianus; assembly: GCF_019232065.1. Classification (NCBI taxonomy): domain Eukaryota; kingdom Metazoa; phylum Chordata; class Aves; order Galliformes; family Phasianidae; genus Centrocercus; species Centrocercus urophasianus. The sequence goes on from NW_024884586.1 coordinate 39,653,574, forward strand.
ATTCAAGAATGCCAGTAGTTTTGCTTGCTCAACATTTCTAAAAGCAATCAACAGTATAAGGTTAGTATTACGTACAAATTACAAAATACTGAAATCAACATCCTAGATTTTAGAAGCTGTGAAAGTTCTCCTCAGAACTACTCTTATTGTAGAGATTAACAGACATGAATACTTCCTTGTGACTGGGTGGGGCTGTTTTTAAATGTCTCATTGCTTTGACAGTGTTCAACAAAGCGAGCCTCTTACCTCAGAAGATCTACTCAAGGTAAGTTTATCATAACAACTTGTACAGATCTGTCAGTTCTAGATTCTTACACTCCTAGACATTGGTCAACTCATGATTATTACTCATTTTATTGTGTGTCAGTGACAAAGAGCTGGTAGCAGGGGATGCTACAAGGGTATTCTGTGAGAAGAGGCCAGGTGCTGCACAGGGCTGGCTCCTGTATTAAGACTCTCCTTGGGACATAGCTGAATCCATCAGCAAAGTCTCACTTTTGTGAAAACATACTTAAGAAAAGGCAAAATGCTACACAGTCTGAGAAAGAAAAGAAGGTTGAGAGAAAAAACTGTGCAAAACCCAAGGTCAAAGAAGAAGGAGTGGAGAAGGTGCTCCAAGCACTGAAGCAGAGGTGCCCCCTGCAGCCCATGGAAGACAACGTGGTAAAACAGTATTTCCTTGCAATCCTACAATTGTTAAAACATTATTTTAATATCAGAGAGCATATATTTATACAAGTTTACTTATATGCTCACACCTTTTTTTTTTTTTTAAAAAAAAAAAAAGAAAGCTAAAACACTATTTTCAATTGCTTTGTTTCTTTTATCTTTATAAGTCAAATAAAACATTATTTTAAATGGTGGCACTTAAATTTGGCATTATTATTTGATTGCTATTAGTTTTAATGTAAAAATTCAGAAGTGGAATTGTTCACAAGAGCTTTACAATGCCACAGTGCTGTAGCCTCAGTAAGCAATGTTATAATTATGTCCTTTTAAAAACATAAGTGTTTTTAATCAGTCATTTAAACATTCCACATGTACATAGGCAAAGTCAGTCACAGTGCTACAAGGAAAAAAAAAAATGGATCAAGAAAGCAGTGGGAGTATAATGAAAACAAAACTATTTTCTCAAGATTCACTGCAATATATAAATTCAGTTTGTCTCCACAACACAGGAATCCTCCTTTAAGAGATGTCAGTGCATTTTTTGTATTTATATTTGAATTCACTTTGAATTGAAGTAGTAGGAGAATACCAAAGTAGATAATGCACCTCCCCATTTAATAAATAAATAGACCCATAAAAACCAAACTGGACTTATGTACTTATTCATATAAGTAGAAAAATCCAAACAGTTATGTACTTGTTAACAGAAAACATTTGTACATTTTTCCTGCCTTTTATTACAAATCCTGAGAACACACCAACTGGCCACTGTAGAGCTGTCTTATTAGAGATATGTATTGATTCTGAATGAAAGAACCTAGAACAAAAACTAAAAGTATTGTTACTTTGCCTTTTTTTTTTTTTTTTTTTTTTTTTTGTTTTTGTTTGTTTGTTTGTTATGCAGTAGCAAAAATAAAGTCTTCTGTGACTATTAATTTAAACATCAGGAAAGCATGACTAACCTTAGCTCCAGGAAGTACTTCATTTTGCTTTAATGTTAGGCTCAACTCCATTCTACCAATCAGCTTACTGATCTGCACAGGGTCAGAAGGAGTAATTTCTGGCAAGTTTCTTGTTAATTGTGGGTGAGGCTCATAATTGATTTTTGGGTTCCAGCTGGGTGAAAGCTTTGGTTCAGTTGCCTTGAAAGGTTACACAGAGAGGAATTAGAATGTATGTCATTTCTTATTAAAAAGACGTAAACATGCATAAGCTTATCACAAAAGAAATAGTTACAAACAACTATAATTTTGACTGTACTGTTAAAACATACTTATTAGTAACTGTTAAGAAACAAGTAAAATCTGAAATATCGGGCCCTCACAAAAATTTGATCAAGTTTCCACAGAATATTAACTTGTGTTTTCACATATTAGAACTAGCATCCAGATTCCAGTACAATACCATCTTAGAGACTTTAGGACTGAGTAAAATTTATTTTCTTCCCCTTGCCAAAACTAACAGAAGAGATTATGAAAGTCACTAAGCACAGATTCAAGTAGAAGTTTAATTTCTATATCCTCTAGAATGAATCTAATATATAAGCACAACATTACATTCTATCCTTCATCACGTGACATTTTACATATTGCATTTAATTTTACCAGCTGTGTAGCTGAACAGACTGGGGAGGACTTTGTTGATGCGGGAAACTCATCCCAGAAGAAAGAGACACCTGAGAGCTGAAGTAACTTGTGAGCAAAAGCTGTGGGCTGATGTACATTAATTCCAGAGCACTCATCAGCAGTTTCATCACAGTACATAGTTCTGGGAGACAAAAGCAAGGAAATAAAGATGGTAGGAACATGCAAATTTTTACCTTTATTGTGCCATATAGCCTCTAAGTTTGTATATACTTTCTCTCTCTTCAGACTATTTACAATGCCGTTCACTGCCCTGAAAGGAGAAACCACCACTCTCTGGGAATGGGTGGAAATCTTGAATTTTCTACATGACAAATGCAGCATGCTTTCAGTGCAATATATCCTAGTGTATTACCCTAGTACTTATGTCTAACCTGATGATAAAGAGTCTGTGCAACACTTCCATACAATTGTTTCTACTGGGATGTACATAATGCTTGTTTCAGTCCTTGATTTTTGGAAAATCTACCACATAACATGTTTGTATAGTCTACAAACACTACCTGAAAGAAATATTCTGGAAGTTAGAAATAGAGAAAATGTATTCCAATTCCATACATTTTTTGTGCAATTACATTTCTTACATCATAATACTGAGATCTAGAAGAAACAGCAAACTCTTGAAAAGTCTCCACATAACTGAATTTGCAGTGGAAAAACACATCTGCTATTCCATACACAAAATGTATCAAACATCAAAACAACATGCTACTTCTTTCAAGTGAGAGGTCGCCTCATTTGCTAGTACTATCCACTGACATTTGAACTTCTCAGAAATGGCGTTCATAAACTGCAGAAGTGGTCATTATCTTGTCTTTAAAAATCTAGATCTCTTCTGATTTGATGATTAAATATTTTAGCTTAAACACGTTAAACAGAAGTTCAGTGGAGAAACTCTTTGCTGACTTTATAAGAGGTATTCTTAACCTGGTTGCTGAAGAACTACTGTCTAACTGTATATAAAACCTGCACACATGGGTACAGAAAGTGGCAAGAAAATGTCCTTTAAACAAACAAACAAAAAAAAAATCAACAGATTGCTATTAAAATTTTTACCTTTCAATTCGAATTTCAAGTGCAGTTCCACTTTTAGAATTTTCCGGCACGTGTTCGATGCGCAGAACAGTATCTAAGAAGGTAACTTTCACTCTTCGTAGTACTTAAATGAGAAAACAGCAAAGTCATCTTTACTCAGTAATGACTTTTATAAACCAAATGAACACTTTAAGTTGGGGAAGTTCTCAATGAAAATAAATTGCAAAATTCAGGTGGCAATGTAAACTACCATTAAATGTTTAATACACACATTTACATCATGCAACCAACCTTCAACGCACAAATACCTGAGCAAGTGACAATTCAAACCAAGTTGTTCTACACCTCAGCATGGATGATCCTTAAATCACCTGCTTCATTATCCACATTGTCTAAATGCTTAAACACAGCCATGTGTTGTTTTACCTTGCTACTTCTATTTCTGGAACCAATTTTAAAGATTTCCCATCTAGCACTAGGCTCTCCACTGCATGATGTGGTCATCAGTCCTAATTTTCTTCCATTTAAAAACACGCATCTTTTAAAGAACATCTAGCAGCATAGCGTGATTAGAGATTGAGAAGTATGTCATAACAGGTCAGTTTGCTGGAAAAAATGGTTGAAAAACTATTGTTTTTTTCTTTGAAAGCATCCCCACTAACAAGGGAGCTCACGTATCATTCAATGAAGCAAAGATTTACCTGGATGTGCTCTGGTACAAACAAAAGCCAATGTGGCCCTGAAGAATGGCTCATTCTGCCCACTGAAGGGATGCACAAATATTTTTGTAAGTATATCTGTTGTTTTTTTTTTTCCCCCCTCCTGCTTTCTTATTTAAGCTTTACAGTAAACAAGTGAAGACATGCAAGGCAAGTTACAGTGAATGAAATGTCATTTTGTAAAACCAAGTCACAACACAGATTGATAATCTGTGACATTCATTCAGATCTCAATAATGAATTCATACCTGTTTCAATAGTTTCTGCAAATTTTTCAAGTCCTTCAAAAGGCTGGGACCCTTCTCCTTGTTCATCTGTCAATTTTTGGCTAAGACACTCTTTTGCAAGTTGCATACTACTGGTCATAAAACTTGACCAATACATAGGTTCAGAGCCAGATGCTGCAGAGTAGAAGAGATATTAATAAGTTTGGCTGTAAAAATTTTGAAACAATGAAAACAAAACAAAATAAATTTGGCACAACAACATAAGTTTCATCAGCTTAGTAAGACATTATGATCTGTCTTTGTGGGATATGCTACTTCAAAATCCATTTACATTGTATTAGTATGATTATGGTAGTTGAAAATTCAATGTAAATGAGATAAAACCAGAGTTAAGAGTAACCAATATTCAACACTGGTTTAAGTAAATAACTTCACTTAAATATTACTGTATTGGTATGACTTGTAGGCATAACCAGCAAAATGAAATCAAAAGAAATTATTCTCTTCACGAATTACTTTACAGTTTCCTATTATATTTCATGTATATACAATATATATTGAGGAAGGAGTAAGTTTAAAAGGTTATTGTAACATATTAACTTATGAATGCTTTAAACATCCGACACAGACCTGAACTAATAACTGCAAAATAATAAAACAGCAATCCAAAAGCAAAGCATGTACTAAGCTGAACAAAAAATTTTAGCAATCAAATTAATTTAATTGAAATCCTATCAGCTAATGCTGAGCACAAACACACACATGGTAAACAGACAAAACATTCCAGCTTAGAATTCAGAGTAAAACTTGCATGACATATTCTTTCTACTGTTATAATGTACTCTGCATCAAATATAACTGAACAAATGCAAATGAATAAAGCTTTCTTCTAACATTACCATTCTTCCAAAGCAGTAATTTCACATCAGAAGGTAAGACTGCACAAAATTTAGTTCCAATTAAACAAAGAAGAATGAGATGTGTAGCATGAATAAGTAAATTACTTGAAATATCTTGCAAAAGAAGGGAATGAATAAATAAATAAATAACAAGCCTACCAAGCCTTGGTCTTGGCCTGAAGACCATCTCTAATCCTTTTAATTCTAATGCACAGTTATCCTGTAGCAATGACCCCCATGGAACAGATAAAGTAATTGACTGAATAAAACCATCTGTGACTTCCAAAGGCGCATCTGCAGACTCCAGGATCTCATTCAGACACTAGAAGGAAAAAAATAATAAAAAAAAATAACCAAAAGAGGAACCATGTAATTTTCAGCATATTAACAAAACATAATGCATATATATTATACACTTGTGCACATAGAACATACACTAAATATAATAACAAATAAAACAAATCAAGCTAGCAGAAAATGAATTCTACTCAGAGAGAAAATAAACTGGTTATTTTCAAGTATTTTGATTCCGCTGCAAATTGTTTTCCACTTAGTTCTAAGCTTTCAGCATAATACAGTTTCACCTCTGAGCACCTGTATAACCTATGCTTTTACAATACATCAATAAATTCTGTTATAACTTTGGTACAATCTATTCCTTTTTGTGGCAATACTTTCAGACAGTGAAAAACAGGCTGAGAGTAAAACCACCACAGGTATCTGGCTTTTGTAACAAGACTATTTCATAAGACCTTAATTCCAATGTGTTGCTTGTTTTAGTTTTCTCTGTGATAATTGGACACTGTACCCAAATAATCATTCCTTACTGCATACTGCTCTTGCCATTTCTAAATAATATTTAAACTCATTCAAAGTTATGCTCAGCACTAGTTTAAAATTTTGACAATCAAAACTAGGTTGACAGACCAATATCCCACAGAAACTGCTCCATTACCATTAATCAGATCTGCTATAGTGATATTATAAACAAACCTGCAATCACATTGTCCTAAGTAACACCAAGAGTATTACTGATGAATGAAACTGATCACAAAAAAGGAAGCAGCTCTGAAGATGTAACTCAGGACTTCGATGCTGCCCAAATCCTCAGGAAAGAATCTTTTTGGCATTATAGAGCTTTCACTTCAACCATGAAGTCCAAAGAGCCAACTTTAAAACCCAGCATATTCCTGTCAATGCACACATACACAAAAGGAACCCCCTTGTTTGTGCTCTGATTCAGAAGTTCAACAGCTTCCATTTTAGTTAAATAAGCACCATCAAGGCTAATAAAACGAAGAAAATCTAAGTCAAAAACCGAATTTGGTGAGTGCAACTTCCTACACAAGATCCTACAAAAGACGTGGTTGCAGTATTATTTAGACATAGTATTTGACAGATAAAAACATAGAGACACATGGTTCTGACCTTCCTGTCTTGAAAAAAAAAAAAAAAAACCGCACACTGATTTTTATCTCAAAAACTGTAAGCTTATGATTAACACACAGGCAAGGATTTAAAAGATGTTTTCCGTTTTTAAAATGCTATTCCATCAGATCACTTAAAAATAAAAATGAACTGAAAAACTTTAGAAAACAAGATCTTTCATTAAGTCTTCAGTTGCACTTGTCATGTTAACTTGCTGCTCTATTTACATCCTTAGCAACTTTGCTTTTAGAATTTGTTTACTTTTCCAGTTTCTGTTCCAAAGTCGACTCAAGAAGTAGAAAAAGACATCCACTTCTAAAAAACAGGGCCTGAAACAGTTCTGTTAGGAAGTTAAAAATCAGACAACTAGTAAAGATTCAGTGACATTAAGATCTTATTTTGAATTAAATGTATTAATATAAATAATAACCAAAGATTAAAAAAAAGGAATTACTTATCATGAAAACCTTATTTGAAATAACCACCAAATAATTTAAATTACTCAGATTTTTATAGATAAATTTGCTACAGAAGGAAGTGAACTATTTTGAAACCAATTTTGAATAAATCTGACCTCTGAAATCTTTTCGCTACATTGCAACAAAAATATTAAAGTATGCTCCCTATTAAACAGAAAATTACTATTTTAAAGGAGAATATATATATGTGCATGTACATAGATAGATAGATATAAAGCATTTTTAGATCAATTGTTCCCATAAAGAAAGAATTAGATCATTCTAAGAGAAATTTTAAAAGTGAAGTACAGTCATCAGGACTTGCTCCCATATGGGACTGAACACACAGAGCTGGATTTGCAGTCATACCACCAACTAAAGCACTACTCAGTGTATACTACAATTCAACCACAAATAATGTGGGTTATATTTCAACTTTTCTAAACAGCCCAGGAAACAACGAAGTTACACCAACAGTCCCACACATTCCTACTATCTCCATAAGCTATAAATAAACACGTGTAGAATATTGGCTAAAAGACCTATATTAAGATGAGTAAAAGTATCCACAAAAATGGATAAGACAAGGAGCAAGCCACACTCACTCTGCTGATTCATCAAGAACCAGTTTACGATGACTAGAGGGAAACAGAGCTTCCAGAACATCTGTTTTGCAATCTGTCATACATGAGAGTCACGTGCAGAGAACCTTAAACGTGTCACTCATTGTTTACAAGTCAGAAAGACAAATGCTAATCTACAAATGGGAAAGATAATCTGAACATCAGCACATATGCAATTTAATCACTCTGTATACACAACTAACTATTCATTTAGTACTGTCTGTAACTGTAACTGCTACAGTTTCAAAGTATTTATGTTTTAAATAATGAAGACTGCTGTGACACCCACTAGAGGGCACAACATTTCAATTAAAGCCTCACAGAAGACAGGAAAGCAAACAAACAGAAAAAAACACCAAACAACAACAAAACCTACACTAAAATGCTGGTCATGCTGAGCATTTCAGCAAAAATCTGTCTTCTGCCACTCTCCAACATACTTCATATAGAAACTGGAAAAGAACTATGTGAAAACCTGAGGCATTTATTTTAAAATAATGCAGTATACTAAAAACCAGTTTTGAAAGCAGTGTGTAAAGCAGTAAGCCTGTGCACTTAATCATATACGCTGCCTTGAAAGTCAATGAGTGACGCACACAAGCACTTAAGGCTCTTCACAACAGTCACTGGACTCACAGGTACAACCAAGTAACATTGATAATTAACCCCAGAAACTTTACGAAATACTACAAAGAGGGACACAGAACTTTGTATTACTACAGCAGGCTGGAAGTACGCATATGTGTGTATGTACAGGTGTATACATACACGTATACGTTTATAAATATAAATAAATATACACATTAAATAAATATACACACCAGGACTGAATAATGCTTCGGTTGGCTCTAAGCACGGCAGCCCACCTGCTGAGCACGCGCTGCTCAAAGCAGCTATACATTTCCTGTCAACACAGACCTCCAGCATTTCAAGACCAGGCTATGCAGAGATCTAAAAACAGCCCCGAGCTCAGCACAACACCGTCAGTAAGCGCTAAGCTGCCTCCAAGCTGAAGACAAACGGCAGTCAGAGCAGGGATCGCTGTGTTTATTTCATCTCTGCTAGCAGCCAGTACACCAGATCCTCGGCAGTCACAGGAGCAATTGCTGGTAGCCTGGGTAATATTAGCTCCTCCTCCTCCCTGCCACCAACTCTCGCCTTCCTTTAGTTACACTGCCAACGTTTTTCCCCCTTTCCTGTCATCAATAACAAAACCGGGTCACGAGGACAGAGCACCGGGCGGGTGCAGACGAGGGCAGCGGTCGGCGGGTTCCTCGGGCACAGAGGCGTCTCTTACCCACTTGTCCAGAGGGACCTGCGTCAGAGAGCCGGTGCCCTGGTAGAGATCCAGGCTGAGCTGTTCCAGGCTAAGCTTCTCCTGCAGGAAGTGGCCCAGGTACCTCTGCAGCAGATACCTGCAGGCCCTCTTCTTGATGGACTCTGAGAACGGCCACGGCATGGTGGCTGCGAGCTGGGAGCCGCAGGGCCGGGATCGGGACGGGGCTGGGGCCAGGGGCGGCCGCTCGGAGATGGGGTGCGCGGAAGCGGCCGGGCCAGGGCCCGCCCCTCAGCGCGGGTTACCCGCAGCCGGGCTCTCCCAGCGCCCCTCGCAAGGCTGGCGGGGCGGCACCGCCTGCCCTCAGGCGCCCGCAGGTAGCTCCATCCTCACTCGGCCACTGCCGCCGCCGCCGCCATCTTCCCGGCGCCCCGCGAGCGCGGAGGGGACGGCGGCGCCGCACGGCACGAGGGCTATGGCGGCGGGAAGGGACCGGGAAGCGGCTGAGGCCGTTCGCCGCGCCAGCTCCCGCCGCTGGCACGGCCGGGTCGGAACGACGCGAACCGCTCGCCCCTTCCTCCGCGAACCTCCCCCACCCCGCCGAGCGCCGTCACCGGCACCGTGACGCAGGGCGGAAGTGGCGTCTCAGAGCGGAGGAGGCGGGGGCGGAAGCGGTCGCGGGAGGCGCGCCGGGGGGCGGGGGCGGTGGCAGCGACAGCTGAGAGGAAGTGGCGAGCGGGCGGCCGCGCTTTGGCGGGACGGCAGGGCGGCTAGCGCCGCAGCGGTGTGGGGCTGGGCGCCGGGGCTGGTAGGTGGGCTGCCTCGGGGTGAGGTGGGAGGAAGGCTTCCGGTCCCGCCGCGCTGCTCTGCCGGGATCTGTGCGCGTTGTGAGCGCGGTTAAATCGCAGCAGTTCTCCGAGGAGCGAAAGCTGGGCAGCTCTAAGACCGGCTCTCCCGCTGCTGGGAGTTGGCCGCGAAGCCTGCCCTCGTCTGACGTTTCTGGGCTGTGCTGATAGTTGTGTGTGGTAAACCGAGTGAGCGAGTCGTTCTTTAGCGAGGCTGAACAGAAAACTGCTGTTCTTGTTCTGCCCTCGTAATTACTGATAACCCCTTTAGTTCGCAGGCCCTCGAAAGACTTTCTTAAATTCACGGATAGTAGGTTATTATTTTTAACAGCCATTGGTTGTGGCTTTTTCGTACCTAATTTGGTTTTCCCGGTGCATTCGGGATCAGCGAAGTGCTGAATTAGTTACTGCTGAATCATATTGGAGACTTATATGACACAGCGTGAGCTGCTTGTGTAGGAGGCAGCAACTCCTTCAGTAATGCTTCCGTGTGCTGATGTAACCTGAAGTTTTCAGGAGCTTTGTTTTGACTTTTCTGGATTGCTGCAGGATTCATTCGCTTTCATATTTTATTTTATTTTCCAATAGTAAATACATTTACTTAAGTTGTAGCTCAAGCTTTGTGTAAATGTTCAATATTGACTGTAGTGGGATGATGAATCTAAAAAAAATGCTTTCACATGCAGAATGGAAACTGACTGCACTCCTATGGAGTTGACCAATAACACAGAGTCTGAAGAGGATTCTGATTATAGAGACTTCGAAGAAGCAGATGTGAAAGACATGAGACTAGAAGCTGAAGCTGTAGTGAATGATGTTCTGTTTGCTGTCAGCAACATGTTTGTTTCTAAAACTCTTCCGTGTGCAGAGGATGTGGCATACATAAACGTGGAAACCAGGGAAAAGGGCAGATACTGTGTGGAGCTCACTGACTCGGGACTAAGGGTAAACTACCTTGTTTATAATTTCTTAACTGTCTTCGTTTTGAATGATGTTCCTGTTCAGAAGGTACCTAGAAAGCAACTTCATTGATACCAAAACTGCATACATATCCTCTTGTACTTTTATGAAAGTCAGTTCTATGTGTTCCCCTACAAAGTGGCACTTCTGTTAATGCAAACAAAGGAAGAAGGGAAGTTAGTTGGAAAATAGGCATTTATTTGAGACACTTGCAAAATAATGAGGGCTGAAGCAGTTAATGGACAAGTTTATTATGAGCACATCAGTCTTCACAGGTGCCTAGAAAAATTAGTAACATAGTGTGTATACAAATCCATTCTGGACCATTCATATTGTTTCTGCAAATGTGTAGAAGAAGGTGATAGCGATGGATTTTACTGCTATTAGAAGCTTGAGAAAAAAGCATCTGAAACAGTCTAAATACTGTGTTACCAGTAAGACCCCCAGTAGAAAGCGTAGACAGAAATTTAAATCAATGTTGTTGTTTTTTTTTTTATACTACTGTACAACTGGCAAAGCTAAACTTTGTGGTACCTGTTTCTCATTGCAACATGATCCTAATCACAAAAAAATAACCAGTGATTTCTTTGTTGCAGGTAGTAGCTTATGATTTTGATCAGACTGATGACAGTTTGCAAAACCCATACCATGAAACTGTCTACTCCTTATTGGACACACTCAGCCCTGCGTATCGGGAGGTGTTTGGAAATGCATTACTACAAAGACTGGAAGCTTTGAAGAGAGATAGTCAATCATGATGTGCTCTGAAGGAAGATTTAAGACTAGAAGGAATTATTTGTATGAGGCTCTGAGATCTTTGTTACAAATGCAGCTGCGAACGTCTAAAGATTCATTTCTTGTATTGATATCTAATACATACTAGAACTATTCTATAACATGTTGCTGCAGAAGATTTATGCATATCACAGTGCTATCCACTTGGATAGACTGTAAAACTAAACAATGTTTTCTTTTTGTTGTAGGTGAGCTTATAACTTCTTCCAAAAATGTTCAAAAACATTTGGTCTCTGTTCAAAGTGTTACTATCAAAAGCTTTTGAAAAAATGTAGAGAATAAATGTTATATAGGCAATTAATAATCATTTTTTGTGCTTACAGGTTATTGCCATATCTGATTTTAACATGGAAGTTAACCACCTAATTACTGTCTGTTAATTGAAATTAATGAAATAAAACAAGCAGTTAACTTCAGTTTCAAACTGTGAAACAGACTTTCACACCAATTTGCTATGCATAAATCTGAAAGTTCTGAGTTTTGATAACAAGAAAGCTCTTGAGCAGTTGAGCATTGCTTATATAATGACAGTATCTGAGCTAAAAGGTACTTGATCCATCCTTGTCTACAACGAGCAACAAACTTCAAAGAGTGAATGATCTACGTTACTATATGAATGTATTGTCTGAATTGCAAATGAGCTAAGCACAGAAGTAAGTTAGGATGTAACAGGCTACATTCCTTAAGGATGATGTATGTATGCTATACTGTAACTTTTTTGGGAGATTTGGAAGACATTTTATCTTGTTTACTATTCTGAATGTGTGTTTACATAATGTGCAGGATATATATACCCAGACTATTTTTGCTTCAGCCTTTACTTTCTACAACACAGTAATTTGGTACTCCTGATTTTTCTTCCTCAATTTTACAGTATCCTCTCCTAATGAATACAAGTATGCATTGTAATACTGATTGCATTGTATTGGTTTGAAACCAAAGGTATGAAATTTATTAGGACTAACACAAGCTGGAAGACATAACTTGTATTTTCTACTTAAAAACTGGTACAAATCTCTTTGTAACATATTGCTTTAACTTTTCAAGTATGTATTGAGTGATAGACTTTTTTTAAAAAAAAAATACTGTTACTTAGAAATACTAGAACTTCTGAACTAGCATTCTATGACCATGATACTTCTTGTATTCTTGTATTATTCAATATTTGTGCATCTTGATTTATTCTGTCATGCTGTTGTGCTAAGTATATCTGTATCTTTATTGGAGTTTAAGAACATATCAGTCCTTGTGAACTCACAAATTCTATTGACTTCAGTAGAGCTGTATTGACTTACACCTGTTAAGGAGTAGCAGTGTTAATTGGAGAAGGCAAACATTGGATTTTTTTAGAATAGTTTTGGGCTAATGATGTTATAACTGTGACTGGTGAGATAACCACGGTCATTTTTTCAATTTTCTACAGCTTAATTTGATGTTTGTTTAATTATCTTGTTAGGTTGATACTCCCGATGTTAATCTTTTGATCCTGGGTAAGGACCTCTGCTGTAAAATTTGTTCATAGGCTCTGTTTTGCACACAGGTCTGTGGCATGTAGTTAGTCCTCTGTGAGGAGAATGTACTTTACCAAATTTATATTTGAATATTTTCCCTTGCAGTTAATTTCCTTGTTCAATTTAAATGACTAAAGCATTAAATAAATGCACCAGTGTGTTAGTGATTTTTGTGGGGAGGGAAGAGAGGGGAGTGAACAACCAAAATGATTATTTCCATAGACACATCTTAAGTACCAGATTATTAACAAGTATTTCAAAAGTACCTTTGACTGTAAATTTATCTCCAATGAAACTGTCCTGGAAGGACAGAGCAGACAACCGTAAAGAGGTTCTTGGAAAGGAAGCATGAGAATGACAAGTGGAAAAAATGTCAGAATTAATGTTGCGCTGCCAGGTTTTTTTTCCTTAGACAACTTAAAAATGCTTTGTCATTACAAGTGCTTATTATAAAGCTAAGCTGAGAACTACTTACATAGCATACAATTTGTAGATGTTCTGGAAGAATTCTCTGCTGTTTCTTAGAAGGTAACGGGGTATTAAAAGTTAGAGAGCGACATCATTCCACCGTGTTTGGCTGTGGGCTTAAGGAGGAAATGCTCTCCATTCTTTACATTCGGAATTTGCACCTACATGGAGCTGCTTTGAAGCACTGACAGTAGATAATTTCAGTTGCTCTCCTTAAAACAATTTGTTCATATTTTCTGAAGCCAAATGAGCTCTTGGTCTAATGCAGCTGTAAATCTGTGAACTGCACTTTTCTGGAAGTTTTAACATGATGTATTACTACAAGAATCATCACCACGGGGGATGCGGCTGGACTCAATCTCTAGAGTTCGCTTCTAACCGCTGCAATTTTGTGGTTCTGTGATCAAAGCATGGTATTGCTTAGTACGAGTTACCAGTGACAGACCACCTCAAAGCCTCCTTGCTGCTGGAACAGATGTCATAAAACAGAGCCTTACAACGTTTGTTTTTTTTTTCTCTCAGCAGTACTAAATCTTGCCCTGACCGCTGTCAGGAAGTCGGGAATAACGTCCCCCTGCAGAAGGCCCTCGAGCAGGAGGTGATGGCAAGGCCGCGAAAGCCTCCGCCCAGCGCTTCCCGCCCTTAGCAACGGGTCGCGTCGCCGCCGCCGCAGTTGCGGCCATGGCGGCGGGCGCTGCGCGGAGCCGGCGGATCTTCCTCAACCACCTCGATTCCTACTGCGGCCGCAGCATCGGCGAGGTTGGGGAACGGGCCCGCGGCGGGCAGTGCAGCGGGGACCTGGGGAGGGGGGGAGACAAACGTGCGTCTTGTATGTTTCAGTATTTATCCAGTTGTGTTGTCGGAGCATCGCTAGAAAGCGTGGAAGGAGAGGAGGAGGATAGTGAGAATCGCTCGGAGGCTCAAGTTTCCAGGAGGCCAAAGGAGGGACTCTACCAAATAGTGGGGACTCTCTCTAAGCCAGAGAGTATTAAACCACGCTTTGCAGAGGAAACATATGCAGTAAGTCATAACCTTATTTCAGGTCATTGTTAGACAGCATTATAAATATTGCAAGGCACGTAAATGATCCTCATTAATGAAGTGTTCTCCCATTGTTGCAGGAAGTTTTACACATGTTTATTCCTCTGCACCCTGTTGTCTCCTCCCTGCTTGTTCGGATATAACAAATATTAAAACAAAGGAATCCGGTCTTAAAAAAAAGATTATTTTTTAAATAAAACAACAGTTCTGGACATGTTGTCTACCCTGATCACCCACAGATCTGTTTTCTTTTTCCCTCAAAACACAATGTTGTCTCTCTCATATCTTCTAACCTAACCGTAGTAGTACTGTGAACAAAGCATCTTCCCTCCTTAACACTTCACTGGCATAACAGCTGTCACTAGCAGCTAACTGTTCCAAATACATACTTTTTGCATGTACATCCAAAGTTCAGTTAACTGAAGGAGGCTTGATTATTATTTTCTGAAACCAAAATTGTTTGTAACCATCAAGTTGATTATCCAGAATCTCTTCAAAAATATGAGCCTTTTGATCTGAAATTCTATTAATAAAGACAGATGAGTCTTTATTTTAATAAAAAGTAAATATGGGTAACTATGTAATCTCAAGTGCTGCTGTCATACAGATTGTTTGTTGGACTTATTTGAGTGATGCACACAATCTGTGTTAGCAAAAAGATGGGATGTTGTTTTGTAAGGAAACTGATTTTTCTGTGTTTCCATTTTGCCACCCGATTCTTGTTCAAAATGGCTATAGAAGCCATAGATATATTTGTGATATTAACAAGTATACTGAAAATACAAATCCTAAAATTGCATGTCCTTTTGAACTATGTAAATGTGAATTGTAAATCAGAAGTTTCAGCAATTAATTTGCCTTCAGTTGCTTTACTTTTCACTGACAAATAGTTTGACATGAGTACAGCAAGAAAACTACATTCTACCATTTCTAAATTTGAAAAGGAATTTTGTCTATTAGGTTTTTTCCTTTTTTTTTTTTTTTTTTTTTTTTTAATAAACAATTTTTAACTATTCTTTTCCCTCAGGTCTCCTCTCAGAAAGAGCTCTTAAGTTATTTGCTTGAATGTGACATTATTTTATATAATATCACTGAGGATGCAAACCAAATCGAGGAAGCAACATGGGCTGCTTCTGGTTAGTACAGCTATCAACTGAACAGAAAACTGTTTTCTATACAGCCACTAAAGTTTACTATAGATGTCTAACAAATTAACCTGTAATTTATAGTTCACTATAATATAAAACTGGATTCCTTGCTGGGGAAATGATGCATGAATTGTTCAATTAATTCATGTGCATTCCATGGCCCATCGCTCCTTGGTCATAGGATGGTCCAACACTTGAAGTGACATAGCTGTGTGGACAGCTATTTCAAAAAAAAATATCTACTGTCATCTTATCCATTTGTATTTGCTCACAGGAGAAAATGTTCACCCAACTTCAATGTTTCTATGTTTTATCTAATTATCTTAATTGTTGGAGAGGGTCCATAGAAGGGCCGTGAAGATGATCAGAGGTCTGGAGCACCTCACCTACGAAGACAGGCTGAGGGAGCTGGGCTTGTTCAGCCTGGGGAAAAGAAGGCTACAAGGACACCTCGTTGCAGCCTTCCAGTATTTAAAAGATTATAAAATAGGAGGGGAATCAGCTTTTTACTTGGGTAGATGGGGATAGGACAAGGGGGAATGGTTTTAAAGTCAATGCGTGAAGGTTTAGATTGGATGTTAGGGGGAAGTTTTTCACAGAGAGAGTGGTGAGGTAATGGAACAGACTGCCCAGAGAGGCTGTAGATGCTCTGTCCCTGGAGGTGTTCAAGATCAGGTTGGATGGGGCCCCAGGCAACCTGGCCTAGTACCAGATCTGGAGGTCCATGGCAGGGGTTTGGAACTGGATGATCCTTGGGGTCCCTGTCAACCTAAGCCATTATATGATTCTATGATCTTAACAGATTTTTACTTAAATCTGTTATTAAAAATATCATTAACAGTTTTTCTACACCTTTCTCCTAATGGTCATAACCAAATTCTAATGGTGTCTGGAATCATTTTATGGTGACAGTGCAATATTGCTCTTCATCTTAAATTTAGTTAAACTAAGTTCTTCTTTCCTGCTTACTGTTTAATAGTTTTGCTCTGAATTAAAGAAACTTCCTTGAATTTTGGACAAGCTGTTTCAGTTACAACAAGCACACTTCTTTCAGTATCTCAGCTGTCAAAGAAGATGAAGCATTTTCTAGTATACATTGTTTCTTTGTTTCTTTTTCTGTGATACTCAGCTCTGTATAGATCATGTTAATTACTGACCACACGGTTACACATTATTTTTTATTTGCTTTCTTTTTATCATTGGTTCATTTCTATTTTACACCAAGCAAAATAAAGGGTATTTACTTCAAAACACTGAACACATAGCACTATAGCATAAATGTATATATACAGGGCCAAAAGAAAATATAACATTTGTGTAATGTAGTCTAAATAGATTTAATCCTTCGCTTTCATTTAACAGCCCTACATATGGAAATAGAGCATTTTGCAGCACCAAAAACGTTCATCCTCATTTCAACAGTAATGAGTTGGGCAAAAAGCAACCCCTCTGACCCAGTAAGTAATATGAGAGAACACTCTTCTCTTACCATTTCCATTTAATGGAAAATAAATGAATAAATATTTCCATTTGATTTATTTGTTAATTTCATTTAAAGTACTGCAGTGTGTACTTCAAAAACACTAACTTCATGTGCTATTATTAAGTATATTTTTTCTTTGTGGACCTTACACTTCAATACCCATTGGTAAGTGGGGGCTTGACCTGTTAAACCTATTCCACCAAACAGACAAGCATAGGCAATGAGATACTATGATGGGCAGACATTAGGACTGCTTGGACATACTCTCTCAAGTATCATCTTTAGAGGTTCTAAGCATTTCAAATTAAAGAAAAAGAGATTTAAAAAAATATTTTAACAACTTCTTTTAAAACATATAGGCTTTTAAAAAATATTCAGTTGTACGACTTGTGTAACAGTTGCATTTTTTTCTTCCTAGGAGGATTCCGAGATTCCTTTTACTGAGGAAGATTATCGTAGAAGAAAACCTCATCCTAACTTTATGGATCACATAAATGCTGAAAAACTTGTTCTCAAACTTGGAAAAAATGTATGTTAAGACCTTTTCTGGTTTTTGTTGTTGTTGTTGTTGTTGTTTGTTTTGTTTTGTTTGTTTGTTTTTAAATAAGCTTCTTTACAAAAACTGAAAAACAAAAACATACTGAAGTCATCCTACTGTGTTATCTTAATAATGAAAGTTATCAAGTATTTGATTAAATTTGTAGCGCATTATACCTTTAATAAATGTGAATATCATCCCTTAGTAATAAAAAGCTAAGCATAGAAAAGGCCGTGTTTTAGAATTAATAGATAATAGTTATATTTAAATTACAGAATTCATAATACAGATCCCAATGTTATTTTTCAATATCTACTGAGTAAATCATGCTTATCTCAATTTAAAAAAAGAACAACGCTATTATGTTGGTTGTACAAGAGAGAATTAAAACTGGAGCTTGTGTGGGGAAATCTCAAGCGTAAGATTTTTACCTCTTTCTTTGTAGCAAAAAGATACGGCATGCAGCTTTTCTGAGACAAGCTGCTGATTCAGAGGTACTGATGAGTTCAGAATCCCAAAAAAACATCTGCTACCACAGATAGCTCATCTCCCAGCTCTGTTCTCAATGGCAGCCCAGATCCTGAACCCATCAATTTAAAGCCATTCCCACTTGAAACTTCTTATTAGAATGAAACTAACCATCAAACAGAACAGCCAAGCCCAGGGCTGATTATAATAGCTGAAATGTGACATCTAGTGGCTTCAATGAAAATTACATGGTAACTTGAACGTCTTTAACAGTGACTGAATATGTTGTGTGTAACTGGAGCTTACCAAATCATTGCTTCATTTTATTCATGACATATATCCAACTGATCTCAAGTAGTAAATTCAGATGTGTGACTCGTGCCACTATATAGTTTTTGTTTGTTTGTTTTTGTAAGGAATTGGATCTGTTTTACTGCATTGTATTTCTCTGGGTGATGAACTGTGGTTTGTGTTCCATAAGTGGTGCAGAACCTACTGCGAGGTCAGTGATAAAATGGCCTACTGCCTCCCTGCTCTTTGGGTAGATGAGAAATGGCCTTTCCTATGCTTTCACAAGGGTCAGGTTTTTCCTGCTGGGAAACAGAAATTAGTGTACCTTCTCCTGGAGCACATGTGCAGTCTGTCCAGAACAAACCTGGGAGCAGCTGTTCTTAGGTTATGAATAGTTTCTATCTACTCAAGAAAAGTTAGTGGAGGAGAACTTGTGTTATCTATAATAACTTCTGATTGTAATATTACATGTGATTAATAACAAGTTGCTGTGTTCAATTGAGTTGAAATAGTTTTTATTACAAAGATTTATTTTGTAGCAGAAATATACAAATGCATTACACAAATACAGTATAGTGATATATACCTGGCATCTCTGTAGATGATGCTTTAATTATACAATCCAATACTGGCTAACAGACTTCATTGTTTTATATTTCTGAAATAATATGAAGACTGTAGCAAAATATTTTTTTTTTCACATGCAAAGTCTAGATGTTTATTCTCTCTGTTGGTAAGTGCAAGTTTGAGATCTTTAGAAAACCAGAATTATTTGACAATCTTGTTTCAACTTAAAAATGTCGAAGTGGTCCTCCATTAAAAAACTTGCTAGAAATTTCTCTCCTTAGGGTGATTTAAATATTGTTTCTTCTGTGTATGTAACCATTCTCACTAGTGATCAAAGCAGTATCATTTTACATAAACAGTCAACCAGAACAGGTAAATTTACAACCAGGTTGGTATTTCTGGTCAGCAAAAAGATACAAGGGCTGACCATGATGTATGGGTAGGAAAACACTTTATAGTCTACTGATTTTGTTTAAGATTTTATATCACAATTAAAGCAAAACAATTACAGAAGTATTGGACTCCCATTTTCCAGTTCTGTAGGCAATCAAATACAAACAATACAATTAGGAAAGAAAGCTTCCACAAATTTTAGTTATATCTCTTGGAAAAAGAAAATGGAAGTGTATTTTACTCTGATCACTTCACTGATGTACCTAACTTCCAATTTCTTAACTTTTAAGAATCTTTTATAATTTCAGCTCAAATGCAGATACACCAATTCTGAGCTTTTTTGTTTGTTTGTTTTTTAAGGAAATATTACCAGTAAGACTGACAAAACTAGCAGCTATGCAATGATTGATCTAGCTCCAAATTTTAAAGAGAGATGATTTAAATACTTTCTACATTTGATATACAAGTTCTCAAGTTTTCAAGAGCTAGTATTCCATTAGCAATACCATCTTATTATAAAACTCTTGTTAATTTTACTTCACAGAACAAACAAGCATTTTCAACTTATGTTGTTGCTTCAGGAATTCAGTATGGAGCTGAGGAAGGAGTCTTACACTACTTTTTTAAGGTAGATATCCAAGTATATTTGAAGGTTTGTCTAATATTTAAGGGCAATTTGCATTGGAATTAAATACATGTATAATAGTTTTGATATCATAGGCTTAATGTTCCTGTGAATGGAATTTATTACTTGATCCCTTTGATAAGAGTTTTAGCTATAATTAAAGTGATTTCCACTCTTTTGGCTGTGTATGTTTTTTAGCTTCTCCATAACTTTTTAACAGTATCTCCATTTGCACTCTGCAATCAGAACATATCCATCTCATCGATGCAATGAGAAAAAAAGTCTTTTCATTGTTCTTATTTTTATTACAAAGTATTAAAAATAACATGTGGCAGAACCAAAGAGTTTTCTTTAAAAAAGTTTGGTTTTTTTTGTAGGCTGCTACTATACTCAGAGTTGTTTACTGTGGTCCAGTAATCGTTCCATAAATTGAATTTTAAAATCTTGAATACGTAAATGTGCCAGTACACAAATACCTTTTCCTTCTAACTTCATTATCCACTTTTATTTTCAGATAGGTTGGCTTAGCGAGACTAATGCAATACCTGTTTTTGGAAATGGAAACAATTATATTCCAACTATTCATGTTCGTGATTTAGCAGGGTAAGTAAATAATGTTTCACTTGCACAGTCATTGATAACAAACTAGGTAACAATTCCAAACCTGTTAGGAGAGCACCAAGACTTTTAAATTGGACTTAAGAAAGCTATTTGTCTCTTCTTTTCGAGGACACAGAGAGTTCAGTTTCTTCAATCCTAGATGTGCCTTCTGGAAACCTTACGTATGTGTTGCACGGATGCTATGCAGTTAAGAGATTTCTTGCTGCACTGTACATAAAGCACAGTATCAGTTAATGGGCACAGAACTGAAAATGGATCATGGACTCTATAGCTTAATTTACTATTTTGTAAAGGTGTTGCTTTTTATCCTTTTATCTTCCTTACAAAAAAATTCTTATCTGTGCTTCTTTATTGAGGAAAATATACATGAAAACAACTTTGTATTAGGACTGCTTCTGAAACACATCTCACAAGGAAAGGCCAATATGCTTCTCAAACTACTAGCCTTAACTGTACCTCCTACATTCTAGGGTGTTACAAAACATAGCAGACCACAGGCCAAAGTTTCACTACATACTTGCAGTAGATGAGTCTGTGCACACTTTTCAAGAATTAATAAAGGTAAGGAATTTTTGTTTTTCAGGTACCTACAGTATTATTAAAACTAGACATTTTTATATAAGTAGAAGTCTCTAGGCTTCCCAAATTATCTTGTGTAATAAAAAATAAAATAATTGTGGAGTCCTCTAAGGGTTCTGTTCTTTAAACAAAATGTATTGCTTGGGGCAGATGCTACAGAATTAACTTTAACAGCTGTTCTGCTCATAAAGAAGCAAAATTTCTTCAGACAGATTCTTAGTGACACCAGACACAGTATTTGTAGGTAGGCCAATAATCACACACAGAAAGAAGAGCTGAACTCACTCAACTGGTAAAGGGACTCTCTCACCCTACAATATTCCTGAGGAAGCAGCCTAAATCCTAAAGATTTAGCTCTTCCAGCAGTGGCTGGCTCTTAAATGAGCCCAGCGTGGCTCCACTTTGGGTCCATCCTTCTGGTCACATGAAGGAACACAGGTGCAAACAATTTGCCTGTGCTCCCTAGGCAAGACACACCCTTTCACCATGTGCTCAATCACCAGTTCAAGCTGTGAAGCATCTTAATGCTTGAAGACATCTGTATGTGACTTGCTAGGGGTTCTTTATTAAACTGAAGTAGGTATAGGGAATACTGTAGAATGAATTGATATAGATTCCCCAATGAAAGTTGGGAGGATCCTTTCATGACTATGTGTTTGTTTACAGAATAGTAAACTGAGGGCAGTTGTAAATTGACAGTTTTTGTGATGGTAAGATGTTGCTAGTATTGTAGAGAGTGTTGCAAAGAGCTATTTTGTCAGGGAACTGTATCAGCTCAGAGGAAGACTGGAAAGGTACTTAGGTGAGAGTTACTTAAATGTATGATAGGTATTTCTAATTCAGGAAGTCTCTGAACTGAAAATAGTTGAAGAGATACTTGGAAAAGATATCACATATGTTTTTCCTATTCTTACTTTCATTTAGGTATCCGTTAATTGAAACTCTTTGAGACAGAATACTAGAATACGTGTAAATTTGATAGCAGTTTTCATGATTTTATGGAATCTAGTGTTTATTTGAAATCTGTTTTTACGTCTGTTTTTTAGTAATTAATATCTATTTAATGATGAACTGGAGATAGTAGCATGGAGAGCTGATGGTGTTCCATTGATCTGAAAACATTTCATGACTGTTAACAGAACTAAACATGTAAGGAATCTGAAGTGAAAATGCTGAGAGATAAAATAGGTCTCATAATTGATCTTAAGCAATAAGAAATTACATAGATTTAAGAGCTTTGGAACACTTATCTGTTTTTGGGTTTGTTGCAAGCACTGAAGAGGAGGCGATATATAGTGAAAAAGAGCTGTGTAATACTAACACAAAAGTTAAAGTTAGTATAATGTTCTTTGATCAGTAAATCATATCAGTATACTGATTTTTCAGATATAGTGTGACATAAAATAAAAATGATACTTTTTATTTCTAGAATTTTTTTTTTTTTCCCCTAAGAATCTCACTGAATATATGTATTACTATTTTATTTTCTTTACAGTGTATCAGTAAAAATGTTGGACCAGGAAAAATTGAGAACATTCCACAAGAAAATGCATTCTTAAGTAAAGAGTTAACGGTTAGTTTTTTGTTTTGTTTTGTTTTTCCTTTTTCTACATAATGGAAGAATTTAAATTTAGGTGTATCATATCATGAAATACACACACACACACACACACATATATACATATATATCATTTCAGTCAAAAAATATAACTCTAAAATATGGCTAGAAATAAGCATAGAAAATAAGCAAGCAAACATGTTTTTTAAGGAGTTATAGCTTGATCTAGAAAAGCAGTGAAGCAATCATGTTGGTGGTGTACTAAGCATACTAGAGCATGCTGATGAAACTTAGAGGAAAATAATAATTTGTAAATAAAATGAAGTACTATGGGCATGATGAACACAGTATATGTAAATTAAGATGTCTTCATCTGCTTGTCTGGAATAAACTGTTCATATGTGAAATAAATACATTAGAACCCTGCTATTTTTAAGATTGCCCTTAATGAATTTCTGAAATAATGTTTTTTTCCTGTGGACAGTATGAGACCTCTGAGTAGTATTGAAAAATTGCTCAGTGGTGTGTGTTTTGACATTACTTAAATATATATGGAAAATATATATTAAAAAAAAAAAAAAAAAACTTAAAATGTTTGCACGCAAACCTGCTTTCCCTGTGCTTAAATTCTTTCTGTTCTCTACCCTCCATTTTAGTTTCTACTTGAAGCCAACAATATTCTTTTAAGACGCAGAGCTTACGTATGTTAAATAAACGTTGTTTTGCTCCTTCAGCAAACACATGTGGATATGTTGCTTGTGAACCTGCGGATGGAAGCTATGTTTTTGAAAGAGGCTTTCAACATAAAGTGGGTTGCTCAAACAGGGCTGGTGGATAACATTGAACAGATTGTTGAAGAGTACAAGCAAAGTCGAGGACTTCTGGTAATGGTTTGGTATATGCTATTCTCAAGTGCTCATTTTCTTTTTTTTTCAAACAGAAATGGTTATACAAATAAAAGCTTTCATTTCTTTTAGTAAGAATACATAAAAGACTGATAGTGACATAAAATAAGTGAAGATAATTGAAAATTGAATTGACATTGTACTGCTAAATTAACTGTTACTCAAAGGCAGCGGATGATATAGATGATGCTCATACTATGAATTAATCTAAAACATTTAGTTTAAATGATTAGTTATTTCCTATTAGCAATAGGGAAAAATTGTTCATTTTATATAAAGAAAAAATCTGTATTGTTTGAATGATGTTACATCTTCATCTTTTTTTTTTCTCAGCCTCTCAAAATTTACATTCATGGTCCTCCAGGGGTTGGCAAATCTACCATTGCTGAAGAGATCTGCAAACACTACAAGCTACATCATATTAAGATTAAAGATGTGATTTCCGAATCAATTGCAAAACTGGTGTGTGACTTTAAGATGCTTGGCATCATTTGAAATGAACATAAACTCCATAATTTAGTATTTAAGAATGACCAAAGGCAGTAATCATATTCCAACAAAATGTTTTGAGAAATGACAATATACTGATGACTGTTGGCATTACACACTTTCTTGTCTCCTTTTCTGACCTGAAAAATACATTACTAAAACATTTCAGACTTTAGAATAGAAACATTTTTGACATGCTTATGATTCTTGGGGATGCACTGAACTTAGACTCAAAAATCCTTTTACAAGACTGCACATTACTCAGTATCTCACTGTCCAGGAGTATACATGGGTTGTTTTGGTTGTTTGGTTGGTGGTGTGGTGGTGTTTTTTTTTGGGGGGGGCCCCCCCCCCCGGGGTTGGTTTTTTATTACATCAATGTATGTGAGAAAATTTGGCCATAGAATTTCTGAGCCAATTCACGTTTCTCATCTCACTTTCAGGAGAGAATTGTGGCTCCTAAAGAAGTAGACTCAGACAGTGTGAGACAAGAGGGAGAAGATGATGAAGAAGAGGGTGAAAATGTAGAAGAAGCACATGAGTTGTTAGCTGGAATTAAAGAAAGCATGGAGCAGAATGCAGGTAGGAAATAATAAGTACTAAAGTGGCATTATCTTTCTACTTCTTTATATATTTTATATTTTTTTTCACTCAATTGTATTTATATATCTGTGTGTTTGTGTGTGTGTATACGTATATATGTGTAATCACTCTGTATTCAGTATCTTTAGATCCTTAGCCAGATCTTTTTTTTTTTTTTTTCAGTTTTTTTTTTTTTTTTTTTTTTTTTTTTTTTTTCTCAGAACAAACTGCACAATTTAAATAATTCAAAGTAAAAGGTGAAGTATGTCAGTGTTGAATTTGTGAAGTAAAGTATTCCAGTAAGAAAGAAGAGTACTGGCAGTATTTAGTCTTCACGCCCTATTTTGTTGTTAAAAATGATAATGCCTTTTAAGATGTAACATATTTTAAAGTTAGTCTTAACTATTATAAATTAATGCTACTAGTAGCTGAAGCAAAACAACATAGGAAACTGGTGGCAATGGTTGCAAGAGGGTAAAAACTAGGTAACAACAAACTTTTTTACTACGGTATACTTTCTCAATAAGTAGCTTAAATTGATGAGTTACTTTATCAGTCTATTTATCTGTAAACAGAACTTGTAAAGCCTACTTCACTTTATTTTGTCTTACTTTAATTCTGTTAGTTGTAAAAATCAAACATTTGGTTTGTCACATGCTTTTTTCTTTTCTTTTTACATAGAAGTCCAACTGAATTATTCTAAAATATCTAATTTCATGTTTTGTATCCCTAAAGCTCCAATGTTTGTATGATTGCAACATTTATATAGTTGTAATTTTATAGCTACATATATAGCTTTATATTCTCTTAATACAAAAGCTATCCATATATAGCTTTATATTCTATAAACCTTTAACAGCACATAGAGATTTAAAATATGGGTTTTTTTGTAGTCTAAAAAATTGTCTCTTCTAAATGAATAGAACTGTTAGTAGAATAATTTCAGATATTCTTTTTTTTCATAAGCTAGGTACTTAATAACCTTCTTTTTGTTTTAGGTCGTCTAGATGATCAGTATGTTATTACACTCTTTAAAGATAAGCTTAAATCTATGCCTTGTAGAAATCAAGGGTATGTTTTGGATGGGTTTCCAAAGACCTATGACCAGGCAAAAGATCTTTTTAACTGTAAGTACTTCTGCTTTTGTTTTTATTGCTGCTAGTACTGTCATAACTTTTATTTTTCTCAGTATCTTATTAGTTTAAGTGTATCAACACTGTTTTGACTGCAGAGCAGAATAAAGTTGCTTTCATGTGATGCTTTAAAAATTTAAGAAGGATTGTAATGGATTGTTAAACATATTAAGCAAGATGTTTCTGAAATGACCTTGGCTGGCAACATACTAAATACACAAATAAGAACGATACTTTCCATGTTGAACCACTCTACACAAGACAGCTTTAAGACAGATTTTTCTTCATAATATACAAGAGCTACTTAGTGAGGGGGTTCCACCAGTTCATGTTCTGTGAGTTAGAGTGGGTGTATTACATGAGCTTCAAGGGATGAAACGTAAGTGGAATTCTGCAGTATATGTTTCAAATGTTAGCCAGCACTGTCTGTGTATGAAAAGCAAGAATCAACTCCATAAATTAAAGGATAGGATTTTAAGAAAAACAAAATCTAGTCTTGTTCATTTTAATGTGGTTGGTTATAAACCACCTTGTTCAGCTGTTACTCATCAAGGAGTTGAGCCAACTGGTGGAGTAGAGCAGATAGCATCATAAACCATTTTAACCACACCGTTCCAAGCCATTTCTGCACACTGTTCCAAGCTGTGTCTCTTTGGTGGAGGAAAATATAAAGCAGCAGGAGAGGCCAGGGACAGAAAAGTAGTATGGACATATTTTGTAACTGCATATGCAAAAGAATGCTTTGCTGAATAGTTAAACAGCTATTAGTGTCCTGTGATAAATTTGCGGTGGCTGAAAGCATGGATTCCTTAACAGCTCTCTCTAAAGCAGTGTACAGTTCAGATTATTCAAATTATCATTGTTGTTGGGAATTATTTTTTAAACGGTATTTGTATAGGAGAAGTTATTTGTAAATACAAAAGTATTGCTACTTCAAATGATAATCTCAATTACATATTATTTTTGTTTTAGTGGAAGAAGAAGAAATTACAAACAAAATTCCTAAATATGATGAAATAATCACACCTGGTAAGTTTGACTTAAAAACAAACAAATAAACAACAACAACAAAAAAAGCTTTCAAATATTGCTGTCACCAACAAGAAGTCCAAAATATCACTCAATCTGTTCATGTTACGTTGAAGATAAACAAAATGTCTTATTCATGAAACATGGTTGCTGTAATATTTGAAAGCGAGCAATTAATGAAAATGAGAGTTTTGACTTGCTTTGTGTGTTCTTCTTATTCCCTTCTTGTGAAAATGCCATCAGCTGTTGGTTTATATTTACATTATGTATCTATTTGTGTTCATTTGTGAGTTCAAATTTATTATTGAAAGAAGATAGATGTGAAAGAGGAAAAGTCAAGGATAATGTGTTCTTCTTCACAGAATTTGTGATATCTTTGACTGCATCGGATGAATTTCTTAAAAACAGAATAATAAATCTGCCAGAAAGCGTTGTTGCTGGAACTCATTATACTCAGGACCGATTTCTGCAATCTTTGAATAACTTCAGGGAGATAAATGCAGAAGATGAAACTGTTCTCAACTATTTTGATGAACTTGAAATACATCCTCAGTTTATTGGTATGAAATAATAAAATTCTTAGCTGAAGTATGAATAAAAATTCCTATTGTCACAAAATTTAAATTTGAAAAAGTATATTACATATATAAATAGTATTTTCATTAACATATCAGAATACAACAAGTATTTAATTAAATACCTGCAAAAATATCTGTATGTTCATACGGATTCATTAGAATCTATAGGTAATATGTTTTATAGATCAGGTTTTGTTTTAATCATTCAGTTTTGCAGTCCAATTGGCAAATTAATTATATGACATCATTTATGGACCTCTGCTCTTGCCATCTTTCTGGACTGGCATAGTAGTATATTGCTGTCCACTGAAGTAGGTAAGTATATATCTTTATATAAAGACTGACTACAAAGATAACTTCTGTGAGAAATCTTCAACTCTGTCTTTACTCTACTTTTCCATTGTGGCTGATGCTGCAGTTGGTTTATAAGAAGTGCTGAATTAATATCATCAGATTTAAACAGATAACTGACTTAAGTCAGATTCTGAAGGAAGTTGTCTGTATTTACTGGCCTTAGTGGAAAATTGTTGAACTGTGTTGATTCATTAAATACTGAATCACATTAGTCAAATGTTTCTTCCACTATAATTTTAGAAGATCTTAACATATGGCCTTATGAATTACATTATAAGATATTTTTTTTTCCTGAGCCTGAAATATGATTAGTACAAAGGAAGTAGGCTTCAAGATTCTGGAAATCATATTTCACTACAGTAACTCACTTCATGAAGTCTGCAAATCAGTTACCTTTGTGCATTGTCATTTTCATCTGCAAAGTGGAGATAATGGCATGTGCCTATTAGATGTTCTACAAAAAGGAATACTCAAGTTATAATAGTTTCCTTTTATCTCAATTTATGAGGACTTTTGGTGATCTTTTCTCTCCCTTAGAATCAAGGTTTTTATTTTTTAATTTAAAATATATCTTTAGTAGATATGTATTTAATTATGACTGCTGTGATATTCATGTTGCAGTCTTGCTTGATCATCTGAGAAAAGGCTGCATTCTTTAAGTCCTCAAATTCAATGCCAAGAATGTTCTTAGCAGTATTTTAAGTGATTAAAAAGTTGTCTTGCACTGTGATTTTTATATCCAGCAGCAGCTAAAATTGCGGAATTTATGTACTGATGGCATAAAAATACTTGTTTGGAATACTTCAGGAATGTAATTCTCAATATACTGAGAATGAAGAAGTCTAAAAGGAATTTCATTATGTAGAATCATGTTAGATTTCTACCTTGATTAATCACCAGAGTACGAACTTCAGATTCAAATGACAGATGTGCATGCTTAGAATAATTGTATTAGCTATAATTTAGTATCTTCTGTCTGAATCAGTGAAAGAGATGAGAAGCAAGAGTGAAAAAACTGGAGTTTGTTGCCAATGCTAATGCTAGCAACCTATTATGTAACCTACGTGGAGATACAGGTTCAGAAGCTGATGGTTTTGTACCTGTAGTGTAGATATGGTGATATTTAAGACTGGCCTAAGGAACATATCTGATACTAGAATAACTTCATTTGCAAACTTCAAAACTTAAAAAGCCTGCAAGTGTTAAACAGAATAGTTGTAAAAATAATTTTAATACATTTCTCCTGAGAAAGACACACTATTTTAACCTAAATTAGTAAAGAAAATCAGATGTAGAAAATTTCATTTTGCTTTGGGGGAAAAAAAAACCCACAACCATTAATAAGCAACACAAAACAACATATAACAATTGAAAATTCTAACAGCGTTAATACTATATATACTTAGGTCTTGCAGTTATTACTGGCTTGATAATTGAAGAATAGTCTTGAAAGGTTTTCTCTTGTATTGTTTTAAAGATGTAGCCAAATATGAAGATTCTGAAAACAGATTTATAGTAAAACAGATCATCAAGGAAATTGGGGAACCACGAAATTATGGCTTGACAGATGAAGAAAAGGAGAGTTTGGAACGCAAAGCAGCTGAGGAATGTCTTGCCAGAGAAGCTAAAGAAAAAGCTGAAAGGAAGCGTAGAGAAGCTGAGGAAAAGGCTGAAAGGATAGCAAATTGGGAAGAGTGGGTAAGTCAATACATATTTTTGGGGAAGACATTATTATTTGTGTGTTATAGAAAGTAGAAGCAATAGGGCTTCTAGCAGTGTTGTGTAAGAATACATGGAAAGAGTGGCATAAATTCTCTAATTCCTTATATTGTACTTTAGATCTGGCTAGCATCAGTCGATTCAATATACCAGGCACTGTTGAAAAGGACTGCCTTAGGCAGGCTGAAGGATGCTTCAGCTTCACAGGATTTGCATATACTTTTTTTTTACTTTGCCACGCCTAAAAGATATTTTAGGCAAATAATGTGAAATGCATATTATAAGAAATTTCTTGTTCACACCTGAATCACAGCTAAATCCATGGTGGTTTGTTCTTTTTCCATTCCCTTTCCACCAGAATGCTGTTCTTTTACAATCTCCAGTTATAGCTATTTAAAAGGAAACTGACATTCTATAGAAAAATAATTTTCTTACATTAGGATGCCTATACATATTTGTGGGAAAACTATAACCTGAAATTGCTCCTTTAATAGGTGCATTTAATATTGCTCTGATGTTGGTTTGTAAGAGTTTCTTCTGTGCTTGTTTTCAGTTTCATTTAAGAGTAAATACTGTTCTGTACTCTCCATAAACTTGCCTAAGAGATTAGTAAAGGTAGTTAACATATCTTAAACATTCTAACTTTCAAGAAAGTGAACTGCATTATGTAGAGCCAAAGTAGGTATTAAAGTAATATCTATACTCTATCCTTTTAAATAGGCAGGTGCTCAAGAAGTCTGTGCTATTACTCATTTGTCCTTGAGGCTGTACTTCAGCTGCAATTTGAGGAAAGCGACTCGCAGAGTTTATTCTGTAGCATTTCTGGACTCAGTTAAACAGGAAAACTTATTTTTTTTCAAATAATTTATCAGTTTTATATGAATGGTTGCTTTTGTGCTATGCCTTGGATATGCAAAAGCAGTCTTCAAAGTCTCTTCTGTTTGCTGTATCTGTATATGACTAAGGCTACTAACGAGTAAGATGAGAGGAAAATAAACATGTTTTTGAGTGATCTTTTAGCTCAAACTAGTGCAGTATTTTCTAGTCTATTTCCCAAATATCTTATTGAAATAGGAGAACCTGAAAACTTTAGATGTTCTTTTAGGCGTTAAGATGAGAGGAATAAAATAATTTTGCCAGGGAGGTTTTCGTCATGCTCTCTTTGCTGTCCTTAGTGTGTGCCATGTTCTCTAAATTTAGCAGTCCATATTTTTTCCTGGTAACTGCGTTTTAAAGTTCTATTCGTGGCTTTTAATACTACTTCTTTTTTTTTTTTTTTTTTTTTTTTTTAAGGTAGCCATCATTATTTAGTCAACTACTATTCTACTATTTAGTAACTTAATATTAATGTTATTCTTTGTTGCTGTGTAAATTATTTGTAGAATAAACATTTTGAGGAAGTTAAAAAACAAGAACAAGAATTATTGGAAGCCCAGTCCATTCCACTACGAAACTATTTAATGAGGCATGTCATGCCAACACTTATGCAAGGGCTAAATGAATGCTGTAAGATCAGACCAGATGATCCAGTTGATTTTCTGGTAAGGTTATTATTATTATTGTACATTAGGAAAAACCCCAGTGAAAATATTAATGGATCAAAGACTGTTAATATAAGCACTTAAACTATTTTCAACCTACTTGCATTATAACCATTAATTATGTGCAATACAGGTGAACAGTGATTATTGCGAAAACTAATGTACCCTATAACTGTATGAGATCATTTGACATTGTATCACTGTATCAATCCCGTTTTGCTATGGTGCTTAGGTTCTTCTGCTTTTTTTTTTTATGGTACCCTGCCAATTCTGCTGCAAGGCTGAGACATGTAGGAAGAGAAGCATCACTCTCTACTCTGCTTACACCCCTCTAGATACAGCAGTA
Organism: Centrocercus urophasianus; assembly: GCF_019232065.1. Classification (NCBI taxonomy): domain Eukaryota; kingdom Metazoa; phylum Chordata; class Aves; order Galliformes; family Phasianidae; genus Centrocercus; species Centrocercus urophasianus. The sequence goes on from NW_024884586.1 coordinate 39,685,118, forward strand.
CTATTTGAACAATAGTCTTCAATGATCTCTTTACAATACACAAACAAATTAATGAGTGAATATAGTAAGACTCCCACAAAACAATTCCAGTTGCGAGGGACCTCAAGAAGTTACTTAGTTCAGCTTTCTGCTGAAAGTTGGGTCAGCGCTGTATTCCCACAGGGATTCAAATGCTGTAAATGTGTCACTGTATGGATGCTCTTCTTGCTCAATTCCCTGGAAAGTTGTTGACAGGCAATCACTGTTTTTAATGAAGAGAAACTATCAACTCAATGAAATCAATGAAAAGCTTAGAGTGAACATTTACTGTAGGAGTAAGAGATCATTCCTACTTACTGCATAACTTTGTAAGAACTGTATTATTCGTAATACAGTCTTTTGAGTTCAGAAATCAGGCCCTATGGTACTTCCTATAATTTTTTGTGGAGTAATTAATAAATAAATAAAATGGGGTCAATGCTACAAAAAATGAGACAAAATGAGGTGGGTGTATTTGTAAGAAGCTTCTTATAGGTATCCAACAGAGATGACATTTTAGACACATTTAATACTTTCTGCACTTTTTTTCCAGTATATTGTTGTTATCTTATGTACATTTTAAAACTGGAAGCTTGAAAATGACTTTGAAAATCTTCTGTTTGCAGGCAGAATATCTCTTCAAGAACAATCCTGATGTGAAATGAAATAGCAGTTTCTACAGCTGTTAGGATTTAATACTAAATAGAAAGGGAGAATGTTCCCAATGTTATTTACAGTAAAAATTCTTAGGCTTAGTTTTATTCAAACACTATTTTTAAAATGTCTGCTTTTTTACACTGTTCTAGTATGTGGCATTGAAGTTTTTAATAGTCCTTCTCCTGAAGTACTGCACATTGATTAACACACAGATGTGTCTATTTCATGCATCATCTTCCAACTGTGAACCTTAAGAATCTGGTTATTTTTTTTTTTCTCCTGGATTTTTTCAGTTACATATTGTATTTAAACAGCATTTCTGCTATGATCCATAAAGGAAGTAAGCAGGGAGCCTGAGGAAAGTATTCTCTTTACACTTTTTTTTGTGTGTGTATGTTTAAGTTCCTAGATGTTGCCAGTCCAGATTACCACCTGAATCACTATCACCGGAAGATGAAATAATTGGTTACTTTAGAAAAATATATAGTTTGAGACTGTCTTATTTTTACCCTTGCTTTAAAAAAATACAATGACACATGCTTTCTGTGTGGAATTGCTATACATGCTATAGATGTAGTACATGTACTTTCCTAAGAATAAATTTTTGAGCAGCTTGAGCAAAGCATAATTTTTTTTTGTTTGTTTGAAGTTCTGAACTTGATCTTTGTGGATCACTTCCACCTCAGGCTAGTCTTTGAGATAGATGTAGTCTACTGCAAACAGGGCTTTCATAGCTTATTATTAGAAAACAGTCTCTCTGCTCCGTGTGGGATCTAAAAAAGAAAATAGGTCTGATGTAGGTGAGAAGGGACGAAAGCCAGCCCACGCCTGAACAGAATTCTCTCTTTTATTCAACGAAACGAGGTGGAGGGACCTTCCGCAGGCGGCCCCTTCTCAAGCCTCGAGGGCCCTGGCACCGGTCACGGATGCGGGAGTCGAAATGCCCGCAGCCGCGCCGCATCAGTTTCCATGACAGTTAAAGGCTCCCAGGCCGACCGGCGCCAGCACGGAGACATTCGTCAGAGCTTCGCCCCTTCCCGTCAACCCCTTCAGCGGGGTCGCCCCAGCCTCGCCCCGCGTTAGCCCGGCGGCGCCGAGGTTACAGGCTGCCCCGCCACGCCGTGCGCACGCGCCGCCTCACGGCCGTTGGAGCTTTGTTTTCAAACCCCGGCGCACTTCTCGCCAGAACTACAGCTCCCAGGATGCCTCCCGGCCCCGCGGCCAACTGAGCGTGCGCGGACCGGCTAGCGTGCGCGCCGTGCGGGGGTGGCCGCGCCGCTGCGTAGGTCCCCCCCCCGTTCTAGAACGTTGCTGTGGTAGCGCCCGGGCGCCATGTTAGAAGGCCGGAGGGGAAGAGGAAAGTGAAGCGGCGGCGGCCGGGCCCGACGAAGGGCTTTCTCTTCCCTCCGAGCCCTCACCCCCGCCCCGGCCCCTACCATGGTCACGGCTCCCGCTTCCCGGCGGGGCGAGTGACCGGTCCGGAGGCGGCAGCGGTGGGGGAGGACGAAGAACAAGAGGAGGAGGGAGAAGGGGAAGACGCGGCGGCGACGGTGGTGGTGGCGGCGGCGGAGGAGGAGGAGGAGGAGCCGGAGAGACGATGCCGTTGTAAGTTGGAACCCTCGCGGAGCAACTTACGGGCCCGCGCCTCGCGGCCGGCACTCGGCGCTCTCTGCCTCTCGCCCTTCCTCGCTCCCGGTCCCCGCCGGCCGCGTGCCCTTCCGGTGCCGCAGTGCGAGAGGCAGCGGGGCCGGCCCGCCCCGCTCCTGCCTCTTCCCCGCACCGGGGGAGACGCTGATGCGGCCTTTACTTTGTCGTGGTCTTTTAGTGGCCGGAGGGTGAGGGGACGTGCGCGGGGCTCTGGCCGAACGCCGGCTCAGGAGGCATTGAGCGGCAGCGTCGCGCGTGTTTATATCCCGCCGCCAAACGCGAAGCTTCCCTTTCCTTCAGGAGTGCCGGCGAAGTCTCTCCCACGGCCTCCGAGCGAACGATTTTCCCTCATCGGGCGGGCGGAGGAGACCGGGGCGGCGGTTCTCACGCGGTCCCAGCCCGGCCCCTGTCCTTGCGGAACTCCCCCGGCCCGCGGTGACTCCAGCACGGCGCTGCGGCTTACAGCGCCCCCTGCCGCCCCTCCCGCCGCCACGCGGGGCCGGGGCTCTCCTGCACGCAGCCTCGTGCCTGGGGCCCGCCGCGCCGGCACCCCGCCGGGGGCCTGCAGGGCCGGAGGGAGACGCGGCTCTGGTCTTGTTTCCTCTCCGCTTCCGTTTATTCCGCCCCTTCCTTTTTTTTTTTTTTTTTTCCCCTTTTTTTTTTTTTTTTTTTCTTTTGCCGCCGTTTTGACGGCACATGGTTGAGATGAAAAAACTCTTTTGTTCCATAGTGCGAATGTTAATAGATTATTTATCCTGAACAAGTCAGTGATGGGTGTGACTTGTAGGTATAAGGTATGTGTACACCTGAGAAAGGGTGGGATGTTGAGTTAAAAATAATTTGGAGTTACAAATAATTTGGAATTACTGCAATCACTGTTGTTGTTTGTGTGTACAGTTCACGTGCAGAATAGCCCAGTTTGCTTATTGAATCTAAAATACTGCTGTATTCATCACGGTGCAGATAATTTGAAACAAAAATATGTGGCAGGATTGCCACGGTGGGTGAAGATAATAGGGAAAATGGTCATCCCAAGGAATTTCTGAGCTATGTATAATGAGAATGCAGTGTATTCGTAGATAAGTTTTGCACATGTTCAATATGTTCTGGAATGAAAAGTTGCCAGAAAGTTTGAAGTGTGCCATATTGGATTTTTTTTAATTCATTGATTGTTTTTTTTCTTTTGTTTCTTAAGGAAAACAGGAAAGTGAGATACTTTGTTTGCTTTCGTTTGTAGTTTATTTTGCTGTGACTTTGTTTCATAACAACATTCAAAGTTTTGTGCTACTTCTAATGAATGAACTGTAACACTAATGATCTTCTACTTCAAAAGGTGTAGAATTCCTTGCTCAGTTTTCCTAAAGTTGAAATTTGATACTTAAACTACACATTCTTAAGTAACATTGTATAGTTTGAGTTGCAGATCACTTCCTGATCTTTCAAGACCCCCCTGTAAACTTTACCTTTGAGGATGCTGTCTACTATTGACAAGCCAAGTCAGAGCTGATCTCTCACGTAACCAGCAGCTTTCATAAGTCTTTAGGTCAAAAGCGTTAGTTTGAAGTTCTCAGCAGGTGTGCAGCATACAAGGTGCTTCAGTTGTAGGAGAGCAGACTCAGGTTATATTGAGGCCAATAGCTGGTATTTTTTGAAAAAGCCTTTTCATGGTTGATAAAAGCATTAAATTTATCCTGGGGACTTGTGTTTACCGTGATTCTCATTAACTCCTTGTGTAAAAGAAGAGATTTCCTTTATGTAACCAATTTTGTAGGGGTTTTTTGTAGTTTGTTTTTCTAGGCCTTGATGGAAACAAAAGTAAAAAGCAAATATTTCTCGTGTTATAAAGATACGTTTCAGCTAACTGTTAGATAAACAGTAGTCGTTGGTGAGCATTGTCTAGAACATAGGATGGCAGGGAGAAATGAAGCTCACTGAGTTCCATATATTTCAATAAGGATGAGGATTTACGGAGAAAAGTTTTGGAATCAATGAAGTGGTGCTGTGTTTCTGTAAATTGATGATGCAGCCTCTTCATGTAACCTGGGCCTTTTGGTCTCTCCAAACAGAAATCTGTCTCTCGTTAAACTACTGATACTATTGCATCTAAAACTTCTCTGCTGAACTTACACATCTGCTGAAGTCTTCATAAAAATCTTTGTAAAAAAAACTTTTTTTTTATCTTTAACCTTATGTGGAAAAAGCACACAGAATCAGCATTCTGAACACTTAAGTGTAGAAGTGCTGTGAAAGTTGTTGGTTCTGTTAACTGGTCTTTGACTTTTGGGGCATGGGTAGTGGTTTGTTTTTTTTAGAGTAGAAAGTCAAGTTTATAAAAAGTATTACTTTGTGAGTGGGACAAGGTAACTGTTGTGTTTCTGAACAGAGCTCAGGTTTTTATAGACTGAATTTTGGAAGGAATGAAATGCTTACTAATTCCAGAAAGCACCAGACATACTCCAGAAGAAATCTGCCTTAAAGCTTTGATAGTCAAGGGAAAACTCCTCTAAAAAATTCAGCTGAAGATGAAGTTGTTGGATGTTGTACAGTAGGAACCATAAGGCAAATGGGTGCTTTTGCGGTGGTTTTCAGTCTTCTACTGTGACTCCAGAAAAAAAAAAAGTTTGATACCTGTGAAGATAGAGATACAACACAGTACTTGGGAACGCAGTTATTTTGGGCTGGGTGAATTTCACCTTGGAGGCAAGTTAATCTCTTAATATTGAACCATTTCATCTGATTCCTGTCTTTGTTGCTTCCTGATATTCAGCCTTACAGAATTTCTCAAACTACTACCTTGAGTGTTTTGTCTCAAGAATAGCAATAAATCTCGGGTGGCTTTTTTTTTCTCTTTTTTCCCTTCAGTTGCTGCCTGCGCAGTCCAGAAACAATTTCAGCAGTTTAAACCAGAAGAACATCAGAAACTGTTGTTAGTAAGAATGTCATGGATGGGTGTGTGTCTGGACGTGCTGTTTTTGCTATTCTGTACAAAGACTGTCCCAGACAGATGAGCCAGAGGGGACGATTGCCATAGCTGAATCTCTTCTGTTGTTTGTCATTGCATCTGCTTTAGGTGCCTTGCACCTACCATACTGGCAGTTTACACACTTTATTTTTTGCTGAATTTGAAAACCTTTTGCTCAGAAAGGGCAGCTGGATTGTCTTAAGGTGAAATGCGTGTTTCCGAGTGATGGGTTTGTGCAGACTTCATTGAGACTTTTCGTATATTCCTGAGATGTTGTGTGTAGTGGTTAATACATTAGCATTAAACAGAAACTTTAAACTGAAATTGACGGGTCAATCACTGATGCTGAAGTCTTCAAAATAAACAAAACTTGTTGAGACATTCTCTGAAATCTAACATGCTGGAACTTGAGCTTTGTGAATTTAGCCCCAGTTGATTGATCAGATGTTGTGATGACCAGCGTTGCTTCAGGAATCTAACTTAAGTGGCTTATCAATATTTAAGACTGACTGAATTTTACTGATGTAGTCAGTGGGGGCAAATAGAGAGGATAGTTACTGAGAGTGTTTAAGATGGATGTTCATATCTGGAGGCAAGACTGAGCCAGAATTCCTGACTGAAGTTAAACATTTAAAGTTAACTTTCTGTGGGTTGCTGGTACTACTTTAGGACAGTCCATGTTTTTTCTTGTTTCATCAGTGTTGGCTGTATGTGTCTGGACATGATAATTAGATGATAACTTCTTTTTTTCTGCACTGTTGTAAAATGGTTTCAGCTGTGGCTGTATTACCTGGGTTTATTCTTCTTGATTCGGTATTTATTGATAACTGTAAGATACGACCTGTTTTGGTTTCTGAAGGAGAAAAAAAGTATCTTAGCTACGTTTCCGTAAACTTAATATAGACTGGAACTTTGTGTGTGTGAGGGGGTTGGTAGGGGGAAAACTGCATTACAGGTGTTCTTTTCTGAGAGTTTGAGATTAATGTTTGAATATGAGTTATGGCATGCTACCATCGTAGCTGTGGTTGAGTTTGCTGATGGTGTAAACTGCTTGAAGAGCCTATGCTCCTTAAATGTTCAGGACAAAATAAAGCGAGAGCCACAGTGTCTTTAAATTTAAGTCTACATTTATTTTTCTGCAACTTTTTGTATTGTGTTATTGGCAAGAATTTTATTTTCATAGTAGTGCAGGAGCCACATCTGTGCGTGTTTGTGGTTGATGGGAAATAAACAACATCAGCCTCAAATAATATCGTAATCTTCATGATCTTAAAAGTTTAGTCTCATTAAAATGAATAAGTAAATAAGCATGGTTTGAGTTGTCTGCTGGACTCTGATAGGGCCTAGCAAATCTACCCCTTATGTTAAGACTGAATGGTTGGGTTGGGACTTTCTGTTTTAGTTTAATATTCCTTGGTTTTTGTTAATGCTTAACTTCAATGAGAAGTGGACTTGACTAGCCTTCTCACTCCCAATCCTAGGGACTTAACTTCCCTAATCCTCTCAGCTAGGTTACTGTTGATACTTGCCTGGCCTTTCCTTCTGTGTAAATTTGCTGCAGGTCTAGGATTGTTTTCTGGCTAAAATGTAAGGTGAATACAACATTAAAAATAAGCATGAGGTTAAATTCTATTTTTCAGTTATAATTTATTTTCCATTTATAAAGCTGTGAGCATATGCTTTATTTGAAATTTGTTTTCTCATCAGAGGTAGAGGAAGAAACTCATACTTCCAATTGTTGTATTACCATTTTGAAGATTTGCTGTCACTTTCGTAGATGAACGCGAGTTACGTAGAACTTGATTGATTTTTTGCATCCCAAAATGAATTTTACACAAATTTTCCATGCTGAATACCATTTCTTCTGTACTTTGCTGATACCTTCTGATATGCTGTTGTACTGAAGGCAGTCTTCTGTGTAATGCTTGATTTGGCACCATAAGTCCAGTTTGATATATGAGCTATCATGATTACGAATTCACTAACAGTGTGCTGCCTGATTTGTGTGGTGCTGGTCAGTGAGCTCACTCACATCTCCCTTGTTAGTCTAGTGGTGTTCAATCAAAACTCACATGGCTCGATCTCTGAAAGAACTTTGGCCATGCCCATGCAGAAGTCACGTGACTAGCTTAGTGAACGGTGCAGTTTATTTGCAACAGATTACAGATTCTTTTAGATTGCTGGTGATAATTCACTATCTGCAGAGTATGTGAGGTTAACCAAGAATAATGCAAAGTGCACGCAAAGAACTAAGAGTAATACAGCCTGCTCCCAAGTGTGCTAGGTTATAAAACAAGCTCTGCAGAGATTACTGAGTTTCTCTATCAGCATAGTGGGTTGTGTGAGCCTTTTCCAGTAGGTGTCAGTATAGAGGAGGAAGACAGGCTCAGCCTGTTGACAGATCCCATGGACCAGTGACGTCCTGTCTTGTCTGCAGTGGTACTCTCTCCCATATTTTCTCTTGTAATCCATTTCGTTCTATTTCTTACTCTACCAATGGAGCTTGAGTCACACTAGTCATTACATTTATTCTGATTGGCATAAAATTCTCATGCATTGCTTTTAAAGGTATGGGATAAAAAAATTCAGAGTGCACAGTCAGTGGTCGTGCCTTTGAGGTGGTAGCTTTTGGGATGGAGGTGTGTTTCGGCATTATAATGGGCAAAAGTTCACCAAAAGATGGTATTTTGTCAAAAGGATGACAGACTTTTGGCCAGGGTGGCAGGTAAGCAGTTTGGCCCCACCACCATGTCCCCATCCAGGTGTTGTTCTTAGAGTCAGTACATCAGATTCTCCTGTGTTGTGGACACTTAAGGTTGCCTAGGGACCTACTGTGGATCACAGAACTTGGCCACAGAGTCTCCATTTCTCTCCAACTTCCATTTTAATGGCACACCTGTTACACTCTGCTCTTATACCTCTGCTATATCTTATGCAATTATTACATGTATGTAAAGGAGCTTATGGAATGGCCTTAACTTCACTACATGTCAGTAGAGAACTCAGTCAGTGTTACTGATTTGACTTCAGGAGTCTCCTTTATTATTTCTGTGTCAGAGTCTTTTTTAATACAGAAACCATTTCTGCCAATGTGGGTTTAGTCAGACTTTTCTGTGAAGTGCAGTACTTGTTGAATTGCATGTAGTTATGGATGAGTGAAGCTTAGCAAGTTTAAGGGAGAAAAATATGCAAGTAAAACTAAATCATTGTTTTAACTTACTGGTTTAAAAACCTGTAAAAACAAACTGTAACATTTCAAAAGAATGTTAATTAGAAAAAAAAAAAAAAGTTGGCAAAGGAAAAGAGAAGTTGTAGTTCAAATTTACCTGCCTGCTTTGTGGTATAACTAAAAACGTGCATAACATGCAAGGGATGTTTATGTATTGAGAGCTTATATTTTGTGACCAAGTGGTCAGGCACTGGAACAGCCTCCCTCGGGCAGTGGCCATGGCACTGAGCTTGCTGGAGTTCATGAAGAGTCTGGACAGTGCTCTCAGACCTATGGTCTAATTTTTGGGTGGTCCTGTGTGGAGCCAGGAGTTGGACTTGATTATCCTTATGAGTAGTTTCCAAGTTCGGTTACTGTATGATTCTTTCAAATGGCTGAAAGTACTGTTAATGTTGACATCTCTAAGAAGATTCTCTTTAAAATGAGATTGTTTAGTAACTTACTTTGTCCTTAACTTGAATTTCTGCTTTGTATAATTCGTCAGTGCTTTCGTTCACAAAAGGTCCTAAGGTCTGTATGAATGTTTCAGATGCTACCAAATTATTTGCTTGGCAATTAAAACCTTAGTTAGAGGCAGACGTGTTAAATAATGTTTTCAGAGATGATTACTTAAGGTTGATTTTTATGTACTATTTTTGGTATTTTTTTTTCTTCCTGCTTTGCTTCCTTTTTTCCTTTTTCCAATCGACAGTTGTACTTGCTAAGCGGAAAGTTTAGCTTGCAAAAGAACAAATTATAGGGCTCAAAATCACTTGAATTAAATCAGTTTAACTTGTGGAAAGTTATACTTGTTTTTGTTGGTTTTGGTCAGTTTAAGTTTATATGCTTTTATTAATATTCAGTCTTCATAAAAATGAGGAATTAAGTCCTGAGCAGATGATGGCCAGATGATGGAAGTGAAAATAAAGTTGTGCAGTAGCTTTTCTTAGCAGTGCAGTAGTTAGGTGAAAATTCTACTTTATTTTGTTTTATTTTATTTTACTTTTGGTAATGCAGTGATGCGTGTAAACATGGAGGAGGGACAATACAGTGATACACTGGGGAGTGTTACATTTGCCAAGAACGAGACTTTCGTAGACATGGTCAGTCTGAATATCTTACAGAGACAAACTGCTTTTTAGATTTTGTGAACGCTAAAGGAGATCAGATTGATAATAGAGCCTTTTCCCTTGTAGAATGAATAGCTGAATTCATGAAAAAGAAGTATTAATGTCTAATCTGAGCCCAAACTAGTAATATGTTATGTACATCTGGTGTGAAATGCAAACACTGCATTATAGTATTGAAGGAGTAAGGTTGTGTAGCAAGAGCGTAACACTGAATATTAAACACCTTTATACAAATATTGCTTTAATGTTCAGGTAATGATTTAGATGTTGGAAAAGCTTGTTGAAGTAGCTGTTTATTTAATGTCTACTTTTCTTGAGATGCATTGTGATGAGGGTTTATAATACTGGTCTTGTAAGAGCTTATTAACAAGTTTTTTCATATTTTAATGGAAGCATTCTTTTTGGTATACGTTGTGATTTGTCACTTTCAGATATAAAAATAGTAATATACATAACTTAGAGGAAAGCAGTCAATATGTCCATATAAAACTAATTTTTAATGCTGCAAGTAATATATAGAGCTACTTTAACAGATTTACATAGGGTAGTTTTTACATCTCTGAAGTATATAAGCAGCAAGGGTCCTAAGTTCTTAACAGTTAAAATTTGGCTATTGCACTTGTTAGGAATATATCATTTCTGTGATATGGAGCAAGTTTAAGAGTTTTTAACTGTTTTTTGTTAGTTCAAATAAGCTTTAATTATGTGAGTATAGTGTGCAGCAGTCATGGATTCTAAACGCTTGTATGTTTCATAGGAGCATATTTACTTTTGAAATACTCAGAATTGCTGCTCTGAAAATAAGGCCCTGCTTGAACATGAATGTCACAAATACGTACTGATCATCAGTAACTGCCTGGCTGTTCATGTACTCCAGATGCTAATCTAAGAAGGCAGTTACTGATTTCATAATATTATGATACCTTCACCTCTGTGTTTCTCGTTAAACTCTCTTGCTTGCTTGCTTGTCCTTTCAAAACCTTGAAATCTGGAGAATTGACTTGAGTACTGTCCTTGTGCTTGTAGTTTGACTGATAACTATTTGTTTAGTTTGAAAAGATGATCCTGAAAGGTTCCTTTCAACCTAAAACATACATATAGCCTTGATTCACAGAATAACAGTACTTTTGCCAACAAAAATTGAGCTGTCATTGTTCCTCTAAACCATGCTGTATTGCTAGCCAGAAGAAAAGTCATCTTAAAGGTAATTATGTGATGCTGTTGAGCTCAGAATGTGCTAAAGCTTTCTTACTTAGGTGTTTTGTGTAAAGTCAGTTGATACAGAAGATGGTGCCTCATAGAAATTTGCAACAGTGCAAGAGAAAAGTAATTGTACCACTATCCGTAATAACTCAGAATTAATACAGGTTGGTCTGGCATGTGACTATCAGCAGGCTTTATTTTTTTTTCTTTGGTGTGTGTTGTGTTTGCTACTCAGATAAGAATGAAATATATATGTTGTTTCTGTCAGTAACTTATCCAATTGTCTTTATTAGTCCTGTTACAACCCAGGGATCACAAACACAGCAACTGCAGAAGCATTATGGCATTACCTCACCTATCAGTTTAGCTGCCCCCAAGGAGATTGACTGCATGCTTACCCAGAAATTGATTGAAACCCTTAAACCCTATGGTGTATTTGAAGAGGAAGAAGAACTGCAACGCAGGTGAGTAAACATGATTGCACCAGTTTTCTCTTATCTCAACATTCACATGGTTAACTGCTGAACCCCAAGCACGTTTGCATTCTTTTAGATGCTTTTTTAAAAGCTTCCTGAAATACTGAATTTGTTTTCTATCTTCAAGAGCAGTGTGTTAGAATTAAAATAGCCTGTAGTAAATATAGGAGATTGGCTTGCATTTTTTTCCTGTGCCTGTTTTGTTCTGGTTGCTTGTCTTTCTTTTTTTTCTTTTTTTTTTTTTTTTTTTTCCTTGGTAATAACCTTGTTAGAATTTTTTTTTTCTCACTTTTCTTTAAGATTCATGTGGTTTAATCTGTTTTTGTTTTTTGAAAGTGTGTAGAATCCATTTATCTAAAATGTGTGTAAACCTTGCATGCTTGTGTTGCTTCAAAACTAAATTACTGAAATATCCTTAAGGAAGAAAAAGTGATGTGACTATTTTAAGAGTGCCTTTGTTTCATTGTATTTTAGAGATGAGATCTATTATTAGATGTTACTCTAATCGATTCATTGTATAATGATAACCAAGGTCTTAAGAAAGTGTTACTGTGCTCTTATGTTCGTGGTCTGTGATTCTGCTGTTTTATCTATAGGATTTTAATTTTGGGAAAACTGAACAACCTGGTAAAGGAATGGATACGGGAAATCAGTGAAAGCAAGGTATGGATATATTTTACTTGAAATAATTCAGTCTAAGACTGCTGTATCGAGATATTTTCAGTATGTATTTCCAATTTTAAAATGATGCATCATAGGAGAAGAGAACTCTAGTTGGTTTTTTTTTTTTAGCTGTTTTTGTTTTGAGCATGTTTAGAGTTGTATTCATTCTCTGTGCTTCTTTTATGAAATGGGCATTTAGACAAGTATAAGGTTATTTAAAAAAAAAAGAAGAAGAAAGGACGTTATGAAAGAACAAAGCACATAATGTACAAGTTGTTCCTTGGAAACAAAATAGAAACTGGATCTTGACTGGTGTAAAATCTGAAACTACTTGAAGTTCATCCAACATACTTTATTTTATAGTTTGTTTTCAATTTCTTTGTCTTTTGCTGTGTGACTACCAGTGAATTGTAACATAGTGCATCCTATTCTGAAATGATAACTGGCCACTGTGAAGCTGTGGCTTTAAAAGTTCTTTAAACATACAAACCTGGGAACTTTAGTATCTTTATGATAGTAAGTGGAACTAAACAATTTTAGTGCAAAATAGCTTTTCTCACAAACACAAACTTACCTTAAAGAATGTAATCTTGATGTCTCTGAATGAAAGTAATTTAATAAACATTGGTATTGTAAATGATATTTTCATGTTGCTTTAAATTTAAATATCATAATTTTGAAGTCAGCTTAAAGTGCTCAAGCATTAAGAAAGGTGAGTTGAGCATCTGTGATATTTTGAAGCTCCTGAGGTGTAGAACTGCAGAAATGATTTCCAAGACTGAAGCAGTAAAGTTTAGCATAGTTGTGACGTTACAAATAAGTTTCCCAAATGCAAAATGTACTCCTCTTTTAATCCGAAACAACGTCTGTATAAGGAGTGAACTGCTATTCAAAAAGATGTTAATCTGTAATAACATGAATTTTATGGATATTTTTCCTTTTATAATACATGTGCCATTATAGTTTGCTAAAGTAAAAATAACCGATTTTATTTGCTCTGTTTAGAATCTTCCACAGTCTGTAATAGAAAATGTTGGAGGAAAAATTTTTACGTTTGGATCCTATAGATTAGGGGTCCATACAAAAGGTAAAATTTGCATTTGTTATAAAAACTGTTCTATGTCTGAGATAGTGACATATCTAAATGTTGTGCTGAAGTGTTAGATTTTTGTCAGCCACTAGTTTTCATTGTAAGTTAAAACATGGATCTATCCCTGCTCTTGTGGGTTGGAAAAAGCAGGGAGGGGGGGACACATTGGAAGTTGCTTAAAAAAAAAACAAGAAAGTTGCATACTTGGCTTCTCATGGCTTGTTCATTTTGAAAATTATTGCAAGTATGGCAAAATAAAAGGATATATGTATTGTGTGTTTCATGGCATGAACTTTTAAAAAGTCATTCCCAGTCAACTCTGGGAGCAGCTATAGAAAGAAAAACTAAATTTTGCTTTATTCTAGAAGAAAAATCTGACTACTGTTGGCATTTCATGTGTGTGAAGCGTGAGTAACCTACTTGCATCAATGAACACTTCCAGGTGCTGATATTGATGCCCTGTGTGTTGCACCAAGACATGTTGAAAGAAGTGATTTTTTCACATCATTTTATGAAAAACTGAAACAGCAAGAAGAAGTAAAAGATTTGAGGGTATGTGATCTACTTAATAGAGCTGACTGAAGTGATAATGTTGGAAAGTGAAAGATGGTTCCTTAAATAAGTAATTGCAAATTTGGTGTCAAGGCTTGCCTGGATTTTTAGTTGAAGTGTTGCAAAATGTATCAACATATGTGAAATATTTAGAAATTCTTGCAATGTTTTTTTTGTTTGTTTGTTTTATTTACTGGATACAATCGTTGCAAAGTGTGGATGACAGAAGAAACTCCTGGCCCTGTGTTGGAAAATTTTAGCTTGATTTCTGTGGCAGAGGCAAATGTAAAAGTATTCTGTCCTGATCTCTTTCAGGCTAATTTGTTTTTGATGAAAGTTTTAAAAACAGTAGCACAACGGTATACTTTTTAATGTTGTGCATATGTAAACCATTACAGTGATTGATATTTACTAGGTATTTTATGTTGTCTGTCAACTGTGATTCTGAAAATCGAGGTTGCATTTTTAGATGCTTGTGTAAGATTGCCATTGTGTAAAGATGAAGATTTCCCTCCGAGGAAACAAAAAGGCAGTAGCAAAAAAAAAAAAAGAGTTTTGTTCTCTATTATACGTGAATGACAAGCCTTCCTAGGTCAGCCTGGGAGTTTTAATTTTTCATAGAGTGAGGTTGGAGTAGAATTTCTCAGCTTCAGTTCTTCCTCCTTAGATGAAGATAATTGCTGGCAAATGTTAAAATTCTTTGGTTTAATCCGACTCTGTCCTAAAATAAGCTTGTCTGTCTCTGCAGTGTTCTCTTGCTCCATGCATCCCATAGTTAGTAACTCCATCAGTGTAGTGCAAACATCTGGTGGTAATGCTACGTGCGCTGAAACTACTGTTCCAATGCTTTGTTGTCTGAACTCTTTTTAATAATCTGGCTTTCAAAATTTACTATTAATTTCTTTAGTTGTGATTCAGATTTTTACAAAAACAGTTCTATGCATATTTGCACATTCATATTCATCTAGTGTGAAGTTCAGTTCAGGAAGATGGTATTCTTAGCAGATTGCAGAGCAGATACAATATTTCTTGTTTTTGCTGAAGATGCTGTTTGAGTATCTCATTAATGACCCCATTTAGAAAAGATACTTGATGTTTTGTTTTTTTTAAATGGGAATGAAATTGCTTTTTGTCATTTCTCATGTAATATTGGTTGCAGAAACAATAGAAAATAAGGTACTTGCTAAAATAAAAATCTCCATAGGTTGTCTTAGAATATTTAAAGGAAAAGGGGAAAAAAAGAAGCTTGATTGTGAGCTGCAGTGTAGTGAGGGGAAAAAAACGTTGGACCTAGAGGTAACATCATCTGAGCTGGCTAGCGTGAATTTGGGTTGTAAGTTAAATCAAGGTATCTGTAGTGCATAGTAGATCAGTGTTTAATTCCTCCTTGGTGGAAAAACATGTAGCTAACAAATAAAACTGGAAGCAGAGGAAAGCATCTGTATATGTGGTATTTCCTTATGATTGTTCAGATCTACTGGCTACTGCTTGTTTTTCTCTATACTGCAAGTAAAATACAACTTTTTTTTTTTCCCTAGGCTGTTGAAGAAGCTTTTGTCCCAGTTATTAAACTATGTTTTGATGGAATAGAGGTAAAGATTTTACTTTTTATTTTGGTAGAACGTGGTTAAAGCAAAGATTTCAGCATTTCCTTAAATAATATTGGTGAATACAAATTCTGTTAAAGTGACCGTACTAAATTCATATTCACATAGTTGACAACAGTCCTTGGTTGTGAAACCTCAAAGTGCACTTTTAAGACTAGCCCTTCTTAGCCTGCTTAAGAAGTTGTGTGAAGATCTCCCCATTCCTTTTTTTATTCTTCTTTTTGCCCTTACCCACTTGTATTGATTAGTTACTGACCTATGGGGTACCAGTATTGCTGTTACTAAAGAATTAACGTTGAAAATAATTTAGTTCATAAATTTCTTCAATAGGTTTTTTTTACTTTTAGTTATTAACTGCTCAAAGCTCAAATTCAGATGTGCTTTAATAGCTTATACTAAAGGAGAATCTTAGGAATGTGTTGCTGAAGGGAGTTAGCTAGCCCCTTCACCCCTATGTCTTCGTGGTTTTGTTAAGGTGACCGGAATTATTGCTTCTGTCCGTTTTGTCTGTAGCCTCACAGATTGGTTCTTGTGGAGCAATAAACTTGCTTAACCTGATTTTTACTATTTTGGGAAGTGCTGAAGAAAGCTATTCTGTTTTCTGAGAGGATACTATAAATCTTTTTCAGACCATCTTACGGACAGCCTGTCACTTTCTTGATGACAAGACATGATAGAAATATACACATTCATATACACAGTTTCTCAGAGGTCTACTTGAATAAAACTCGAACTGGTGGGTGTAAGAAGGGTTTACAGTGAGGAAAAAATACCCCAGCTAATTATCTGACATGTTACACAGTTTGAAGAGTAACTGTAGGTAGGTGTAGCATTGTAGAGCTCATGCTCTCCCAGTGTCATTTGGATCTCTTCCTTGCAATTATAACCATCCTTAGGGTACTGGCAGTTTCTGAATCTCAAGAAGATGATGAATCATCTCACAATTCCAGCTTTATTTTTTGTATTTTCACTGACATTTATGTAAATTGATGCTTAGCTGGAGAGATGTACTTATTCCAAATTAGAGAGATGTGCAGAGGTATGTGATACTATATGGTAAGCTAGAATATGATTTTTCATTTATTTCGGACAGTTTATTACAGTTGGACACCAGGAACATTCTTCTGGATAACAGTTTCTATTTACTTAGTTCAAATATTCTTACTAAATATTGAAACTTGTCATAGATGTTGTTGGTTATTTGTATTCTTTTTTTCACTCATGTTCTAACAAATGTTTGCTCTCTCTCTGTAATATTGAAAAGTGAAAATGGGGGAACTAAAAGGACTATTTACTATAAGTGTAATAGTATTTAGCTCTGCTTCACTCATCTGTAAATGATGGGATATGCTGGCTTAGATTTATGAGTGGAGACTTAACCCATATTTCTGACAGTACATTAAATAGATCTCTTGTCTTGAACAAACTCATGATAAGAAGTTGTCTTACGTGCAGGTGTTGTTTCTGATGGTTTTGTTTGTGTCAAGTACATTGGGATTTGAAGATTTTTCTTTAGTTTTTCTTTAATAATAAAGGCAGAAGGTGCCAGGAGTTACTTTCTCTTCTGTGAAGAAAACATTTAGATCTGAGGGAAAGGCCTCAGTGATCAGTTATGTAGTGGGCCTCAGTTATGTGGTGATCTTGTCAGTTAGATTTTAAAATTTTCTGTTAGTTAGTTTTATACTGGTAACATATATTGCTTAAAACAAGAATAAATATTCTTGATTTTTGCTTTTTCCTGTAGATAAATGATTTGGTTTTTTTCTTGCCAAAAAATGATGCAGAGTAGGCAGTTTGTTTCCTGCCTGATTTGGAATGTCTTTATTGAAGAACTTTTGAGCTGCTAGGCCTTCTAATGGTCGTAGTAGTTTATTTTGAAGTATAGAGTGATAGTTGCTCAGAAATCAATGCCTTCTATTTTATTATCTTGGCTCATGGACATCAGATGCATATGTTGGTGGTCTGGCAGTCGAGGTGGAACTCTGGAGAATATTCAGTTACATTTTGTTGCCATGTGACAGATGGCAGTAGAGGAACAGTTCTGATTGGTAGTGCTTTAGAAGCGAAGGTGTGAGACTGAAGTCTTCCATGTGGGGAAAAAATGTGAAGCCGCATTCTGGATGACCATGCAGATTTTTACGAGTGTGGCATGCAGGCTCTTGTTCATCATTGATGAAAATACGTAGTTGTGTAGTGACTGTGTTGAAAAGTGTTTTTTAACTGAGAGTCTTTTCTGTCAAATAATAATATTGTGCTCTTTGTATCTGTTGTAGTTTCTGTGGAAGTAAATAGGAGGCATTGCTTTTGGAGCAACTGACATAGTATTTCCAACTCAAATAGAAGCTTCTCCTTTTTCTGTAATTTGGTGACAGTGTCAACTATTTCAGTTCATTCTGGCTTACCTTTTCATAATTCACAACATTCTGCTGTGCCAGTATTCTGGACCTAGAAGTGCTATTTGTCCCTCGAGGATTTTTGTACTAACAGTGGGCATAATTTTTATGCACTGGTCTTAATATATATTTTACCCTCTTGGAAAAGGAGTCTTAAAATAGACAAAACATCTAAAAATGGTTCATTTAATGATTGTGAGGGGTGTTACTGTGTGTTGTTTAAATAGATTAGTTGTACTAGGAAGAGTGCTGTACTTAGTCAACTTCATGAAAATGGATTACAGAAGAGAAGAAGAGCTATCTAATGTTTTTCTATTTTTTTCTTTGTTCAAAGATTGATATTTTGTTTGCAAGATTAGCGCTGCAAACTATTCCTGAGGACTTAGACCTCCGAGATGATAGCCTACTTAAAAATTTAGACATTAGATGCATACGAAGTCTTAATGGTATGTATACGCAAATTTTATATTTTCTATATAAGACTTTGTCAAATCTTTTAATAAGTATCTTAGATTGTTTGATGTATTAGATGAGTTGCAGACTTAGGTAAAAATGCAGGAACTCCATATCAGAGTTGTTTTTTGTCAGCCAGATTTTTATGAAGCTTTTCCTCTCAATTGAATAAATGATGCCCTGTAGAAACTAGTAAGACTGGAAGACTTTTAATGTATAGCACTAGCACTACCTATTTCTATATAAATAAAGATGTCTGCATTTTTAAAAATTCTGTGTGTTTTAGTGTGCATAAACTTATACAGAATCACTTCAAGGATATCAGTTGGGGATCTCAAAATTCTCCCAGATCAAGTTGGGGTCTCTAGTAGTTTACCAGCTTGAAAAACTCTTACATTTCTGTAATATTACATCTTAAAAAATACCTATTTATGGAGAGGAGACTCCAGCCAATATGCAACTTGGCGCACGAGAGAGAGGAGCACATGTATTACTGGTTTCTGTACAATCTGAACATTTGATAATATCAAGTGAAAATTGTACATTTTTGGCAATGGGGTGCTAGGATTATCCCAATTCCCATTGTTTTGTGAAATCCTTGTGTGGTTTCTAGAATTCTTGTTTGTCTTTTCCCATTTTCCTTCTATTCCTCAGGAAAATATACAAAACTTTTTTTTGTTTGTTTGTTTTGTTTTTGCTACCAGCTCTCTGCAGCTTATATTAATTATTATTATTATTCCTTTAATTCGTTTTAAATTCCTTTTAAATACATCAAGTAATATAAATGCATATATAGTAATGATACAATGAATATGTTGAAACGCTGTTCTCTTTAGCTTATTCTTGTCATAAATTCCTGCAAGCTTTGACTTTAGGCTTCCAGGCTTTCTGTGCTGCTGTAAAAACAAGATGAAAATTATCAAGTGACAAAATAATCAAGTTTTCAGATGCAAAATAACAGTTTCAAAGTCCCAAATAAGCTTCTAACGTGCTGATCTAAAGTTTGACAAATTTTAAGGTGGGAGAGAAGAAGAGAGCAAAAAAAGCTTGAGGCAGCAAATGTAATAGGTTTTTTTGTATTGGCAGGTTGCCGGGTAACCGATGAAATTCTGCATCTAGTACCAAACATTGACAACTTCAGGTTAACACTGAGAGCTATCAAACTGTGGGCAAAACGTAAGCAGTTTTATTCCAGAACTTGTGAAGTTTTCATTAACTCTTAAGGTTGCTGATAACTCTCTCTTTTTTGTCTCTTTCCTTCTCAATTTACAGGCCACAACATCTATTCCAATATACTAGGTTTCCTTGGCGGTGTTTCCTGGGCTATGCTAGTAGCAAGAACTTGCCAGCTTTATCCAAATGCAATAGCATCAACTCTTGTACATAAATTTTTCTTGGTGTTTTCTAAATGGTATGTTTTTTTAAAATTTAGTTTACACTAAAATAAAATTGTTTTGTAGACACTAAATTTTAGTCCTGTTTTTATGGTATCTTTTTCAGCTGCTACCAGATTAAGTTAATAGTGATGAGCATTGTTCTTGCTGCCAGAAGGTAGTTAGCTTGGGTTTTTCAATAAAAGTCATCCAACAAGTTTTTTTCTTAAAGTAACTGAAACAAAAATATTTAGTTTTTTATTAATTTTCTTAAGTATTTGTTATAAATCAACATTACCCTTCATCCTTGTATGGCTAAATAAGAACAGGCATCAGAAATCTGAAGTCTTTTGACATTCAGATACCGAGATGATGGTGAAAAAAGGTATATCAGTAAGCTGGTATAGTCATATAACTTAAATGCAGTTCAAGAGAACCACTGGCAAGTTTTTTTGTTGTTGATTTTTATTTTTTAAATTTTGTGAATGTGGAGATGTAGGTGTTTGGTTTCGTGTTACTGAGATAGTTACCTTAGAAAGCTGGTTTGTCTAACTTAGGGGAACAGTGGGAAAGTTCAAAGTAAATTTAAAATGAACTGGATAGAAGTATACTTAGCAGGTTACGAACACTGCTTCTCCTGTAGGAACATCTCTGGAGACTGTATTGTTCACGAGACATGGACATACCTTTAGAATCATTGCAGTAAAATGTACCTTTATTTCAAGCATAGCGGCTTTTCCTTAGTTCTGTAGTTTTGCTGTTCTGAATTCATAGGTTTTATAGCCTGTGAGGATAGAGCATATTGAGTCTGATACAGAAAAATTGGTTCTAGGCTCTATTTGTGCCTTACACTGCTGTACGTTTTGTATGTGCATTCCATAGGAGCATTAATTTATGAATACCAGTTACCTGCTCTCTGCTCTTAATAAGGAAGATTAGCTGTGCTTGTGATGGTAGAGACATCTAGAGCATAAGTGGTGTTTTTGTGTTTTAGTGTTTCTTTCAGTACAGTTTCTTTTTGCAATTTGATTGGAAAATTCTTTCGTATTTAAGTGCGTATTCTTTTTAATGATGCTACAGAGCAATTATTGTGCTAGCTGCTTTTGTATTTTGTCTGTGGAAGGGCTAGCATGAAGATGGATTCAGTATCAGTTTTCATTGAGGAGAATTTATTGTTTACTTCAGTTACCTAAACTACTTGTTTAAAAGTTCCAAAACAATAGAAATTAATTGTTCTGATGTTCTGGAGAAGCCAATTAAAGCTATGATGTAGTTCAACACTAGAAGTTATGTGAAGAACTACATTTAGTCCAGCTTTGTCTTGAGAAAGTGATGCTTGAGAAGAGTTAAGAAGAGTCACATTCAGAAGTATTGTTTGTTGAACATACGTGGTTGTATCCAATAGTCTTATTCAGTGCTACAATCTTTTTGAACAGGGAATGGCCAAATCCAGTGCTATTGAAACAGCCAGAAGAATGCAATCTTAATTTGCCTGTATGGGACCCAAGGGTTAGTGTATTATTTTTTCCCCTATAAGTCACACTGTACAATAAATTCAGTTGCTTAAAGAATAGTAGGTGAACTTCATTGTAGATTTAATAAAATTAATATCTGGGTATGTCTTCTCCATAGTTATCTGTGATTCTCCTGAATATGCAGCAAAGCTTAATTTTGTAAACTTACTGCTTGAAGGACACTTGCTGAACAATGTATTTTTTACTACAACTTTTGTAACAGGTGTTCTTAAGTATTCAGTATAACTAGATATGCCTTGCAACAGTGCATTTTTGAAAAATTACTTAAAACTTTTCTGTCAGACTTAAGGTCTGTTAATTTTTGCAATTTTAGTGAATTCACTTTAATGCAATGATCACAGTTGGGTGGGCTCAGTTATACGTAACTGCATATGTAAACGTCTCTTCATCTTGAACCAAAGAAGATCATATCTTGATGTCTTAAGTTTTTGGTTATGCTGTTTACAATCTCTGTAGCACCCATATTGAAGGCTTTAGACGTGAATATCCTTCAGGTAGTCAAAGAAACAGTTTGCCACTGACACATAATCATATTCAAAGATTTCAATAGAGGATAGTGTGATGTATTTAGTGGTGTTTTACCAGTTTTAAATTACATAATGTTCAATTCATCATTTTGGGGCAATAGAGTAAGCACCAGAGGTTGAGTTTTGAAACTGTTAGTATTTTAAATCTGTTTTTTTGACTGACAGACGTCCACATTTAAGCAGTGTGAGACAAAGAATATTTACTGTTATCAACTGTTATTGCTGGGACAGTGGGTTTGAGATCAGTATGTGATACCACAGAATTGCCTGTGCAGCTAGACATAGTGGGACAAGTCAGGGCTTTATCTTTACTACCTACAAGATTGCTACCCTAATGCCATTTTAAATGTATTCTGTGTGTGCGTGCGTGTGTGTGTGCGTGTGTTGTCCCTCCTTTTTTGTTTCCCTGTGTACTGTTCAATAAAAGATATATTAATGCAAGCGTTGCTTCTCTCAGGATACCTAGAGCCTCAGTTGTTAGGCTGGCTCTTTATTTTCCATAATCCAAGAAATAAAGTACAAATATTTTTCACAATGTCTGAAAACAGTCATTCCTGTGAAGATGCTCATGTGGTGATGAAGTATCCTTGTTTTGATGTAAAAACAAGCTAGTTTCTATTAAATGGAATGAAATGGTTCTTTTCAGTTGGTATTTCTGGATTTCTGCATCTTATGTGCTGACAGGTTATAATCCTCCCACAACACTGTTTCAGAGTAGTGTCCTTTGTCAAAGCACTATCCTTGTATTCTAAACTTTTTCTGAACTATTTGTAAATTTACTTGGCTGACAGACTGAGATCTCTTAGAACTTGACTCAGTATTAGCAAAGGGAGAAATCCAAATTTGTTAACTTATCTGTATGCTTGAAGATAAACTGATTGGCTGTTGTTATGTATAGGTAAACCCCAGTGATAGGTACCATCTTATGCCTATAATTACACCAGCATACCCACAGCAGAACTCTACCTACAATGTGTCCGTTTCCACACGGATGGTCATGGTTGAGGAATTTAAACAAGGTAAGTATTTATCTTATGCTCTCTATATAAATGTATTCAAAAAGATTTAAAATAGTTCAATTTTGGGTATACTTTTGGGGTGGAGGGATATTAAGTAACTTTGTAATGTGAGAATCTATTTTGAGAGATGAAGCTAGTCTGTTACACCTGGGTGGCTTGATGTTCTAAAGTCAGCGCGGAATTCTGTGGTTCAGTCAAGAATTCTTCTTAACTTTTAGAAACCGAGGGTGATTAATTAGTGCCTAGTGCACTGAAAATCACATCTTTGATTTTTAGGTTTATGTTTATGGCTTGTGTCCTGCCACATAGATTAGTAACTGCCATCAGGTGGGATTGCTGACCTTAATATAAGGCAATGTATGTAAGGCTTTTTCTGAATTCATTAGTTTATTTCTATTCTATATCTACTTCACTAATTATAGTAGCTAAAAGATAATGTAATCAAAGCAAGAAGTAGGTACAGAGGGGCAACCACTGGTAGTTCTCATTGGGTCTAGCTCATTTTCTTATTGTTTCTTTGCCCTGTCTTCATAAAAAAAAAAAAAAAAAGACCCTTGCACAGGTGATTGAAAAAAAGCTTGTATAGATGATTGAAGCAGTGAAAGGCATCTCTCTTTGGAGTGAACATGGAGTGAACTCTGGTGAACATGAAAATTTAAGTTTTGCTGTGTACACTACAAAGAAAACAGATGTAATCATCAGTCAGAATTAATTTTAATTTGAGCATGTTTTTTGAAAAATTATCTGTGTAAATAATTACTTAAGATCTGAATAGAATGTAAAGCTCATTGGTAGATTCCTTTTGAATTTGAAGGGGGAAAATTGCCTACAATAACATCTGTTAAGTTAATAAGCTGTTTTTCTGTGGATATAAGATTGTATTTTAAAAAAAAAAAAAAAAAAAAAAAAAAAAAGCTTAAATGTTTTTCTATAATTTAGGTCTTGCTATCACAGATGAAATTTTGCTGAGTAAGGCAGAGTGGTCCAAACTTTTTGAAGCTCCAAACTTCTTTCAAAAGTACAAGTATGTATTTTATGGCATGGCAGAATATTTAAGTTTTATCAGTTAAAATACTTAATGATGCTCTATAGTGCAGGATCTTAAATATATTTGACATCCAATAACTGTTTTGTTAGGATATTTCTATATAGGAGAAAATGCACTCTTACCCTTTCTCTTAGAAAATGAGCCAGATGATCGGATACCCTTTGTGTCTTTAGGGTGTAATTCAGAAGCCTGTTAGTTTGTGACCCTGTGTTTAGAATTTCACTATTTAACTATAGATTTGGTATGTTGCCAATAAAATTGAAGATAAATCCACTGGTTTGACTGGTGTAAAAGTTATCTATTGGTTTCAGTAAGCATTCTAAAAATGGGTCTTGCCTCTCAGGAGAATCAAGATGATAAAATAATTACGGAGGTCAATGTTCAAGGTGAATACATACTTGATACTGTGTATTTTCTTTTGTCATTGCAGACAACAGTTTACTCTGATAATAAAGCATTTTTGCATTTGTGTTGACTAACTACCAGGTGTACTAGCTACTACTGGACTTTTTTCATTAAAGCTTAAGGCTTTTGGCTCTTTATTAATACATTTTCACATCTAGCTTTGCTAATTTTGTAATGTTTCTACAATAAGAGGAAAATTGAAGTTCACACAACGTTTTTAGGGTTTCTAGTAATATACTTGTGGGGCAGAAGCTTGTTAAATGTATACTGATGAAAGTTGTATTTTTATAATAAATATGAATTATTAAATATGGACTACATCTTCTTTGCCCTCAATTGAAATTGGAGACCCATTTTTCTTGAATAGAAATCAAATATATTTTACAGCTGTTTCTGTGCTGGGTGGTTGGTTGGTTATGTACTAATCCAAACAAGATTGAAATATACAGTTCCCCCATTAAAAGAGACTGATGACCTTCATAATGTGTCTGTGTTTTGTTTCTATATCTTTTGCATGATAAAAGCTTTAAAACATTGGATGGCTTTTATGTTATAACTTAGAGGTAAAATTTGGAAATGCTCAAAGGGGCACTGCACAGTTATTTTTTGAAGTTAAAAATGGGCGGCAGATAAATTAGTTCGTGCTCCTTCTAATATCTTTATTGTAATATTTTTCCTATTTTTGAAAGAAACATTAAATGTTACCTGAAATAATCCCAATTTCATCAGTTTTTTTTTCTTGTGTGTATCAGCTGTAGAATTTTATCAGTGCCGCAAAAATTGCTTTTGCCAGCACTGAAGATTCAGATTTTGTATGCAAAATCTTTGCTTTTTTTCTCTTTTTAGCCGTGTATGGTATTACAGAGCATGTTTTAATTTAAATTACCCAAGATGCCCTCTGTTACATTATAGTAAGTTTATTTAAAACTTTGGTTAGTAAATGTTAGAAAATAAATAATTATATGCAGTCATAAGAGTGTAATAAGTATGCTTTCATTGATCAAATCTCCATCTGAAAGCTAGGTACATATTTTTCTGCCCCCATTCATCCTCTTTTCCTATTTAAATTGTGTGTGTTATTCACTTGTTCCTGCTGAAGTTAAAAGCTATGTTTAGTGTTCTTCTGGGTAAGGGTAAATCTGATTCTTGCTGTAAGACAAGTTCTTAAATGCTTTTAAAAGCATTTATTCCCTTGAAGGATAGCTTTAGTAGTCTCTGTCACTCTCCAGTAGAAATTAATTGCTAAGCATTGATTTTGGTCATAATCACTTTTCCTCTATTAGCTTTGTTTAAAACTTCAAGGATGTGTAACTAAAGAAATCTGGAGGCTACTGCATACCTGCATGGCCAAGAATAGATTAGAGATTGCAAAAATATGGAAATCTGTGTTAATTATTTTGATTTTTTTTTTTTTACATCAAGAATTACTTGGTGTGAGGGAGTTGTGCTTTCTCCACTTTGTGTGGTTTCTAAATTCTGAGATGGTGGGAAAACAGTAATGAATTATATTGCTGGCTATAATAATTTGCAGGGAAATGACAGGGATGATTTCAGGCGGACATAACATCACTGTGAACTGTTTCACGGGAATGAAATAATTAGAACTTAAAACCAAGAGGTCAGTGTGGTGATGAGAGAAATACACTTTAAGAGCTCTTATGCTTTTCCTTTATTACCAGGGTATATCCTGCTAAATAGATAAATATGAGCATAATTTGGAAAGGTTTGTAGCCTTGATAGGACTTCAAAGCAGTGGGTATATTGTAAGTGTAAATCCTGAGAAGTTTAGTACAGATAAAGATAAACGAACAAGTTCATGTGCTCTTGGGTTTTTCAGGAAGCCTTTTGTCTCTTAAAAATACTTCACTTTTATGTGTGTATACAAGTCAGTTTCATAATGTCTGTGTTCAGTTGCTCTTAGGAAAATTAAATGCTGATAGGGAGACAGTGGGAATGGATAAGTACAAATTTATTTTCAGAAGAAGTACTTCCAACTAATATTATGTTTATCTTAGGTGAACACCATCAGGAGGTAGTAACTTCTTTTTTTTTTTTTTTGTCTCTTATTGTAAAGTAATGGATACTCCTGAGTTTGACTTTTTTTTTTTTTTTTTTTGTTATGAAATGAGAAATGAAGAACTGATAACTGTTAGTGACTTTATAAAATACAGCAGTGAGACCTTGAATCCTATAGCAAAGTATATTTTCAGTAGTAAAAGCTGTTCTAAAGCTAAGTCTTAGTGAAAATGTCTGTAGGGGTTTTACAGTGATTAATTCAATTTCAGCACAAATAACGCATGTATTTTCTGGAGTAGAGAGGGGAATTTTCATATTTTCTTATTTTTCAATTAAATGTTATACCTAGCACAATCCTGGCAAAAATATCTAATTATCAATCTTATTCTCATAAAGAAAGCTTTTTTTTTTTTTTTTTTTTCGTGTTTATCAGCTTAGTTGAGGTTCACAAGTGTGAAATCCATGCTTTGTTTTTGTTTTTGTTTTTTTCCCTGAACTTTTTAAATAAGTCTGGTTTTGTACTTATTTCCTGGAAAAATGAGTTTCCTCAAACACTTGCAGTTTTGTCTCTGATAGAAAACATCAAAAAGATTAACTTGTCTTTTGCATTAAATAAAATCCATTAATGTAGTGATAGGTAATAATGTAGGAATCTTTTGTATGATAGTACTATTCTGGTGCTCCTTAGAAGAAATCCGTATTAGAAATGAATGACTTATATGAAATTCGAGAAATGGACCCTTATTCTCTTCTGTGGTGTTTGAATATTTTTTTTAATGCTTGTTTTTTTAGGGTTCCTTCATCATGACTCAACATCCAGTTCAGGTGGCAGCATGTGTACTTAGATTTAACGTTTTGGAAAAATCTGTTAAGCTTCTCCCTCACTTTCTTTTTTGCCCAAAGCAATAATTGAGATTTTAGGAATAAAAGTGATAAGAATCATGATATTCTAAGAAGGAGATGAAAGGAGGAAGTCTTCAGTAAAACAGTATGGAAAACTCCTTAATGCTTTCTGTATGAGGAGGTTAATACCACCAAAATGTAAAAACAAGTTGATAAAACATGCTACTTGAAAGAGGAGGCAGGTTTTTTTGAGTCTCATTTTGAATCCATGTAGTTCAGTGACATTTGCTGACTGAATTTAAAAGTATAGCATTCACCAGAGATTCTTTTCCTCTCCCTGTTGTATCCCACCTATATGGATAAATACAAAAAATGTATAGTTACCAGTTCGGTCTATTGATTTTGATCTACTATTACAGTTTGAAGGTCTGTTGTATCGGAGTGCACCTTTGCACCATAGTTTTTCCAACAGCATTGACTTTGCTTTCCTTTCTGTGATGTATGAGTGTATAAACCCTCATGGTAGTAGTGATGTTTAAATCCTGCTCGGAGAATACCTAAGTAAACCATATCAGTATAGTGAGTAAAGGCAGTTTAATTTAGCTAGGAGAGTCTGCTTCAACATTGTATGCTTCAGAAAAGCCTGACTGTAGATGTGTAAGGTTGTCAGCCACCCCACAATTATAAACTCAGGTTAAAAGAAAGGTGTTTTTGTATTGTTGCTGTTGAAGTTCATGATAATCATCTTCCTTTTTACTGTCCTAGGTTGCTTTGATTAAAGTACCATTTTTATTTTGTATCTCTGAAACTTGCTTACAGCGAGTGAATACTGGTTATCTTGGAATATAATCAGGAGCTTAAGAATTTGTCACCAGAGGAAACATTTTTTGCTTGTAAAATTCCAGATAAGCATCTTTAGGTGGTTCTAAAACACAGATATGAAACTTTTGTAAACCATAATTCAGCATTACTTCTGACTTAGAATGAATGTATGGTAATATCTCATCTAAATACTCAGATTTAATGTTAAAGGGCAGTTAGTGTGTGTAGAGATGGTTGAACAGTTGTTTTTACTTGCAAGGACTCGCTAGTAGCTAAATCCCCACTTATTATGTTTGGAAGCTTCTGTGCTGTTTTCAAATGGTGCTATGTTCCTAGCTTTTTATTAAGGTTATTGGCATTCAAGTGTTGTTGCAAGTATTCCTAAAACTTGAAATGCTTTGAGAAATCTCTTAGTCACGTGCTTGGGGAGCACAGCCCCTCTGTCCATTTAATAAAACCCCCTGTAATAAAACTAAGCTAATAATCTGTAGTTTGCAATGTAGACCTTACTAATGTTAATATTAAACTTTGAATGTCTAGTTTTAGAAGCATAAATAGAATAGCATATTGTCTTTATCTCCAAAGGCATTATATTGTGCTTCTAGCAAGTGCACCGACAGAAAAACAACGACTAGAATGGTAAGTACAAAGCTTACTATTATTACCAAAAAAAAAAAAAAAAAGGCAGATTAAAACCTGTCAACCTTGAATTCAAGGAGATTGAACAGTGTATTTTTAATGAAGCAATGTGAAACTTTCAAAAAATAATTTTTTTTGTTCCAAAATTTAACAAAGGTGATGATATATTTCTGAAAAACAATAAAATTGAAGGATTAGGACAGGAAGACTATTGGCTTAACTATGTTTCTTTTCAACACTACCAAGTTCACGTCACAAATCTTATTTTCTTAAGCTTTATGTGCATTAAGAAGCAGTTGTTAGTAGGTCCGTGTTCAATCTCTAGAAATATTTTTATCAAACTAAAAATTCCTACTTCTACATTCTTTTTCTGTTAAAGATCTAAGACTGTCAAGTTTTGGAAACTTCCACATCTTTTCAAATTCTACATTGGATGTTAAAAGAAAATGGCAGAAATACCTGAGAGTTCTTTTGTGCTAACTTATTACTTATGTTTAATTGTTTGCTATTTAAATCCGCTTATAAAAGCAGATCATAAAGCTTCAGGGCATTCTTCATTTCAGAGCTTGCTTTGTGTAAGTTTTTGTAACACGCTTACTCGGCTTATTGGTTGAATTTGTCATGTATAGTGCATTGGTTCATTTGTAGTCTCAAAAACTTCTGTAAGCAAAATGCGAACAGCTTCTGCCTGATATGTAATGTTTGATACTTCTATTTCATATTAATGAAAACTTACTAATGAATAACATTTATGCAGGGTGGGTTTGGTGGAATCAAAAATCCGTATTCTAGTTGGAAACCTGGAGAAAAACGAGTTCATTACACTGGCTCATGTGAATCCACAGTCATTCCCAGCACCCAAGGAGAATCCTGACAAGTAAGCAAAAATATGATAATTAATAAACTAAGATTTTTTTAGAATTTTAGGTTAATTTTTCGTGACGGTCCCTAAGGGCATACAATTTTCAGCTGTTCAGAAGTTTTTATAATCGGACACTCTTTGTTCTGTGTAAGAATGTGTCTAAGCCATAAAAGAGTCTTAAAGAAGTAATGTGTTTCACTAATTATTGTAGTAATTGCATGATTGCAAACAATAGTAACTCCTTGTTATCTACTGTTATTTCACTGCTGTTGATTGACTATCCTGGTATTAGTTGGCATGACAGTTTTAATTACAAGGCAGCACTGAGAATTGAGTAGAAGATAAAACATGATAGAAGTGAATTTTGAATAACTTAAGTAGATGAGGTAAGATTTAGCAGTTGAGAAGCATATTATTTAAACTTGATAAAAGCTGATACTAGAATTCTTGAAGATTTGAAAACATTGAAGGGAATACCAAGCACTTAATGCCGTCTAGTACTCTGTGGGGTTTTTTAACTTCTTTCACCCTCTGTCGCTCCCATTCTCTACCTCTCAGAACAATGATGGAGCTGAGGGCTAAAAATTCTCTTTTTAAGACTTCAGTTCTGTATAGATAGTGTTGTAATTACCTTTAGAAGGAATTATAATTTTATGTGAACTACGAGAATGGAGAAGTAAGGAATTATGTAAAAAATGTTTACTTTTCATACAGTCTTCCCAGACATCAGGTGCTTGAAATGACAGTATGCTGTTAACCTTAAAAAGTTAAATATAGAAATTATATTTGTTCCAAGTGAAAAAATGAATAAAAGAGGGCACTAAAACTTCAGCTCCATTTTAGTAGGTAAATACAGATAGAACTGCATAGATAATCATGCACTGATTACCTCTTATTTCAGAAGACTGAATGTGGCAAAGCTATTAGTAAAGACTCTTCTTCTAATGTCAGTGGAGTGTTGTTCTTCACCTGCCTTTCTGTAATTTGTTCAGTAATTGATTGGAAGGTGGAATTGTTCTGAAACAGTCTTACAAGGAAAACGCATGGAATTAAAACATCAGGTGCCTTGAGGTGTTCTGATATATTCTATAATAGGATGTGATAGTTCATTTTCAGTGTACAATAACTGAGAGTAAACTGTCAAAGTGAAGAGTTTCTTACCTGAAAACTGCACTTTGATGTCAGTTAGAGCTAAGAAATTTGAGAGTTGAAAGCAAATATAGATGGCAAAATTGAAATTGTTTAGTCAGGGAATATGTTAATATTTTGACTTAGAGGTCAGGTGCTGAAAAGCTGCTGTTTCCCATTTCCTATATGGTTGCAATGACCAGTGACAACTCTTAAATCAGAATCTTTGCAGAAGCACCGTTAGTTAGATGATGTTATTTACTGATAATCTTGGTCTAAATTTGCTGGAGATGGTATGTTTTGTGACTTCTTCATACTGGAAATGAAACAACAATGTCAGCAAGTAACTTGTTATCCTGTTGGTGGATATTGCAAAAAAAAAAAGAAAAAAATGACTTTACATAAAATTTTGCAGGGAAGAATACCGTACAATGTGGGTGATTGGGTTGGTGTTCAAGAAAACTGAAAATTCTGAAAATTTAAGTGTGGATCTTACTTATGACATCCAGTCTTTTACAGATACAGGTGAGTTTTGTATTACAGATGTTCAGATATGAAACTTGTTACATCATGCTGCTTGTCTGTTTTTTTCATACTCTATTCTTTCAGTAGTAGATCTGTACCTAGAAATAGAAGGATTCAGGTAAGGAGTTAGTGTTATTTTGTGAAAAACACTTGTAGTGATTTGTAATGCTTCCAGAAGCTCCCGATGAATAACTGGATTGATTATTATTGATCCAAGTGATGAACACAAATCTTTTGGATCTCATTAAAATAATAAATTATATTTGGATCTTTGTTAAGCAGATGTGATTATAATATGTAATCAGCCTCACCTAACTTCATTTATATAAAGCTTGTTTTTTCATCTTTTTGTGAAAGTGATTTTATGAGTGGGTTATAACTGATACCTAATGAACTCTTGAACAAAGTGTCTTATTGCATGGCATTTCATACTATATTTAATTTTGGTTTCATGTCCATCCATAAATGCAAGCAACTTTCTTTCTTAATGCTTATTCCTTCACTCATGAAAAACTTCTGGAATGTTAGAAATTCATAAGGGATGATTTGATAACATGGGAAGAGTGTGATTATGTTTAGGATTGAAAGTTCTTTATTTATTATGTATATCTGCTATTGTCTGTATGTATGTATATGTGGTTATATTTATATGAGACTTTGTCAGTCAAGGTGATTATTATTTTCCAAAATGAGTTGGAATAACCCTTTTGATTGTAAGTGGGTAAAGATGAAACTCTAGACATCATTTTACATTCTGAGGGTTCAAGAATGTAATAGCTGGTCTCTTTATCAAAGCAGTACCCAAAAGCCATGAGCTTTTAATGAACTGTACTCGCTGTTAAAATCCTTACATCTTTAGGCTTCAATAGAGTATGAATGGATCTCAGAGCAAAACGATTTGGTGAATGCTAGAAACCTTGCCTGCTTTATTTTTCTTTCTTTTTGCCTTTGGAAGAGCAGAAATTTAAATGCAACTATGAACGTGAGGAAACTGATGCTTTCCAGCATGCTACAGAACTTAGAAACGTGCTTTTGTGGATCTTTTTACTTCTGTGTGCACTTACTAGCTAGTTGTTTGTCTAGGTTATATTTTCAAAGATTTCAGAGGTCCACTTTGAAAGTTTCTTAGTGTGAGGTTTTTATGTCCCCTCACTTAGAGTAACTTCTACTGGGTATAAATTCAGAATAATCTGAATTTTTATGCAGTTTCAACAATAAAATTAGCAAATTTTGTGATTATGCTCTCAGTGTTGGTGTAGTAGGCAGTTCACTTATTTTTCCAGAGGGTTTTCTTGAGGGTGACAGATATTCTGTAATACAAATCATTTTTTCCAGGGCAAATAAGTGGACTTTGCAATATACTTTGATACGTATTTACGTTATTCTAATTGTGTAGTTTATAGGCAAGCAATAAACAGCAAGATGTTTGAGATGGATATGAAGATTGCTGCAAGGCATGTGAAACGTAAGCAACTTCACCAACTGCTACCTAATCATGTACTTCAGAAAAAGAAAAAGGTAAACTGTTTTTACTTTAAGTGCTTTATATTAAGAACTTTTTAAACTTATAGAACATTTTTTGTTACAAATAGGCTTGATTTCAGTACATTTCAGGGAGCAATGCAAATGTTCAGTCATGCATCTTTTTAAGTAGTCGTATGTCATAGTAGGGTTTTTGTCCTCCACTGATATTCAGCAGTGACCTTTTTGCTGTTTAAGTTCCAGATGGTCTCTTAAGTTTTTGTATTTGTTTTTGTATCCTAAAAATGTAAATTTTGGTGTACGTCACTATTAATTTTGAAGCTAATGTAAAAGCAGTGTCTATAAGCTGCAAAGTATAAAGAAACAGTTCATCTTCTGTTTTTAAACATCACTGAATCTGTACTTGGTCTTTGAATATGGGAAACATAAGTGCTTATAGTTGGAAAATTGTCCATTCGTATTTTGTATTGTACATCAGTCCTCTTTTCAGATTTTTTTCTGAAAATAACTGTATTTGGGGCACTTGTATGTGCTTAGCTCAGTGGAAGCTTACCACTATTAGATTACCTCTCATTTCTTTTTTCTTCACAGATGCAACAGCTGATATTTTGCATGACTAAAATTCCATGTCTTTTGAAACTGCTTTTTTGTTTGTTTATTTAAGTCCTTTACTAAATCTAATAACTTTCTTTTGTGTTGTGGATGGTAGCATTCAACAGAAGGAGTCAGACTGACAGCTCTGAATGACAGCAGCCTAGACTTGTCTATGGACAGTGATAACAGCACGTCTGTGCCTTCGCCTACTAGTGCTATGAAGACGAGTCCATTGAACAGTTCTGGAAGTTCTCAGGGGTAATGAAGACTTTCAGTCTTGAGGCTACTTTCTGTTCCTGAATTGTATTTAAGTATGGCAAGTACTGCATTCACAAGATAGTACTGTTATGTTGGGGTGTAAATATTTCGGACTGGAACTTGAAAACTTCTGCAGTTCCAGTTTGAATGCTAGAGCAGAGCTATGTTTGTGGGATGGGGAGCAGCACAGCATTGGGCTTAAGATGAGGAGTTATGACATTGGATACGAGAGCGTAGAAAAGGTGAAACAAAAACTTAGTCACCATAGTAGTAGGGCTGTGAGAGGTTGTGAACAGCAAGTTGAAGTGTGAGAATATGGAGTTTTGGGGCAAATACAGTATCTGGCATGTCACAATTGAAGTATAACTTAACCTGTCTTATTTTTAAACACACAGTTTCTGTAGTTCATGAAAAAGAGAGGGAAGAAAAATTTGTCATGTGAAATCCCAGGTTTTGCTGAGAAGATCCAGGCAGGACTTATATTTGCAGTGGTGCATGTAGATTGAAAACAGTCTTTCTATTCCAGTCCTTGTATATCATTGTTGTTCTGTCCCAAAGGAAAATAATTGCTATACTTCCCCCTGTATCTCATCTGATCAGACTTGCCTGAACTTTTGCCTTTTTTTTTTTTTTTAATGCAGTTTCTTGCCAGTCTATAAAGCTGTATTTGCTCAAGTTTCATAGATGACTAATGCTAAATTCTGTCTTCACACTTCACACTTTATGGCATAAAACTATGTAATGTACTCTGTAATGTAGGTTGTTTCAGCTGTAGTGGCCACGTATACAATGTGGTGGTGAAAAGTGGATAGGCATGCTTTACTCATATTAAGCATTTTTTCATTTTTTTCATCTAGCAGAAGCAGTCCTGCGCCAGCTGTAACAGCAGCATCTGTGACCAACATACAGGCTTCTGAAGTCACTGTGCCACAAACAAATTCCAGTGAAAGCTCAGGGGGTAAGGAAAATGATGTAGTACATTGCTTCTATTGATTTTTGTAGAGCAGTATTTCTTCTATTGAGGTCTTCATTAAATATGTGCTGTAACATACTCAGCTTGATAAACAAATATACTAATATTTTTAGACTTGGGAAATCATGGCAGGGTATTTTGTACAGCAATGTTTGTTTATTCTTTTGTTTGCCACTTGCACTAGCAATGAAGTTTTCCAGTGTAGATGATGTTTGCAGATTGACTGGTTTAATGAGAAAAAATGTCCAAATCTGGAAGATAATTTTTTTCATTTATTTTTAATCTATTTTATAGTTAAATCCAAGGGGTGGTTCTTTACTGCTTGTAAACTGCTCCCATGTTCCTTCTCCTGTTTCATGAAATGAATTCTGGGAGTGAAAAAGCCTCAGTACAACAAATGCTCCCTAGTGATGTCTTTTAAAGCATATCCAACTGTGTGCTGCTTTATCTTCTGTGTTTTCTACAAGAAAACATAAACATACTTCTGAAAAGAATTGATGTTTTAGTGAAGTAACAAAGGCATCTGGTGAAAATGTTCACTTTAGAAAGGAGTTGCTGGCTTGCTGGTACTTCACCTGTGTACATGAACCAAAGCAGATGCAAAAGGGATTGCAACTGGTTATCCTTCCAAGGTGAAAGTTCATCAGTCTCAGAAATTTAGCATGGTGAAGTCTTATGATTCTAATTTCTTTTATCATATTACAAGTGCATTAATATGAGTAGGTGTGTAATTTTTTTCTCATCATAGGATAGAGGAAAAACATCCTACATATGCTTATTGATTTGAGATAGGCAACTGTTGAGGTATAGCTTTAAGTGGAACATTTTTCAAAAGGGTGTAGAGAATGTCTGATGTTTATGTCATTCTCTCTCACTTCATAGTTTTGTACACTGAGCCTGAGCAATGATACACTCAGGGCTTCTATGAAAAAAGGGAGTATCAGATTTGCCTTGGATTGAAGGCAGTCTTAGGCAATGTACATATGGCTGAGTACTTCTCTACTACAGAAGCAGTACTTCTTTGCGTACCAAGAACACAATAGGTATATTAGCATAGAGCTTCACCTGGCTAGTATAATCTGCTGTTTAACAGGGCTTATTAGGCCTAGCAGAGTGTCACTGCTGTCGCTGCCTTGTGTCTGGTATGTGAGTTCTCCCTTTAGAAAGAGCTTGAAACTAAACATTTGCTGTTCCAAATGGAATGCTTTTACCACCAACTTTTCCACTTTCTTGAAGACTATTTGATTAATGATTGCTTGACTAGTAACTGGAAACTGAAGTGTTTGTATGAACTAATCTTGCTAAATCTTTTAAAATTATTTACCTGTAGGTTCTTCAAATGAAAGCATTCCTCAAACTGCCACACAACCAGCCATTTCTCCACCACCAAAGCCTACCATCTCTAGAATTGCTTCCTCAACACATCTATTAAATCCATCACCCAGAATTTCAGGAAACGTTGCAACAAAAACGCCTAGCCCTGTCACAGCAGTGAAAAGGACATCTTCTCCCCATAAAGAAGATTCTCCCAAGAAAATGAAAATTGAAGAGGTATTTGAGATTTTGAGATTGTAGCATTTTGCAGTGCTTCAATCCAAAACTTTGAATATTAATTTCTGCTTCTGAGTACTGATTCACATGTTCCAGATTTCAAATACTTTGTTAGTTTTGTGTATTTCCTCCTCTGATTGCATCTTCTTTGTATATTCAGCTTACTAAGGTGTTATGTTCTTTATTATGCTGATACTCATCATGTGACACATACAAATGCATCAGCACAAGTACTTAGTTTCTAAATTCTTAAAAGCAGTTTTGAGTATAATGTTACACGTTGCAGTTAATTCTTTCTCTGTATTTTCTTCTGTTTTTTAACTAATGTTTTCATTATTGGTAATAGTTTTCTTGTTTTGTGTGCATTTCAGCAGGATGAAATAAGTGAAGCTACTAGCTGTGTAGATGTGAACGAGCATGAAAGAATGGAAACAAAGGTATCTATCACTGGTCTATATAATTTGTGTGCATTCATTGCAGCTCTTACTTTGGAAAATCACTGTGGTTGTTTTTACCCTAGAAATGACTGGTAGTACTTGTAGATATAGTATAGACTCTCCATTAAAGACATCAAATTCGTATGTTCTTCTTAAGGGGTATGTTAACAAATTGCAGTATGTTACCTGATACTAGTCTACCTTCTCCCCAAGTCCGTTGACACATACATAGTGATCTATTTTTTTTTGCTGGTCATTCCTAGTGTGTTATGCATAGCACAAAAAAAAGCTTGTGCTAACTTGCCAAGTTTTAGATTGTGGGGAAATGAATGGTGCTATATGAAGTCTTTTCTGATGGATATTTTATGCAGTTGTAGCAAAGCCTCTGGGGACTTCCAAAGGTCCAGGTGTGCTCCTACAGTATCTTGTAAATTGCCAGGCAATATTTTTGCTTACCATTGGTGGAAAGGGTGATGGTCTGTCCTTAGCTTTATGATAACCACTTACACTGTTTTTATAGGGCATGTCTTGGTACTCTTGGAATACAGTGGAAAATATGCCAAGAAATTAAA
This sequence comes from Centrocercus urophasianus, assembly GCF_019232065.1. NCBI lineage: Eukaryota > Metazoa > Chordata > Aves > Galliformes > Phasianidae > Centrocercus > Centrocercus urophasianus. Next base: position 39,721,786 of record NW_024884586.1, read on the forward strand.
ATAGCTAGTATGCTTTAATACTTGTGTTTAACTTCCACACCCTTCAATGAAAAATCTTATTTAGTCACCTTGAAATTGCTTTGAACTTAAGACAGGTGAAGGCAGAAATGGTTGTAAGCATTTAATCCTAATGTCGAAGTTAGATCCTTTGGATACAGATAATTATAAAAGTTGTAGGTAATCCTGTTAGGCTCTGTTGTAGTCTTGTCTAAATCTTATGTCCATAATTTGTATGGTAGGACTTGAGGGAATAGACTTCTTGACTAACATGGACTTGTTTTTTTACTGCTTTGAAATGCATACCTCTTAGTAGGGTGTGGCTTATTGTTTGGTACAATTTTAAGTAACAGGCTTTCATTAAAAGGAGAATGACCCACTGTCCTGTTTTAGTCATTCAGTCCCACTTAATGCCCCACAGATGTTCATCTGATCATAGAAAAAAACTGATCTAATTTACTAAAGTAGCAGGAATACTATTCTGGCAGAATGGTGAATTTAACCTTGTTATCAGTTTGCTCAGTAACAAATCTATATAAATGTGAATTTAAAAACAGTGTTTATTTGCAACCTTTGTAAAAGTAGGCTTAAGTAATTTACCTTTCTTCTGGCTTCATTTTCCACAAATAACTCTTAAAGTATCTTCAGTCCTTCTATTTTTGAAAAAACTGCTGGGGCAGGAAGATGCAGTTATGTGTAGGGATTGAGGATAACTTGTAGTAATAAGTGTAGGGGGGCTGCTAAAAAAGAAATGAAATGCTGAGCAATGAAATTAATGTTCAGTTCTTGAAACAGCTTCTGTATTTTGATTACGTAGGAATTTAGTCCTGATCTTCAGCTGTTTATGAAGTGTGTTCAATGACTTCAGCTTAGTTCTGTAGCATTGAAGGAATTTACTCAATTCATCACAGTGGAAAAGCAGTCAAATTTTGCAAGAAGTGCATTAATCTGTCACGTAATCTTTCTTGATACTACCCTTTTTCTTTAATAAACTGAATGACACACCACTTTTTCCTATAGGATTCTGCTTAAAAGCTATGGGTGGTGTACCAATCAACAAATGAGAAGTGAGGTGGCTTGTGTTGCTGTCAAATTCCTAGTGGGCAAAACATTTTTTAGTGTGCTGCTCAAAATGGAGAGCAAGAAGAAAATTCACAGGCAGTGCATGTGCCTGTGGCAAGTAACCTGGGGGGAGTATATAGGATGATGCTAGATAGCTGAGGTTGAGAAGGCCAGCGCCCTGCTGCAGCCAACATTGTTGATTTGTGTGATGGTGTAACTCTGATAGTGGACAAGGGAAGAGGCACTGATATTATCTATCTGGACTTCATTAAGGCCTTAGACGTGGTTCCTTATCTGTTTATTTTTAGGAGCTATTGGATACGGAAGTGAATGTTAATTCCCAAATGGAACATCTTCAGACAACTTTGCAAGCTCCTCAGGTACTGGTTTTGAAAACAATGGATTTCTGTTTCTGTATGTTGGTCTGTGCTGAAATTATCGAAATGAAAATAAAGTTGCTTGTTGTTACTGTCACAATTTTTGTGTTTTAGATGGTCATTGATCTTATTGAATATGCATTGTAGCTAAACATGTATGGCTTGCCATACAAACTGACTGAAGCTGGATTCGCTCTTCTGAATTGTGCCTTCAAAGTAAGGGGCTCAGTTTATTCCTTTGTGCTTTGCACATCACAGAATAATACTTTCTAACAAGGAAAAAAATGCTTTAAATAGCTGCTGCTCAAAGATGTCCTGGTAGAGTTTGAAAATTTGAGAAAGTTGGCTTCAGAGTCTGGTGTTTGGTGTGAGAGGGGAGAGAGAAGTTCTGTTCTGATAGTTTATTAGCCAACTGTCTCACTTCATTGCTGGTGAAGGAACGTAAGTAGCATTCTGTGATAGTCTCTTAAGCTTTCTTTCCTAATATTATAATCACTTCTGGAGAACATCTTTACTGGCATTTTTAAGCCTTACTTGTTGCTCTACTGATTAAAAGCTCACAATTGCAAATTGTTTTATGCTCGCTCTGCTCTTTAGATGATGTATAGTAAATGTATTGATTGAAAATGGGGATGTATTGCAGTAGTATTTGTTAACAGGCTTTTTGAACTACATGAGCAGACCACATGAGCGATATCTAATAAAGGTACCAAAATTAGCAGAAATTGTAGATGTTATGTGGGCTCTTCAAACTACTTCAAGGAAATTAGTTTCTTTAAAGATCACATAGTATGCCAAATTTATTTCATTTATTAAGAGATTACTACTAAAGTGTTCTAGTTTTTACAAATACAGTAGTTGTTACTCTAGCAAAGGTAATCTGGAAACTATAAAATTATGTTGGGCTTCTTCTGTCACTTTTTCAATATTTTCATTGGCTTCTAGAACATTGCTTACGTTACAGGACATGAAAACAATGCAGGTCAGCATGAACCAGGCAGTGGGCTACTGGGTGCAGGTTGGTGGGGAAGGAGGGTTATCAAAGCTATTTTGCTGTGAATCTTTGTTGCGTTGTGTTTTGCCATCGTCAGTCAGCGTACTCTGCTGATTCATTTTAATGAAGCAACTGTTGAGAGTAGTCATTTTAATGCAGTTTTTCCCATGTGTGAAATGTTCTTTATACCAATTTTGAATGTTTATAACATAAGAAAACATCTTCTGTTAAATTGTGTGAAGTAATAAATAATAACTGAATTATTGTGGTGTCAAATAATATGCAAAACTGGAAGGCAAATGAAGGGGTAGCAGCTTAAAAATAAAGGCTTCTAAGCATGTAAGAAATTAATTTATTGTATTGAATATTGAGTGTTTTCTTGGTTTTAGAAATAACTTAGGCAAACAAGATTTAATTATTATTAAGGGAGACAAAAGTGTTCAGGGTATTTTCAGTGTGGAATTCTTTTCCTGGTTATATAGCAGTGTTTTATCATACTATCTCCACGTTAATCTATTTTAATTTGTTCTGGAAATTCAATCAAAATGTATTCTTAAACAATCTGAAGTATAAATGTAGAAGGACACAAATTGCATAGGGGTCAGCCATCTCATCTTCAATCCGTAAGAGTGTTACTGAGTTACTGAGTTATTCATAGCAATCTTGAAATATTAAACGTCTTCATCTGATAGTAGATGTCAACCTTATTGGGTGGATATTATATCTTTATTATGGTACAGACTCTTAGTAGGCTCAGCTTTCTCTGCAGCACCTCCTAATTTCTTGCAGTTGTGGAAAAAGGAGATGCAGACTTTGAAAGAGATAGCTGCACTTTTTCGTTGTTAAAAATGGCTATGTAGGCAAAAGGAATATCTGCTTCTGTCTTTATAGTTTGTAATTATCCTTATCTTGGTATGTTTTGAACTACTCTTCAAGATTTGATTTGTTGTTGAACACTGGTGCCAATTTCTACAATATTCCTGTAATTTACAGTTAAGATACAAACAAACTTCTTCTTTTCTTTTCAGAAAACACCCAGTACAGATCTTTCCGATATCCCTGCTCTCCCTGCAAATCCTATTCCTGTTATCAAGAATTCAATAAAATTGAGATTGAACCGGTAAAAACAACCTCAGGGGTCCATAAACAATATCTGCCAACTCAACCTGTTGTCTTCTAATGCTAGAAAAAAAAAAAAAGAAAAAAAAAAGGAGAACAGAGAGTGCAAGACTAGAACATGATCGGAAATGGATTTAGGTATATTTTCTGCACTTCCCTTTCTGGGCTAAAATCACCACTTGATTGGAAGTCCAGGTTAGTATGTGAAGCCAGGAGTACTATTAATGTGTTAGCAACAGTTGCATTAAGTATTTCAAAGGATTACTGCCTTTAAAAACATGAACACTATTTGTATCCATATTTGACATACTGATTGAATTTGTTTGATGCATTGTTTCAAAATTGAGATAAAACTGGCATAAGAATCCCTTAAATGCACTTTTATGTACTTTTTTTTTTATTGGAGTATGACTAATCTTAGATCTTCAGCTGATGCGTTTTCATTTTATTGATGAATCTCTTCAGTAGTAATCTGCGAATGGGATGATGATCTATGATATGCTATACATTGAAGACAAAGTGTATAGTGTATCTAGTTCAACTGCCATCAAGCAGCAGTAAGCCTTTCAAGTGGAATGTCCAATCCTGGGGTAATGAGACATATGCTGAGGAAGTAATTGGGAAGTTTTTGGTATTGGTGGGACTTGATTAAGATGTTGTCTACTTTTATTTATAGGATTGTTTTAAGGTGCATACAGATCAGCAGTCAAACAGCGAATAAACTTTCCTTTGAACTAATCAAACTTATTTCCTTTTTGAGCTCTTTATTGTATTTCTTGGGAAAAGCTTTTGCATTTAGTGTTGGGGTTTTTATTGCAGCTTGTATGCACCGTATAGGACAATAGTTATACAAAATAAAAACAAGCCAGACCATAATATTGTTTTTTGTTTTTTGTTTTCCCTTACATAATCATAATACCTTGTGGCCTGTAGGCACAAATTCAAAAGTTTGTCCCATCACTGAAGTGTTTAAGTAAATCTGTGTGCCTGTGAAATGTAACACCTGTCTTGATGGCCTCTGAATCACTAAATATGAGATGATTTTTGTACACTCCATAAAAGTTCTGTATGCATTTAAAAGGTTCAAATTTTAAATAAAGGAAAAAAGATTTTTCCCCAAGAATTTTAAACTTCTTGTTTTTAGATGACTCATCAAAAATAGTTTTACATACTGAACAACATTGAATTTTTAAAAATATTATTTCTAGTAAGCACTTGACATCTACTAAGCTCTCTTACTCCTATTTTTTGTTCTGTAGTCCTATAAAAAAAAAAGATAAGTAACAACTATTTCTTTTGAAAGAACTGAATCTCTCATGGCAAAGAGGAGCAGTATGGAAGAATATGAGGGATATCAGCAGTAATAACAAGTGTAGATAACAAACTTCATGTTACTGTTACTTATTTGATATGTGGGATATCAAATCATATTCCCCTGCTTTGATTAGCATGTTTTATGAACTCTCTTCCCCCATTGTGCTCCATCCTCTTTACACGTGCATCTTTCATGTTAAAATTAAATTACTTACACTCTTCCCCTTATCCTTCTAAATTAATTCTCCAAAGTCAGAGTGTAGCTTATCTTTTACTTAGGCTGTGCAGTAACTGAAGGTTTTTTGTTTTTTTTCTGCCATTTGTCTAAGAAGTCTAGTAAACAGATCTTCACTTTTCCTTGCCCTGTGCAGCCTGCTGTTGTCCACCTCCCAAAGAAGGTTATATTAACAGTTGAAGTGTACAAGGTGTCTGTGTATTTTGTGTAGCTATGGAGTTTAGATCGAAATTGCCAGGCACAATTTTAGTCTTGTCATTTTGTTTACACATCAAAAAATCTTTTTCATTTTATTAAACGTTTCATGTAACTGCACCCAAGTTTTGCCAAGCTGGGAACTTGGAACTTTTCTGTATAGTGACTTTTTAATTCTAGTTTTCATAACCTGGAGATCAGACTGTTGCTTTCGCATGATGTACGTAGTGTCTCATGACTGGAGTTTGCTTTGTTTTATAGTATCTGTACTCCTTGTATTTTTCAAGAGCTATTTTGTAAACAGATGATGTATTTCTCCATTGAAAACACAATAAAAAACAGCACAATCCCATAGTTGCCTCATTTTTCTGAATGTACGAAAGTGTTTTTACTCTGAATTCATACTTTTCTCCTGATCTTTCTGCTAATACAAATTTCAACATGATCGAAAAGAAATGCAGCATAGATCAACATTCTGTAAGTAAGCATGTTGTATGTAGAAAGTAACTCTTAACAGGATGTTGAGTTCTAGTCTGTGAAAGGGAAAGGCTGTGGATTGTGCAGTGGGATTGAGGACGGAGATGTAGCTTGCCAAAACGCTTAAAGAACATCTCTTCCTCATCTTCTGATTAGGATTCCGTCTCAACTTTAAATTATTAGACAGTACCAGGAGAAATGTGCATAAACAATCTGGGGATTCACTACTTTCTTTAGAAGTTGAAACTAAGTTTATTAAGAAAATCATTAACAGTCTTGCTGTCTTATACTCCTTTTTTCTGCTGTTACTTCTTTTGTCAGCAGATGGCACTGTTTCTTGTCAAACAGTGTAAGCTTGCCCTGAAATAAAAGTAAAAATTACAGATAACTGCATCGCTTGATTGATCTTTGTATCAGCATGAGCCCAATCCTCCAAATGCTTGATGTGAGTAACTTTAAGTAGCCCCCCTTTGACTAAAATTTCTTCAACTGCTAAAATCACTGATGATTATGGTCTTCATATTATAATTACTGTGCCTAAAACAATGGACCTTTGTGTTGTATATATTTTTCACAGCATGCAATTGCTTGTCTTGTTTAGAACAGATTCATCATCTTTATATCTTGCCCGTCCCTTCTCCCCTTCATCACTGATGTTGTTTATGGCTTTAATTCCTTTCTATTCTTTCCAACCAATAAAAACCTGCAAGTAGATGTACAGATTTCTGTTCAGTGTTTCTCATCCTACCGACAGTAGGCTTCAATAGGTTTGTTCTGTGTTCTGGAAGTTCATAAATTCATAAGGATTTGCAAAGATGACATTGAAAATTGCTGTTATAGCCAGAATAATTAACATTCACAAGCCGTGTTACTAAGAGATCACTTTGGACATGCTGATTTGAATCAGACTTCTGAATTGATAGGTTTTAGCTAAAATTGTGCTTCCTTGCTGTAGTATGCAAACCATGCTTTGGTGTGTTTTTAGCTACAGTGTGTTGACAAACACTGGTAGTCGTGTGTAGTGACTGAGCAGTAGAGAATATCAAATGATAGTATGTGTATCATAATAAGAGAACAAATTTTAACAAAGAGTAAAAAATGAGTACTTCAACTCCTAGAATAATGACTGTATAGCAAGAGTCTGGTAGATACTATTGAAGCCAGAATCTACTCTTAAGTGCTGGGAATAATGCTAGAGAAACCACTGATGGTATACAGAATGTTTTTATTGCTTATGTTGTTACAGAAGGCATTTCACATGTTAAAGTGATTGTGGCATGTCTTATGTGAATTTATAAATACACTAGACAAGTAGATTAATCTCTTTTTGACATTGTTGCTGAACAATACCAAATTTTTATCACTTATAGAAGTACATCTTGATCGTACACTCATATTTATCTGTACGCAGTACATTAGCTTTGTTCTTGACAGGTTCACTTTTTAAAGATACAAATGCTCATATTGCAAGTACATCAGTAAAAACCATTTTTTATTTTACTTTAATCAAATTAGTAGAGCTAAGGCTCTGCTTAGTAGAAATAAAACATCTTGGGTTTGTTGATAGAAGCAGATGCAGTTTGATACGCCTACAAAGTTCAAACTAATAATTTGAAATTTCTACAAACATCAAACATCTGCTGCTGTCGTCACCAAAGGAATGTGAACTTTGATATAGAACTGCAGAGGGCACATTTTATTATGAAAAAGATAATACAATGAACCACTGCTGAATGTCCCATGTGTGTTGTTGTAGTTGTTGTTTTGTTTATTGGACTTTAAAGCTTTCACGGCTTTTTATTAAAGTTTAGGCATAGCTGATTTGTAGTGCTCTGACTAAATCCTGAGATGCTATCTTTGGGATGCAGTGTTTTTTTCTGTTTTGATAGTTGATTCCTCCTCCCTTCCCCCTCCTCCTTCTGCACTGCAACTGTGATCTGGTTAATTCATTTTTTGGCATACCTTTTAATTTTTTTTTAATGACTTTAATTCTCTGACTCTTGTTTTCTAGTGGAACGTTTGAATACACTAAGAATATGACATGCATTATGAAACCTTTACCTTATAAGCTTGCAAGGTATTGAGTTACGTAAGTGAAATGTAATAGCTTCCTAATAGTTCAAAAACAAACAAAAAACCATACCTGGGATATGCAGATATTATCATGTTTGGTTTTGCAGTAAATTTCCATCTTTAAGTAAGAACTTGAATCCAGATAAGTAATAGGAAAGGATAAAGAGGAAATTTACTTCTGATGTATGGTTATAAAAACTTCAACCTGCTGGCTAAGTAAAGCTGCATTTATTTATTTAACTTGAGCAAATAGCCAATGCATTTAAACTGCCCAATAAGTACGGCCCACACAGATACCGGACAGCTTGCAAGTGCAAATGTCTTTTTTTCTGTCTTGCAATCTAGCACATCTATTTTATGAATACATTTTGTATTCATCTTTTGAAAAATAATTTTCTTCGTTAAGGCTACTTAAGTAAATGTTTTGCATGCTTAAAAGTCAACACTTCAAAGTTGTCGATTAATCTGAGATTATTTCTAAGATGTTTGCTTCACTTAATAATAATATACTAACCTAAGGCAGATACAGTTATTAAAGTTGAACAGAATGTTTGGTTGTGTACACTTAATTGATAGTACATTTCAAATGGTGTTAAAACTGGACTGGGGGGGGCGTTGATGTTTGAAAAACAACTTTCTGTCTTTTCCATCCGCCCTACCTTTCCCAACAGAGAAACGTGGATTTGTTCAGGTTGCCTTTTCTGAATTAAATACATGATGCTTCTCAAAAAGCATGTGAGAATTTTGAGTTGCAGCTTCTGGTTTGGATTTACTGAAACCTTGCCCTGCATAGTGTCTGGTGCTGTGTGCCTTCCAGAAATCTGGCATGCGCATTGTCCTTGTTTGTGTTCTCAGTCTGCAGTGGAGCTGTTAATAAAGAGATTGATGATAAAGTTGTCGAAAAGAGACAGTTGGACAGGACTACTCGCCATGAGTGACAGAGGGCATGCTCTGCCTTCACAGCCAAGAACGTTGCCCCCAGCAGAGAGCTGGCCATGCCTGGACGCTGTGCCAAGACTGTTCAGTGCATGGGGAGAGAGGAGTCTGCAGCTTCTATGAAGAATTTCTATTAGATTTTTAGCGTGCACTGTTAAAGTAAGATTTTCTTTATTTAGGATAATCACACTTAGAAAAAAAAAAAAAATATATATATATATTTTGTCTTGAGAACAAATACTGCTTTAAACAGTGATATAAAGGATAGTGCAGATACATTTTGAAATTTTTCTGAATGATCTGGTAGTGCTTTTGAAATATTTCACAGTGGACTGGGTCAATGAAGTGAAATGGAGATGCTTTGTTCTTAAAATCAACATTTTTTTTTTTTTTTAATGGGGATGAATGCATTATTCATGTATTCAGTCTAGATATTAGCTTCTGTAGGAATGTCCCTGCCAAGATGTCATAAACTTGATTCAACTCAATCACATGATTGGAATAAGAGAAGATGGGAATGATGGATGGAAGCATTCATTGTCTCAGCGACAGTTTATCATGTATAATTTTTATCCGTCACCGCGTAAGAAACAGAAAGACCGATAAAACATTTGATACTTTGGGCCATCTGCTCATGCAGGATATTAGAGTTATTAGTGATTATTCCTACTGCTTCTTATCTTCGTCCAGAACAGTGTGTGGATTTTCTATATGCTAATGATCCCTCTGACCACTAAAGGCAGTATCTCATCTAGGGGTACTTTTTTCTCTCTGTAAGTAGTGAAAAAGATATTCTTACAATCCTAAACAAAAGCAGTTACTTAGAAGCAGTTTCAGTAGCCTGCTTTCATGTTGTGCTTTTGAATGTATGTACAGGAGGAAGATTAATCTTTTCTATCTGACCACATTTTAAGTGCTGGTAGCTCATTTTCTGTGGACAAATTGTACAAATGCTATCATTGAATTTTACCAGGGTTATTCTCTTAGGACAATCTGTTAACTGATTTGTTTTTAACCAAGTTGAAATGTGTAGTAGTTCACCAATGAATTCACAAGTTAATGCTTTATATAGATTCTTTGTCATTCTTAATTAAAAAAAATATATATATACAGCAACAAAAGTTTCCTTTTCTGTGAGCTTTTGAGTTGCACATGGTAAAACTTTGGAGTAATTTGGTGAATAATCAAATGTTGAATTGATGTAGTTAATATATTTTCAGTTGTTGATATAAACACAGTTAATTTCTTCAATTAAATTTTGCATCAGGCTTCTATTTCTCTCTTTCTCTCTTTTTAAATCACAAATTTTGAGTTTGTTGTATGAAAATGCTGGTTTAATTCTGGGGAGTCTCCACTCTGTCAATTTGTTTTTTAACGCAGCGATGTAACCTAACTTGCATTTGTTTGTTCTAAAGGTGTAGGAATTGGATTTTAGTCTCTGCAGTGCTGTTCTGAGTAAGACCTGTCTAGCCAGAAGCGCACCAGATGTTCTGTCTTTGCAGATAAAGTCAAACCAGCAAGCTTGATCTGGTACTATTAGGACTTTTTTTTTTTAGCATTAATAATAGTTTTACATTTATTTACCTGGCATTTGTTGCAATCACCAAAAATAGTTGCTTTTCCTTTCTGGCTGTTAATTTTTCAGAGATAATATGAAAATCCATTATGGGCATTTAGTTTTATTTGTAATTGGGATAACTTACCTTTTGTTACTATTTGATGTTCTAATATAATAAATGTTTAGATTCCCTTAAATGTATCATTTTTTACTCGCAGCTTCCAGAGCAGTGTAAAACAGAGTGCAGCATCACTAGTCTTAATGAAAACAAAGAATTTCAAACAATTGTAAGAGGCAGGACATCAGGCCTTCAGCTGTAACACCTCGTTTTGGTGTTATGGGATGCTTCCTGTTTTTACAAAATAGTCATAGTCATTTGCTGCTCAGAATTAAAGAGACAGTCTTTTCAAAGTTGCTGTAATTTGAACATATAAGAAAAAAATCTATAACATAAAAAAACCACCCAACCCCACTGGTTGGTGCTGTGATATGGAGTGGTTTGTTGGAAAGACTGGCTCCCAGCAAAGCCATGTCTGAGTTCTAATGTTGAATTGTATGTAGCTACGCAACCTTGACTGAGCTGCATTGACTCTTTGTTTCAACCTTGTGCACAAAGTGAGATTAGTAATTATCAGACATTTCATGAATACTGGTTGTTAACATTTGAGACTTTGAGAATGTTCTGGAATTCTGATGTATTAAAATAATTCCACTGGATTTTACGTTAAGCATGAATCACGCATCTCTTGAAACTCATGCTAGCTTTCCCATCTTGGTTTTGTATCAGATGTATTATCTATGCATTATCTTTGCATCCTGCTGTAAATTAATTCTAAGGATCATATGAAAGAAGAAATTACCTATGTGTGCTGTTAGAACAGTCTTCCAGTAGAGGAAAACAGTAACAATGGGCAATTTGGTACTCTTATTATTAAAGGCATACTACATGCTATTTTCTCTTCTCAAAATATATGTACATGGTGGTTGTCCCCCAGGAAAAAATACAGAGGTTTGAATACTAAAAGCTGTAACCTTTTTTTTTTTTTTTTTTGGTGTGGCATTTCAAGGATAGCATATCTGAAAATAAATTTAAAGTGTACTACTTCTCAGCTTCTGGCACTGCAAACTAACAATGCAGATATGTGGTCTGTCCGGCCTGTAAGCAAAGAGAGGGAATGCAGTGATTTTTTTGGAAGATTGGTTTCCTTTTCCTTTACAACTTCTAGCTTTTTCTAGTTGTCTAAGTTCCAATTGTTTTCATATGGAACGCTGTCAGAAAACTGGGGTTGCATAAGTGAGGTTGTTGCATGACTTGCATTCGAGTTTTTCACAACAGTAAGGTTGAAGGGTTTTAATTTTTAATGAAAAAATACTTTTAAATCACAGTTTGCATATTAAATGAAAAAAAAAGAACCTTCTACTTCTTGTTTCCAGTTGATATAAAAAAAAAAAAAATCCTTTTTGTGTAGTATATCTGACAACTTTAGATGAAAGAGAAGCATGTTAGTCTTACAAAGTAGCAGAAGGCAGTGCATTGTTCCTCCCACATATACAGCATTGCACTGAAGTGCTACCTTGATTAACAGCAGATAATCTAATCACAGAGCAGAATCTCAAATTCACCGCCTTTTAAGGGCTAGCCTGTGCAATGTAGTGGAGTAAAACCTGGAGGAAGTATAGACCTTGGTAACTAATCATGAAAACTACTGCTAGATTGATTTATTTAATACAGAAGTGTCTATACTTGTACTAGGGAATAGAATTTGTCCTATGATGATCCCATTCCCATCAAGTCTTCTCACCAGCTTTCTAAATAATCCTGTTATTTTAAGATAGTTCTACCTATTTTCTTCTCACGTGGTGTACTGAACTGAGGAAGCAAATACAAAACCTAAGTGGGACAATGTTATGGTAATGTCTGCCATGCTGAATGCTTGCCAGTAATGCTGTGATTATCCACAATGTGTTTATCCACATCTCGTATCCAGGCCTCTCTGAAAGGCTCCTCAAAGTACCTAAGTCTTTGTCTCATCTCTTCTGGTTTAGCTGTATTTCAGTTGGACAGGATCAGCATGTTCAGCATTTTCCCTTCCCACATCAGCATGCTTAAAACTAGTTTCTGAGAGGCAGGTTGTAACTAAAAACAGTGAATACAAAAGGTGTGCTAGGCTTTTGGCAGGGGTAGGAGTGGATATTATATGGTACCGAGCAAACCCATCTTCAGCTGATTGGGTCCTGTCTGAGGTAGGACAGGACTTGAAAAGCAAAGTTGTGCTGTGGTATCTTTAGGTTGCTTCTGTAAGTCAAGGCTGCTCATCACCAGATTGGGAAGAAAATGAGAACAGAGTCTTTTGATGGGTATCCATCAACCAAGGAATAGTTTACTATAGATTCTGGAGTTATTCCTGATTCTTTATTGAAGATCTATGACCTCAATGCTATTAGGATAGCTGTGAAGTAGAAAGCTTATTTGTTTAGGCAAAGGTTATATGCTTGGCAGATAGTAAACTGGAGCTCTTTCTCATAGAACAGACAACAGAAGGTGCTTCCTAGTGCCCATTGATTGAAGAATAACAGTATATAAGAATGTTAGCTCAAACCTGATGTGTGTGGTGCTGACTGCTGCTTCTGGAAGTTTTTCAATAGTGTATACAACCACTCTGGAGAAGGGATTTCCAACTATAATAATCTTCCCAATAGAACTTTGAAAGCAGCCTGATGATTAGATGGAATGTGAAACTCAGCACAGTAATGATAGGAAACCATCACAATTGTACGTAGAAATCCAAGTTTGTAGCTAGAAATACCTAGAAAGTAGGTAGAATCCTGATCAAATGCAGTTTGACTTGACCTTACTATGCCTTGCTTACCTCAGAAGTGCATACTGAGGTTGTGGCACCCTTATTTAGTTGGGGAAAATAGTTAATCTGAATCAGAACCAGAAAGCATGTACCAGAACAGTCTTTCAGAACTCAGAAAAGTTGAATGCAGGAAGATTGTAACACATTTTTTATCAGCTTCTGTTAATTGCTGAGTTTCTAATTCTTTTTTTTTGAACCATGTAAAAATGAGTCTACATACCAGTCTAATTCTAAAAATTCCTATTTGATGTTCTAAGTATCTGCACAAATGTTTGTGAAATGCATATCTCATTTAGAATTTCTATTATTAGAAGTGCGTGTTTAGTCAGCACTACATGTCTTTTCTTTGTTATTGTATTTCTGAGAGGAAAATCCCATAAAAGAGATGAGTTTTGCATCATGTTTTGAAGTTCCGTCAGTCTTGGATGGTAGACAAAGCAACTTCTTAAGATAAAAAAAAATGGCTTAAACAGGCAGTCACCTACCTAGACCACAGAGAGAGGGTGCACCTTCTAAAGAAATCCCACCACTTAAAACTTGCCAGGTAGTGTTAATTACTAGGCCTAGCACTCTGGCAGCTGCACTAAGCCCAGAATCGAAGCACTGGGAATGGGTAGAATTTCTGCTAGTTACATCTGCAACAGTGCTATGTGGACTGGATGATGTATGTAATACACTGGATTAGGTCTAATTCTGGGGACAGGACCAAGATGTGTGCGATGCGCTTGAGTATATGTATCCTCCTTTGTAAGAGCTCCATTCACAGCTTGCATGGACGGGACGCATACTCCCTCCTTCAGCATGTTGCATCTCATTAGCAGTCTCTTTCTGTGGAGTGTAAGAAACTCCTTTTGACCGGGGCATGTTGTTTACTTCCAAACCTGTGTACAGCTGGCATAAATCCCTCAAGGCTGTGGTCAGAGCTGGAAGCTGGCCATTAATACAGGCTTCTTCTTTGTCATGGTATAGACTTAAAGAAAGGAAAGCAGGTGCCCTCCTGGCATTTTATAAAGAGTCATTCATGAATACAAGATACTGCATTTTGCATATTAGTGTGAGTGCCAATATAAACCCAGCTGTGTGCAAAATAAAGTGAAATATGTATTTCAAAAACTAGGCCACAGCTTTTCTATGGCGCAATCTGAAAGCATTTGAATCAACTTTGCATATGCATAGCCTTTTCTTTTAAAATTATATTTTACCTTTTTTTTTCTTTAATGTGTTGATTTTATGACACTTTTCCTAAGGTAATAAGACAATACCACAAGCATAAGCTGAGGAAAACACAGGCAGATGCTGCAAAACACATCTTAAAAATGTACTTCTGCAGCAGGTTTCAATCTTCTTTTCTGGTTCCAGCCTGGAGACTTGCTCTTGCTTTGAGCTGGGATTCTTTTCTACGTGCAAATGGATCCTAGAATGACTTGGGTTGGAGGGGACCTCTAAGATGCTTCTCACCAGATCAGGCTGCTCAGAGCCCCATTTAACCTGGCCTTGAGTGTCTCCAGGGATGGGGCACCCACAGCTTCTCTGGGCAGTCTGTGCTACACCTCCCCACCCTCTAAGTGAAAAATGTCTTCCTAACATCTAACCAACATCTCTCTTCTTCTCTAATGGAGAAGGTTGTCAGTAATTTTATTTGGAATTTTGGTACACTTTAGACCAATTTCTGCAAAGCTAAATGCTTTTTAGTGCTCTTTTTCAATAGAACAGGTGTAAATTAAGGTGGAATTTGAGAAAGAAGATAGAATGTGGGTATTAGTGCAGCAGAAAAGAACCCTCAGGTCAATGGCACGGTTCTCTACTTCTGCAGCGGCAGCCACCAGGCCCGTAACATTGGGGATCTTCTTAGTATCTGGGCCTGGGCCTAGTTTGGCCCTCCTTGATCCCTCTATGCAGATAGTAAAACAATTGAAGAATATTTCCACTTGTGTGGAAATATTGAAGAGTGTTTGTTTGTTTGGCCCAGGGAACTGGAAGAGGTCTTTTGTGTAGAGGCTGGGTGTCTGCTGCCCAGCCCCTTCTGTGGGTAGGGGTTGCAGTGAGCTGCAGGTGGCTCTAAGGATACTGGGGGGTGGCTGTGACCTGAAGGTTTCTCTCAGGGACCTGAGTTACGGTCAGCCGAGAGATGAAATGAGCTTTCCTCTGTCTCTCCCTGCCTGTACCCTGCTTTCTCCTTTACGCAGAACACGGGTGTGTGGGATTGTTGCTGAGGAGCTGATGGGCCAGACCAGCCCTCAGAGCCTGCCTCTGAATGAGAACAAACACTCACAGCTCCCATGTGAAGATATTCAGTGTGTGAGACTACGTATGCGTCAGGGTCACAAAGAGAATTGTGCAGAAGGACCCTCTGCTATCCTTCCCAATTTCATAATCTAACCAGCAGATGACACTACCTTTTTTTTTGCGCTTCTCTGAAGTCCTATAATGGATCCATCTGCATGTACACGCAGTTAAAAAGTCTGATCTGGGAACAACTCACTTTTCTGCAGCAAATTGTAAGTGACAGCCTGTGGCACCGATGCAACAGAGGATTTAAAAACCACATATGCATCTGTGGAAGGAAGGTGTGGGGATTAAGGTTGCAGTGACAATAGATTTTAACCCAAGTAGAACTATACCTGATTTAGTTTGATCTAGAGTGAACACTGTTTTGTTTTGCTGAGATTCTTTGTTTGCCTCTTGTTTTCTTTTGCTAACAGGTGCTTGGCTTTAGCAATATTCCTTTGCTGCTTGGTTCTGGTAGATTTAATAGCGTAGTTGCTAAATTGAGTTTAGATAGCTTATCCTGTGTATATTTAGAGATAAGAAGTTCATTTAGGGATTAGGGAATGCTTCTTGTCTATGCACCATTAAGCATAGCACATCTGCTACTCAACTAGCAATCAGCAGAATATTGACAAAAGTTATAAAGAAATCTTTTTGTTCACTGGAACACATGTCTATATGCAAGGTTCTAGGTGCTTACCTGACTGAAGAAGTAGCCCTGAGAGCCATAAAGAAGATCCAGATTCATGCTGTGCTTGGGTGAAATATGAATACAGGTTTCAGTTAGAATCTGTTTTGGAAGTGGGTTGAAAGAATTGATGATAAAAGAAAAAAAGTATCTTACAGGAAAGTAACAGATTTACCTCTAAGTTGTGTTTTCCACTTTTGAAAAAGAAAAGGAAAGGAGCTTGTCTTCTAGCATATGGAAAGAAGCTGAATAAACAGCATGTTGTGAGAAACAAAAAAACTAAAGTACAGATTTTCATACATTATTTTAACTGGAGAGTCAGGCCTCTAAAAGTAGCCCTCAGATTGCTAATCTGAACAGAAAACCATTTCTTTAAAACAAACAAACCAACCTGAAAAGCTGTGGGCTTAAATAATGAGGAAAAAGAATAATTCCTAGGCTGCCTGGGCGAGAAGGGGGGTTGTGCTCACGTTACTGACCCTCACCAGCTGGTAGCCAAACCAAGGAGGGAGTGGTGAAAGTGAAGGGGAGTCATCAAGATAGTCAGGTTATCCAGCCCTTATTCGTACCAATTGTAACACCTTAGATCGCAATTAACGGAGAAGTGATTAAATCTTTGAAACGTGGAGATGAGCTTTTCAGACAGGCAGGTGGTTCTTCTGCAATGCCTGCTTGTGGAGGAGAGATCTGCGTGTATGTGAATGCATGGGCAGCGAGACTCCCGCCGAGCAGCTCAGGGAAGATTTTCTGGGCTATTTATGTACTTTATGGCAGGCTGTTTGCTTTATATGAGAAAAAGCTGATTCATGCTGGTGTGGAAGCTGATTGTGCTGCCAAGGGGAGAGGCAAATTCTGGGTATGCGAGGATAATTAAGCAGGAGATATGTATGGCTGTAACAACATGATTCAAAAACAGGGATGAATTTTTTCCAAATGAGATGTTTGCATGTTAGTGTGCAGGAGCCGACTGCAGGTGTCACTGTTACATCTAAAATAGCAGTTTGCTTTTCAACTACAGCCATCACAATAGGCTCCTATTTTCTAGGAACACCACACTTGTGAAAGTAGTGTGAAATTCAGAAAATGTATAGTAAGCCATAATCAGCTCCAGCTATGCGTGTGCATCTGTGTGTGCTGAAGGTGCATGTATGTGTGCACCTGTGCATGCATCTCCCCCACCAAGAACCAACCTAGCAGCTTCACAACAAACTCAAACACCTCCACAGGTTAGGCTTACAACTTTTACTCTAAGTTGTAGGTTTTGGAATCCTCCCTTGCTATGGGATGGGTATTTAACTTCCACTGACCCTTAGCAGAGTCATGATGCAGTCTTTAATATGGCTGTAGAAAGCACAGGCATTAACAAGAGGATTTGATAGTGAGTATCTGAGATTGTTTCCAACGATTTGCATTAGTGCAGTAATTCCATTCCCCTCTCTGTAAATGACTTTGCTTGTTTTTTTGTTTTGCTGTTTTCTTTTGTGGTTGTTTGTTTTTTAATAGTCTCCTGGTTTTTGTGCAGGTGAACAGCTCTGATTTTTCCACTGCAGTTATTCAGATGAGTGAAGTGCTGCAGGTTTACTCTCTCTCTCTCTTTGCTTTATTTTTTTCCTTCTTTTTATCTTTTTCTTACTTTCTTTGAAAGAGATTTGAAAGAAAGGTAGAGGGGATGAGAAAGAACTGAAAATGGGATTTAAAACATCTCAGAAAAAAAATTTCCCTTGTGCTTAATTTGAAAGTATAACGCATTGTTTAGCAAATGAAGAAAATGATTCTGAGCGTATTTTGGAGAAGCTCCTCAGCAGCTTTTTACAGAATAAATTTTAAGAGAAAGGTAATATTCTCATTAAGTACCC
The DNA here is from genome assembly GCF_019232065.1 of Centrocercus urophasianus. NCBI lineage: Eukaryota > Metazoa > Chordata > Aves > Galliformes > Phasianidae > Centrocercus > Centrocercus urophasianus. Next base: position 39,739,796 of record NW_024884586.1, read on the forward strand.
ATCCACACAGCCTGTTCTTCTCCACCTGGATACTGTGCCTTCAAAGCTGGCAGTTCTGTATGTGACACTGATTAGCTCACTGCATTAACATTTATGATGCTTTGTGGGTTTTCTCTTGTTGGAAGAGTTTCTTAAGTGTTTCTACAATTTTACGAAAAATATCCATAATCTAGGTTGCTTTCTTTTTTTTTTTTTCTATTCCACTGGTCCTAATTTTCATTTTTTTTAAATGTTACAGTGTGCACCTATGTGGGGTTTGTTGTTGTTTCTTGTGAAATCCTGTAAAATGCAAACAGTATATGTTTGTGAGACTGAAAAATTGTCTTTCTTCAAATCAGACAATGGAGTTTTTCACTTGCACAAATAATTGTATACATCTCTGAATGTGCTCACCCTAATTGATTTCCGAATGTTCTGGAGCGATTTATCCATCTTTTTAGAATTTTTTTCTCAAAACAAAACCTAGAAATGAGAAAATATTTTGAGGTGGGAAGGAACGGGAGGGGGAATAGAAAAATAAAGCAAATAAATTTTTGAATAAGAATGACCCATGTACTGTGACCGGAGGGCAAATGCAAATGTCTGTTTTCAAACACAGACTCGTGAATTCTTATTAGGGGTTCGTGACTGTGCCTCCAAGCACATCATTACATATTCATAAGTGTGAGGAAAATAGACTCCTTCCACATTCAGGTGTGTTCGACTAAATGCTGCCCCTTTAATCTTAAAGAACAGCTCATTTGGTCTATTTTCTTCAGTTCACAAAGTGTTAAGGGAATATGAGATAAAAGATGCACACACACAAAAAGAAAAAGAAGCAGCAATATTCCACAAAGATCTTTTTAGTGTCAACTTAAATGCACACAAATAGCAGATGATGATCTCTTTTATTGGACTAACATTTATCCAGTAATATCCACACACTTTTAAAACCATTGAGACCTCCTCTTCAGGTGTTCATTTGAATAGAAATAGCTGAATGAGTGTTTTTATAATTGATCCCCTGAGTACTGAATGTCTAGTGCTGCATAACCAACATTTTCCCATTGCTGATTTTTTTCCAAATTGCTACTCTGCAAAATTAGGATTTTGTATAGTTTTGATAAGAAAATTAACCTTCCAAATGCCAGATTTCCTTAATGTTACTTAAGAAATGATGTGAAGGTACACTTGGAACTATTGTTCACAAATAGATTATTTTATATACATGAGCAAAAAAAAAAAAATTTCTTTCCATGAAATTATGTTGAATCTACAGCTTTTCCCACCATAAGGATAAAAGTTGCTTGTTTTGGTTGAATTTCTTATCTCCATCCCTTAGATAAGAAGCTGTCACCTTTAGTGTGCTTAATGAAATGCCTTTGCTTTCACAGCAACACAGAAACTTTGTAATACTTGTTTGCTATTGTTTGATTTCTACACTGGGTGAAAAATACGATATATTTTCAAATTCTCTTTTTATCTTTAAAGTCATCTTTAGAAGATTTTTCTTGCAACTTTTACTGAGTGTCACAGAAGCTGAATTTTCCAAAGACATATCCATACACAGCATACATTTCTAGATTTTTTTTTTTTAATTAGAAAAGATTGCAGTTTTGGACTTGGAATTTAAAAAAAAAAAAATCTTGTGAAGATACAGAGCAGCTGAAGTTTAACAGCACGCATTACAGGTGGCTGATCCTTCAGTGGACCCTTGAAGGAAATGGAATTCCTAATTGATATGAAATCATTTTGCAGCAGCAACACCTGAGTAGTAGAGAGAAAGGGAAGAAGATATGATAATGACTGTGTGATAAAACCGGTTAGCATTTGTGTGCTACAGTAAACACTCATGAGTATAAAGAAAATACTAGCTAGCCACTAGAGATATCCACTTATGTTCATGATACAACCACTACAAACTCTGGTTCTATCAAACATCAAGCACAAGATCCATCTTTAATTAATTTAATCCTGTAGAGCTGAGACTCATTTTATTTGTGACTGTGTAGAGAGAAATTACACTTCCATACTTACCTTGAACTTCAACCTTATCCTTTCCTATCAGTCATATTGAATAACACAAAAGCACATGCTCTGAAATTCATGTCCTGTTTTTTTTTTTTTTTTTTCCTTTCCCAAAGATCAGGTAGGAAGATCTGAATGTGGCTTACTCAATAAAAAGCACAGAAAATGCCTAGTCCCCCCTCTCCTCCATTCCCCCCTCCCCCCCCCATCCCCTTCAGGAGAAAAAGTGATTTCTTTTGCAGATGGGAAACAGCTTATTAAATCAAAAATCTTTCTCACAATAAGAAGCATGTATGTTCTGTAAAAAAGGTTGAATAATTATTTCCTCTTTTTACTGCAGGAATAAACAAACCATGTCCTGTGGAGGGTTATACCTGATGGACGTAGGATAGTGTATTTTGCCTTTTTTCTCCCCTTTAGTGGTGTGTTTTGTGGAAATTGCCCATTCTGCATGTGCAGCTATAACATGCCTCTCATTAACCTTTTCAAGATGCCATGTGGGTGCCAAAGTACAGCATCCAACCAAAGAGATGCCCACTCGTGGGATCAGCCCTACCAGCGAGGATCCTCATGATGGAATTTCTGAGCCCTGCTGATCCATCTCAAGGAACAAGAAATTCTTTTAAACATTTCTTTTTCTCTAATTCTCAGAACTAAGAGCCAATCCAGGGCAAGCTGTGGTACTGCTGCACAAGACACATACAGAAGTTTGTAGTGTCTCCAAAATGACCGTGAGGGACTGGAAAAAAAAAACTCTGTATGTTTTGGTGGTTTGCATTTAGGATGTAAAAAAGCTTCAGCTTTTATGTGAACCTCTAATTATAGCCCTAGTTTTGGTTCACATCTACAGGGATGCAGGAAGGAAAACTCCTCATCTGACATTTAATAATGGAGCACTCTCTTTCTTCCTTTTTTCCTTGAAAAAAATCTGCAATAGCTAAAAGAGTGCAAGAGCTAAATTCTCAGATCTAAAGGAAAAAATTACTGGGCTTCCCTTTGTCAGCAGGCTTATAGACACTGTGTGTGCCTTTGCTCCAAAATGGGCCTCTTTCTCTGGGATGTGTCCCAGAGAAAGTCTGGCTTTCTCCCAAATTATTTAGGCCAGTCCTGCATGTAGGAGGAAGAGTAGCAAGAAAGAATATTTGTAAGTTGGTTAAATAGGCAGAGAAAAGAAGCAGAACACATTGTTGCTGCTTCTAAATAACATTCTCCAAAACAAATGGCAAGGATTTAGAGTTTAAAATTGGAAAGGTGTATCAGACTAAAAATGTGGAAAAATCTAGTTCTGATGTCTATGTAGAGGAGAACCTGCATTCTCCCAGGTCTCTCCTCCCTTAACCACTTCTGAGGATCACTGTCCCACTGCCTATCTCTGCATGGCCAGCATTGTTTCCTCTTTTGGTAGAAAAACATAAGCAATAACATAGTTTGTTTTGATTTCCAGACTAAACACTGGTAAGCTTTGTAGAAATAAGTTGTTACCTTTTCAGATTTCCTCTTATCCATCTCTCAGTCTCACATCCCTGCGGGTTTGTTATTCTTAACTGTGATGCAGGTCTTAAATACTGATTGTATGTCTGAGAATCTCTCTGTTTAAAAAACAATAGCGGAATTTGTGGGCATACAGAAGCACTGTAGTTGCACTTAAAATATTTTGCATAAGTTACATTTCATATTGAGCCTGGAACTAGTCCCAGCTTACCTACAAGGAAGTGCAGTGAACATAGTTAATCTCTTCAGACTAACCCGACTATTTTTCTTAACTTCCAAAATCTGAGGGCAAAAAAATTCTTAGTGCAAGACATAAGAAAAAAAGGCAACTCTTAAATAGTTTGATCCATGGCTCTTCCTCCCAGCCTTGCCCACATTAGCTCCCACCTTCTTTGGAAGATGATGTTATGCCTGCTTCCTATTTTCTCCCTTCAATATTTCTGTTTTCTCTCACACTTGAGAGAAGAGAATAAGAGAATTAAATGTCAAGAATTATCTCATTTCAGTATGTGGGATTTCTGTGATCTGAGCCTGCTGCCAGACTTCCATTCAGCATAGCCAAGTTCCTGTGTTTTATCACTAGCTTTATCAACAAGACCTTTGCTAATTCTTCATCGTCTACAAACACGGTGTTTTTTATAAATTTTCTGTTCAAAGCCAGCCCTGTAGTTCATTTTACTAGTATGAAAGAGTATTGCTCTGGCCCTGGGTTCCATCTTGTTGCCTTTTGCCATTCTTGGCTTCCATTAACTCATTCTGCTGCTTTTTGATTAGCTTTATTTTCCTCTAAAATTTTTACTCCACTGTTTGAGTTTCTGTCTCTTTTTTTCTGCCTTTTACTCTGGTAGGGAAGAAAGGACGGGTCTCCTATATGAACATTTTTTGTGCTAGGCTGTCTTCCTCTGGTAATAGAATTACCCCTTGCTGTGCCTGAACAACGGAGTTATTTTTCCCCCTTCCTCCCGATTACAAAGTCACTTCTGGCTCTGAATTCCACCATCCCCTGCTTCTATCCTGGATTATCTTTCTGAAGGGCTGATAATAATAATACTTACCTGCCTCTCAGGGGTGTTGTGAAGATTAATTAGTTAATGAGCTCTAAAGACAAAAAGTGCTGCATCATTGCTAAATATTATTGTTGTTCTTATTCTGTACAGATTGAACTCATCAATATCTGTATTTCAATTATAAATCTCACCCTACCATTTTGCAATTATGCCCACTAGATCAAATTATCCATTACTCAAGTACCTTCTTTTTCCTCTGGCTTATTTCTCTTTCCTCTTTTGAGAATAGATATGTAGTGATCATGTATTCCTGAATAGAAAGGATATATCTTTTGTTTCAGAATGTCCCCATCTTTTTTTAATACTGGAGGACTCTTCTTTAATACCCTGGAGGACTCTGAGCAAAATGAAAATTTCTATTTCTTTATTTGAAGTAAAATCTCCTTCAAAGTCTGTTGCATTACTTCTTCAAAACAGTACGCTCTGCAGAAGGGCTGTAGGAGTTCAAGAAACCAACTTGTCTTCATTATCTCTCTGTTGTTGGATCATCATCCTATGCTATGGCTTTTACCTTCTTTTAGCAACTAACAGGCTTATCTTTAAGCCAATGAAATCTCCCTTTGCTCCTGCAGATTGCAGTGGATCTGCTGAGTGAAACACACAGGAGTTCCCCTTTACTCTCCAGCTTCCCACAAATCTTTTTTGCTGTGCTGCTCTTGTGGGTGTTAGGATGCACCATTATTCCTTTAGGTGAATGGGAGATGTTCTTGATCGTCATCTTTGCAAATCAGTTGTCAGTCAGCATTACTACATTTTGGGTTTGCTCACCTTTTTCCATTTCATCCATGTCTCATCTTCTGTTTTTGGATGCTGCTCAGTCTCATATTCTCCAAATCAGGGGAGGTTCGGGTTGGATATTAGAAAATACATATTCTCCAAAAGAGTGGTGAGGTATTGGCAAAGACTTCCCAGGGAGGTGGTGTAGTCACCATCCCTGGAGGTGTTCGGAAAGAATGTAGATGTGGCACCGAGGGATATGGGTTAGAGGTCATAGTGGGGATGGGTTGGAGTTGGACTACATGATCTTAGATGTCTTTTCCAACCTTAATGATGCTATGATTCTAACACATGCTGAAAAGATATCTTGGGAATGATTTGCCCAGGAAATCAGTCCATCATTTCATCTGCTCCTGTCTCTAGCTAATCTGCATCATCCTGTTTGAGAAGTATGATGGCTGTTGTTTAAAAAATGATTTTTAACAGTATTTTCTATTACTATTAGGTGGCAGAACTCCTAAAGCGAGTGCCACCGCGGTGTTGTAACTGTGGCAGAGAGGCTGGAGGTGCTCTGGCTTGGTGCAGCAAGCAATGCTTGCCTGGGAGCAGCTCCAAGGTTTTAATTCCTGCACTGAGGCAAATCTGCACCTTTCTTGAAATCTGTAAAAGCAAATTCATTCCCACCCCCCTGTATGCATGTGTGGGAAGAGAGAGAAATATGGAACAACCAGGGGCAAACTGCCTGCTTACATCCCAGGCATTCACCTTCAGCCCGGGACTGCTGTCAGCCTCAGTCACTCACTCTCATTCTCATCGGAGCTGTTCTACTTTGTACAAATAATTAAGTAGTCATTGAGACTGAGAGAGCAAAGTGTCTACAACATTGCTTGGAGTCAAGGAGGGACACAATCAGTCCAAATAGCCTGCAAAATTCAACTAACTCTGCAAGACATCTTAACTCTTCTGTCTTCTGTCTAGATCTTGGGAAGCATAATCTTTCTTTAGAGAGGCGCTTGCACATCAAGCAGAAATAATGCTGGCTGAGCTCAAGTACCAACCATATTTGATATTTTCTGCTGATTGAGCTGTCCAGTTGACTGGAAAGGGCTGACAGCAGAGAGAGCCCTGGTCTGAGCAGAGCAGCTCCCAGGCCAGCTGGCGAGGGAATGGGGCTGCGCCAGGTAATTATTGCTTAGTGCAGAGGTCGAAAGCCTCAGAGAGTCTGATGTACTAATGAAACACAAATGGGACATCTGTGTTCAGGAGTTCAGCAAAGCACAGAAAACAGAGCTTTGCCAGGAATATACGTACTACTGAAAGCGAGCCTACTTCCTTGAGCGGAGGGAAACCCACTGAAGAGGAAAGACACAAGAACGCCTTTTGCAAAAGACTTTTTAAGTTGTTGTGCAAACAAAAGCTTTTAGAGACTGCTCTAGACATTACAGCATTACAGTGGGCAACCAAATGCATCCAAATAGCACGATGCAAGGTAATGTGAGGATGTAAAGGAGGGTTGAGAGAGATACTAAAAGAAAAGTTGATATAAATGAGGTTACTGGGAGTCTTTACTGATGTGGCTGGTGTTAGATCTTCTAAAATTGTGTGATGCTGGGGACATCTGCGTAGGTTGCTACTACTAAATGGCTGTAGTTACAGATACAAATGTTACCATATTGATTCTTTGTGTGTGTGTGTGTGTGTGTGAATTTTGATCTTTTCATGCCTCACATAGCTGTGGTATTTTGCATTTCAAAAGTACAGTGGGATAAGATGGAGCTATTACATGTATGCATGCATACCCATACACATATAACCATATAATGAGAATAACTATGAAGAGAATCATGGTACAGATATTACTGATATCACACTGTCATAGTTGTGTTCAAGTGAAGGCTGTGTACTGAGTAAAAGGATTTTAGCTTAAACCCTGCACATCAAGGTCAGCCTCACAGTCTGGCTGGGGATTTCAGCACTGATTTAAGCAGTTCCTTTGGGCTTCCTTACCAAACCTTGATATCAACCTCGGGCTTCAAGCACTGTTTCCACTGTGAGCCCCTGGTCAGTAGGGAGAGAAAGCAAGGCTTGACCTTGCCTTTTTCCGGTTTCCTCTTCATCCACTAAGTTAGCAGTGAGGAATGAAGGAAATTTAAATCAGCTGGAGCTGCTTGTAAATGAGTGTCTTCTATCTACAGAGAGCCTTTCTGTGTCCTTTTACCCAACACTGGTGAAGTGCCTGCAGAGCAGCAGACGTTGGAGATAGCACTTGTTTTCTGGAGTGAAATGGCTAATATTTCTGACATTGAGAGGTTTAACGTGCTTCAGGTTGTCCTTGTGCAGGTGAGCGCAATGCTTCTCTAACGCTGCTGATTCACTGCTGGGTGTGAGGTGATGTCTGAAGAGATTGTACCTAGGACCCTCTGGCTTGGAAGTGAGAACACAACTGCTGGCATAAAGATCTTGACTATGAAATATTGTGAATGAACTTTGCTGGAAAGTGGTCTGTAACAAGAATGGCATAGGTGACTCTTCAGGTTTGCTGGTTCTGAAGAGCTGATAGCTCCTCTCAGATTTAGTGTCGTCAAAGCTGAAGAATATGAGCCTAGTTTCGTGATGATCTAAAGATTACTACTGTCAACAGTAGAGTAGAGCATTTGTAGCACAGAGAATCTGAGCTCAAATTGGCTGGTGCCATGACACTCCCAAAGGCTGTGACCCAGTCACATCTCTGCAGCAGGCAGGAGGAGAATGCTGGAGAAATGTACAGTGCTTGGTGTTTAACAAGGGCATTCTTCCCATCCAGGAGCTGCTAATTCTCACCCGTCACAAGAAGGATTCTGTGGCTGGCTTCTGTGTGATGCCCAGACGTTGTCTTTAGCACAGACATTTGATGGGAGTACTCATAAGAGCAGGGCTTTTTGCTGTGTTCTCCTACTAACCAACAGGTTACTTAATTAAGTTCAGCATACCAGTAACTTTCTCCTCATTGCATATGGTGTTCCGCCTATGCTATGTTGCCATTTGATGCTAATTTTCCTTTTCTGAGTGTTGCAGATCTTCTATGGCATTAGTGACTTCATTTCTCAGATAGGTGAATTATATGTATTTAAAATTAAAAATCTGTTACCTGAAAACAGTTTGGGGAAAAGAAAAATCACCAATAGAAACACAGGAAAAAACCTCTCATCCACCAATAGCTGGGCAATGTATTGGGGCGGATAATACCATGTTCTGCCACTGCTTTTTTAGACCTTGCTTGGATTCCTTTCCACGTTTCTCCTATTACAAGTTGTTGTAATTCAAGACTTTAGGAAATGATCACTTCTTATGCTGAGCAATGCATTTTAATCAGCTGCACTAGCATGCTTTGTGCACACAGTGATCACTGATCACTGTAGCAAACTTTAGGTTATTACATTTACGTCAGCACATAGCTGCACCTTGTCTGGAGTGGCGGCTGATAGGGATAAGCCAGTGTCTACTGGACCGACTGGGAACTTATCCAGGGGAATGCTGGATTAATTGCTAAATCTGAGGAAAAAGCACTTGGGGGTGGAGAAAGTGAAACTCATTTTTATTTATGAGAAGCAATTTCACTGTTACTTCTGGCTGGAGAATAAACATTCAGGAGGAAAGATATAAAATATGTTTGCTTACTGCTGGGATCAGACCTCAACTCACTGCAGTCTGATCTAGCAGGCCGTATTCCTGCCCATGCAAGGGGAGAGAAAAGTGTGCTCTGTAGTGAGGGGCTGTGGATTGGATGGATATGGGAAGTCTGCTGCTTACTGACTATTGTGGAATCAAAAACAATCTTAGAGTTTATACTGCTAAATGTTTTCTCAGTTCAGTCTAGAGATGTAGAGACCAGGAGTTAGAAGATAAAACAATTTAACCAGTCTTATCTGCTGTCCCTTCCCCCTTCATACTACATTTAGATTCATAGTATTCTTGTTTTCCTTCTAACAATCTGTTAATTTATACTTGAAGAGAAGGTGGTGCATCCTAGCCAGTCCTTGGGAGCCAGAATTATCTTAATTCTGTTAATCCAAATCTCAGTCCAAATCCTCCTGAATTCTTTTTCAGAAGAAATAGCCTGAAAAATCTGGAGAACTGCACTGTATTTCCAGCTGGGTGGCTTTATTTAATCCACTCAGTGACTCCACAACACACAAATTAGCTCATTTAATATGAGGGAATGTAGATAAATCTGGAATCACTTGGAATTGTTTGCCCTAACAGGTTTGGGGAAGATCACAAAAAGAGCTGGAAACAGAGCCTAGAGAGAAAGAAAATCTATCCAGGTTGTCCAGACTGTAACCTTCAGAGGAGATTATAGACCATGGTAACCAGAGAGGAGGTTTCCCATTAGAAAAAAATGGACTGGGGAATTTTTTTTTCTTTTTTTTGACCCTTTCTCCAAGTACAGTTTCTGCTGCACCAGAAAAACGAGTTAAGGATGAAAACCTATTGCCTAGCAAGAAAGAGATGCCTACAATGCATCTGAAAAAGGCAGCCTGGGGGTGTGAGAGCTCAGTTTGTAGGAGAGGATGACTCTTCATAGTTTTTCAGGCAGCAGTTCCACCGCTGGGTCAGAAGAATTTGGTCTGAGCTTGTCTCACCTCATCTTCCAACTGCTAGTGTCCATCTGGTTTGTACCACAGAAAATCCTGATCTACACTCCTGAGAAAAGTGTTGGAAGCCATCAAGATCCATGGCTGCTTGTGCCCCTGGGCCACTCTCAAAATGGCTCCCGTCTTGATGGCTCAGGCAGCTCGTCAAAGATTTTGTTTACACAGTGCAGTGTGGAGCACAGAGACTCTACCCTCATCTCAGAGTACAACGGGCAGGGCACCACTGTGTTTTTAGGACAAGCTGTAAATTTTTAGAACCAGATGGGCTTCTTCCTCCATGATCTCCTTGTGTCTATTAGAGAAGAAATCGCCCAGCTGTCTGAGCTCCCACCCTCACTTTACAAAAGTGAGGAGACTCAAGCTGTTGGGGCTACCAGTGCAGGGACAGGGACTGGGGGTCCCACTTGGTGGTGTAGTAACTATGTGCGGTGCTGCTGTGTAGTGGAACCAAATCGGTCAAGATGAACACAGAACCTCATTAACTGACAAACACTTTGGCTTTCCTCTGGATGGCAATGTGTGCCTGGACATGACGGCTGTTGAGAGCCATCAGTGATGAAGCCCTGAGACTTTTGATTCTCGATGAGGTTGGCCTCATAGAGACACGGCAGAGAGGCCCAGCAAAGCCCCCAGAGGAAGAAAAGAGGGCACATTCACTGCGTCTCATTTTTCTGGATTTTTTTTATTTGAGCCTTTTTTTTTTTCTTTGTTTTTCTTTTTTTCTTTTAGAATAGAACAGTGTAGAGTACAGAGGCCTGACCCACTCTTCAGATGAGGACATCTCATAGAATCATAAAATCATAGAGTCACCAAGGTTGGAAAAGACCTAAAAGATCACCCAGTCCAACTGAATAATATGACAATAAAAATATGACAGTAAGTACATAATTAGCTCTGGGGAAAAGAGGTGGGTTTCAGTGACTTGGACAGAAGTTTAGTGCATCAGTACTTGAATTTCTGACTTTACTGCTGGGCTGATGAAGGACTGAGACAAATCTACTCTCAACCCTACATTTTTACCCTCAATTTGTCCAGGCCCCATGTGACCTTGTTTAGTTGTGGACATAACTGACTAACTGCAGGAAAGCCATTTTGTTGTCTGAGCATCTTTCTTCCTTTGATGCCATCCTTCCTCCCTTTTCCCTTTCTCCATGGAGCTGCCAGGCCACCAAGTACGCAGGGTGGAACAGAAAAAGAAAGGAGGTAGCCCCCTCCTCCAACTGCTGCACCCAAACCATGCACAAGCAATTCTCCTTCCTGAGCCATTCAGGGGCAATGCTGTCTCCCACCAGGCTGGCCATAGAGCTAGAGATGGACAAACAGAACACAGCCATCTCATGAAACTGGCAGAGCCGAGAACTTGCCAGAAATGTATCCAAGAATCTTGAATACAGCCTGCAGGAGACAAGATAGAGTGCAGGTAAAATGGATGATGAGCAGAAAAGCACAAAGATGACCTTCAGAAGGAAAAGCTTTTTGATCATGAAGACAGTGAAGCAGTGCAACAGGCTGGCTTTGCAGGCTGTGCTTCATCTAAGATCCAGCTGAAGAAAGCCCTGAGCTGGTTTGGACTCACTGCTGACCTTGCTTGGGCTAGAGCTCTCCTGACATCTCTGAATTATCCTCTGATCCAAAGGTAGCAGAAGAACTGGTGAGTCAATGATGTGGCCTTTCCTTGGCAGGAGATGCTGATGGTAATAGGTGGCAGGGCCTCAGTGAGCTTGCTTGTTAGCACTCTTAGCTATGCTCTTGCCTATCAGAGATTGAGGATATGACCAAATTTGGGATTTCCTAAAGAATAGAACCAGTAGAAGTACCAGAGATATGAACAACCTTATGCCCATTTCATTAATGTCTGTAGATCCTGGTTTGTTCAGTCCATACAGAGTGCTCCATTTCTACTGAATCATCAGTTTTGCACTAAGATGATGCTAAGATGCTTTGAAACTCTGGTTGCAAATCTGTCTTTGGTAACAGCAGGACTTCTGGTGCTCTGAAGAACTCAAGCCTGAAGTGTGCTAGTGGGACCTAAGTACTGCTGAAAGTAAGTCTAATGTGGCTTTGGATGCTGAGACCTTAAAAAAGTGACTCAGAGCTGTGAAAACATGTATCAAAGAACTCTGTCCTGTCTGAGCTATATTTCTTACACTCATCATGCTGGCATAAGTGATTGCTTAACGTGGAGCGTAAGGCAGAGGTGGGTGACACCACATGAATGCAAGCCAGGGGCCAGGGTGTGAGTGCTGATGGGGATGCACTGGGAATGAAGAAAAGCCCACTTAATACCAGTTTTGTGTAAAGAATACAATGCAAAAGAGGCACAGAATCATTCTCTAGTCTTAGAGCAATTTCTATGCTTTAACGTTAAAAGAAAAACAGAAAACAAACAAAAATCCCCAAATAGGCTTTTAATCTTCGTAAGTGCAGATGATCTGTACTTTTCACACACACAAAAAAAAAGATGTAGGAAGCACACACACACACCTTTTAACTAGTGAGCAATTTAAAGACTAATAGGATTCATCCATAATTACATAGTTAAGTAAAATTTATGTATGAAGGAATTAACTGATTTCCCTGAGGGCAATATAAACCATAGAGACAGTGCTCTCATTTAAAAGTACCATCTCAATGTTAAAATACTTTGTCATTCTTCTGTAGCAATGGTTAGGTGCTGTGAGAGCCACATGGAAGTTTATTTACTGATCCACAGACAACTGATAACAGATCTCTGCTTTGTTTGGAATAGAAAACTTGAACAGCTTGTCTGCACCTCTCCACTCGGACATTAAATCAACATGGCTCTATTAGTGGCCCTAGGATGCCAGCTGAGCCATCTCTAAGCCTGTCACCGTGATGTCTTCATCTGTAACCAGAGCAGACGTGAGCTCCTGGCAGCTTCGGGAGGTGACAACAAATCCAATTAGCTCCTCTCCATGGCGCCACAATACTACTGTGAAACGGCCTGACAGGGAGGGTGGCTGCAATACCCCGCACAGTGGGCCATATCCTTCGTATTAAAAAAAGAAAATCTACCAACACTTAATTGCTGGAGTGACTTTCCAGGTGGCTGCTGGAACCTTGTGCGCAATCTGGTCAGAAATGTGAGCTGTCCTGGAGGGCTGGTTCGTGCACAGTTTGGGGAGGGCTTTGAGAAAGGGTAAAATGTTCCAAGAGGATAACTCTATGCCAGCACTGTTGTCCTCCTTCATCACAAGGAAAATTCAGTCTGGAAATCATGCAGAAGCCAATCCTTTTCTGCTCCAGTCTCACATTTCAGAGACTGGTGCCTGGAGGTGGTGTGCGCTCCATACTGTCTGTTTTGGCTGTGGTGTAAGCCAAAAGATGAAAGCAAACTTCCTGCTCCAGACTTCATCTGCTGGAAGGGAACTGTGGGGCTGTTCCGTGTTTGTAAGATTTGGAAGTAGACAATCTAAAAGTTTCCTGGGGTAAAATGGGAAGAGTTAGTCACTGCTCAAAAGCTGAGGCTGATTGAACTTAGGCAGCTGTATTTAAATCCAACTTCCTTCCTTCCAAACTATTTTAGGAAAAAATATTTTTCATGGGGGGTTTGAAGTTGCTGGTATCCCACGAGGCGTAACGCCTTAAGTCATTTAATTTGTTTAGACATAAGTAATGTGATAGTTCTGCATTTTCTGACCAATACTTGTATCTAACAGTGCCAGGTGAATTAGACTGGGGAAAAACTGAAATTAGGATGAGTTTCTTCCATTTTATTCTTGAAGTCTCAGTCTAATAGAGGGCTTTGGAGAAACCTGAGCATCTCTGTCACTAAAAGATTGTATATTTGAGATGCAAAATTCTTCCAAAATTGGTGTGCAGGTGGTCCCCAACCCCATTTATGCAGGGAAATACTGTCTCTTCCAATGTTGGAAGCTATTAGGGATCCCTGTAACCATACTCTGCTCTCAGGGAGATGCCTGAAATTATTGAGTAGCCTGATTTCTCTGCTTTCAGTGGTGTTAGGCTGGTGTTACATCAGACACCTCTCACAGTATACATTCTGTTTTCCTAGTAGAAGGCATGTGCCTTTTTGCACATTGTGAATCTGTGTGAATGTGTAATGTTAACAGAACTAGTTTACAGATGACTATGAAACTAAGGGAAGGAAGAGACCAGCAACATGACAGCAAACTGTTGCATTGCTGCGTGTCTGCAGACTTGTTTGAATGGAGAATCTTCATTCCTCTGAGAGAGAATATCTTAAATCTGGGCAAAAAACAGCAGGAATCTGGAGCCTGGGTTTGCCTCGTGTATGCTTTTACTGGTGATGGGAGTGATGAGAGAAAAACAACTGAAAAAATAAAAAACCTGCAGCAATGGTGCTAGGAGGAAGCACAGAGTTACTGTTTCCAGCAGTTTAAATGCAGATTCTTTGACTTGTTCCCCTGATGCTTAACTTTCGTACTTCAAAAATGCAGTGAGATCTGGGAACGTTTCAGCACTAGTCATGATTTCTGAGGATGGATTTCTCTAGGGAGAGCATATTGCAGCAGTGTTTGCCTTCCAGAGCCAAGCACAAGCTCCAGTCAATGGGTAGCAGTTGGCAGGCCACCTCTCCCTTGTCAGGAAGCCAGTTGTACTGTTGTCTCCTGCCACATCCCTCAGGAATACCTGTGGGCACTGGCAGACACACAGCTAATGAGAGAAAGGTAAAAAGGTGTAACTGGGATGAAACAAAAGACTTAAAAATATTTTTTTCTTCTTTTTCCTCTAACAGAAGCAGCTTGTTGCGAATATACATTGTTAAATCAAACTCATTCCAGATTAATTGGGCACAGTATCTAGGCATGTGGCTGCTTTACAGAGCAACCAAACACTTAGTGAGCTTTGGAACTTACGGACTGGTTTTGGAAACCAATCGAGTGCTGCCAGACCCAATTATTTTCAGCAACATCTTTCTGCTACCAAAATGTGGCACTGTGGACTTTGGCCTGCTTGGTGAATGCTACTCACTGATGGGCACAGTCCAGACTGAGGGCCTTCAAATGAGACTGCAGAGCACAGAGGGAAAGGATACATGCACTGATCATTTGCAAGAGGCTTTGTCTTAACTAGCAATTAGCAGTGGCAGTGGTTGAGCCTGAGTTTTATTTAAAACTAATTACATGGGTGGCTCCAAAAGTAACGCCTCCTAATTATTTCCATGGAAACTACAACAGATACAAAGAGCACAATAACATTGTTTGATAGAACAGATTCCCAGCTACAAAACTGTTTTTCATCATACTCACCATCATTAGCTCTGCATTTTCTCCAGTGATGAACAAGAGCCTGCATGCTGCGCATGTAAAAAAAATCTGCACCAGTGGAGGTAACCCATAGTTTCATAGCTGCTATGATGGTATCATTGTTAGGAAAATGTTGCCCATCTTTCATCAGCTCAACTAGATGGAATTCTATAGTGCCTAATCCAAACTATATCATGGGTGTGGTAGGACGGTCCAGCCAGGATTGGTAGTGTGCTCCAAGGTCTTCAAGTTCGCATGGGATCTTGTGTTATCATGCTGAAAGAGAAAGGTTCCTCTTGGACCTGACTCCAGAAGTTCAAGCCTTCATGAATTTGTGTGGTTTTACCTGTGGCAACTGAGTTTTGCTTTGCCACTTTCGGGAAAGTGATGAACTGGCCATAAAGTGAAACTCGAAGAATACAACTTCTTTATTAGTCACTGCAGAAGTTTTTATTGGCTATATAGTGCCCTCCTACCTCTTCTCTAGCAGACCAATCTGAATGTACTTACTAAAAACTCCACTTTTTGCTGTTCTCTGGTTAGTGGTAAATACTGGTTACGATATGCCAAATCTTTTAATTCTGTTGAACTTGTATCAAGCAAAACATATGGCTTGATTTCTTAGAAAGTTTTGGGAAAAATTACCTGTTAGATTATCACAGGAGTTGAAAAACATGTACTGAGATACATATTCTAAAAGGAAGTTTCAGTGAGAAGTGCTTAATTAGGTGAGGAGGTCTCTGAGATTTTGCTCTACAAAGCTTTTTTTCTTTTTTTTTTCTTGGAAAACCTTTATCAGCTCTCACGTATTCAAGACAAAATTTGTCCCCGTCTTGAAGGAAGTGTTCTTAAATGCAGTCCTTCTCTTCCTCTTTGTGGGATGTGACTTTCTGAAATCATTAAGATGTACTCTGGATGAGGACAGTCACATAGTCAAGCCTCTGCTGCAATCGTAAAGCTGCTAATCAGAATAGCATGTCTACTGAGCATTTCCAACTCATTTAAAGGTTGGAGAGGCGTCTCACAAGAGCTGGCATTAGTCAAACTGCTCCCTCGGTAGGCAGAGGGCCCGTTCTGATAGCCTTAGGGAGCCTTTAGTTTAAATCAAATGGATTCTGTAGGCTTATTCTCTTTGCATAAAGTTTTTAAATATGTCAGTAATAATGGCTTCTGTTGGGAGCAGAGGGTCATACACAGAATTGTGTCAAAAGACTTACATCCCACGTGATTACCTCTCTTTAATTTGAATAGAAATCAACCATTTTAGAAGCTATGATTTTGGAGTTTCCTGAGCTGTCTTCTATCTTTGTCTCCTAGTTACCCTAGTTTAAGCTTTAAAAAAAAACTATTCTGAAATGGGACTCTTGGAAAAGTATAATGTTGTTATGAAGAAAATAGCTAGCAAAGATGGTGTCGGAGCCAAGACAATTTCCCCTTGGTTTTTGGCCAAACCCTCTAGTGCTTAAGTATATGCCATCTGCCTTTTTCCTCTATGGTATTGCAACTTCTCATAGGCTTTAGGGCTCCTCCAGGCAATAAAAAATAATTGCACCAAAAATTATTATTTGAATCACAACACTAAGTTTCACTCAAGACAATCACAAAATTCTCATTTTTCCTGCTCTCTTCTGCTCAGACTTGTTTCATGAACTACATGCCATGTTTCCATGGCTTGTAATAATGTTGTTGCTGAACACTTACATTATGACAGCGCTTAGGAGTACAGTCATGGACCTAACTGCTTTAGGGGCTAATCACAACATTAAATCTAGTTTTTCTTGGGCAGATAGCAAACAGAGTAGTTAGAACATTGCTCACTAATATTTTTCCTACTATTATTGATTATTCGAACTGACATCCAAAGGGAGTTCCCACTCAGAAAACTATCTGCCTATCCCATGATGGAGTTAGGATATTCTTGCAAGATTATTTAAGATAAATGAATGGAGCAATGGAGAGAACTTCATCTCCTAGTGAATGCTGGGGAAGGAGTATGTGTCTTGCTCTCCATGTTTCCATGAAGTTAACTGGGTTTAGAGTGCCTTTCTTTTCAGTCCGGGAGCTTTGCAGCTCCTGGCAGTTCTGGAAACAAGCTCAATCAGGATTCAGACTTAGGCTTCTTACCTGGGGCTACTCAGCATTGTTTCTGAACTGACAAGCCATTTTGTAGGTGACTTCTAAACATGCAAAGAAAATTAAACAATTCCTTCGAATATCCTTAGCCAGAAGAATGGCTCAGAGGGTTATTGGATTTTATTTATTTATTTATTTTGAGTGCACAGCTCTTGTTTATTTGAATGCTGCATCAAAGCTGTGAGAAAAGGCTGCGGTACCTCTGATTGGATTGGAATTTTCTGCGGCAGCACTGGCCAAAGGCGGCCCATCCTCTTGCAGGCTCCCCCATGTGACCCTATGGGGAATGGGGGAGGGGGAAAACCTGACAGACAAGCAGACAGATCAAACACGACACTTCAAAGAGAAGAAAAAATGCAAGAATGAAGCAATCCGGCACTACAGTCCCTCAATGCTAAGAAACAAAGCAGACAACCCTCTACACATGGCCATTCCTGCCGTCCAGAGACCGAGGCTGCATAGATGAGATCTTACCAAAAGCACTAGGGAGTGGTCTCTGGTGACTACATGACCAGTTATTGCACTATCCGTGCTCAGACACTCTGAGGGGCTAATTAGTGCTTTTAATATGTAAATCAGAGCCTGAACAGATTAAATCTAGGGGAAAAAAAAATAACCCAGCTGGTGAATATGTTGTTTTAATTATTGCTCTAAAGAAAATATGGACATGGCTGAAGATGATGATAGAGAAGACCAGCTAACACCGGCTTAAAGAAGTTATCACTGTTCATAGAAAACCAGCAGGGGAAACTCAGAGCTGAGCAAAGGAGGAGCAGAGTGAACATATACAGGGCCAGTAGGGCCCTGCCAGCAGTATGCATCCTTCCAGCCTTGGATCCTCCAACTCAATCAAGGAAGTTTTCAAAATTATCTTAGTTTTACTTCTAAGTATACATATGCCCAATGGTTTAGCCAGGATTTCATCTTGCTGGGTGTTGTTTTAACATGGAGAAAGAGCTATTTCCTGCTCCATAGGGGCTATTATTATTATCATACCACATGTTACTCTGCAGAGATGGAAGTCTGTAATCTGTTCACTTCCAGGTTAGCTCGAACCTTTTCTATCACAAGGACACAGAATTGGGAAAGAAATAAATGCTACTTTTCCAAGTGGAGTTCGAAGAGAGAGAGGAAAAACAGCTAGGATGGGTGGGAAAGAGAGACTAAGATGAGCTGAAAGAGAGAATGAGGAAGACTCTATGGAAAGGGACAGATTGGATAATTGTCTGTGTTAGATATAAAAAGCTATAAGTAGGAAAGAGGCTATTAACTTTTATTGAGCAGTGTCCACCAGTACTGGAATGAAATAATTTGCACAGCAAGCCTGGACTTCAATCCTCTCTGCCAAGCATGAGTTAGGAGGAGGAAGTTTGCTTTCCAAGAAAAAACTTTTCAGAAAGGAGGGCATCTGTATGCCTCAAAGGCCTTGTGTTATTCAAGTCAGAGCTGCCTTCCAACCTGCCTGAAGGAATTCAGAACAACTTTTCTCTGTCTGTTGCTGAGGATCTTTTGCAGCCTCTAGTGAAGAACATTTTTCTGTGGTTCAATTTTTAGCTTCTGTCAGTATTGAAACTCTGAACTATTTTCCATAGAGCAAGGGAATAGAAGGTAATTATGTTTCCTTTGAACATTCATGCCCTTTTATCTGTGTCCTCCTGCCCACCTGTCTGTCTGTTTCCCTATTAATCTGTGTACTACAGTTAAGGGTTGGAAGTTGCACATGAGGCAAGTTCCTTTTCCCATTCTCTTCCCCTCTCCCTCTGCTTGAAACAGACAATTAAAGTGTCTTCTGTTGTTCTCCCAATATATGTGTAGAGATACATGAACGTATTCGCATGTACCTCAGTATATTTATTTAGTCATAAGATTAAATACAGACTCCTTCAATAAATTAAATTATCATGTGCTCCTGATCAACAGTAAGAATTAAGCTGAGTGACCTGATTTGCCTGTGATATAGATATTCATTTCTCATATTTTTTGTAACGCTATTTAAAAAGAGCACAGTTTTATTCTAATTTCACCTTTTCCTCATGTTCTTTCCTCCTTGTCAGCCTTGCTGCTGCACTGTTGCTGCTATAAAAGGCTATTGTGTTTTTCTTGAAAACCTCTTCCCTCCTCCCAGAGACTTTAACTCAAATAACAATGACTGTGGGGTGTGATCTTCCCAATAATATCTCCTCCTTTGTAAATCAAGAATGCCTTCAGTGAACAAATCTGAACACACATCAGTCCATGTTAACCTCTCTGCTTAAGTTCTAGAGCTCCTTGAAGGAATTTCTGTATGATTTGGTGGCTAAAAAGCCAGCCAATGCTGTTGGTTAAAGACATGATGCCCTGCTACAGAGACACTTCCACTCAGTGTGTGGACTTTGGACTTTCAGTACACATGTATACATTAGTATGTATATATATGTGTGTGTGTGTATAATTTCCCTTTGCTAGGAAAATATGTGAGTGTAGAAATTTAAATGATGTACGTTATTTGATGCTGTTCCTGTCCTTTTAGCCCTGACATGGACCTTTTCAGGAGTGCCCAGCACCCTTGCCCACACACAGGAGATTTTGTGTTATATAGATGGCTTGACACTTAATGACAAGACACCAGGCATGCAAGGGACTTAAAACACAGGACGATCCTTGCTTTCTTAATGTGTTTATCACATTAATAATTTCTTTGATATATATTTAAGTAACTTTTTGGCCAGACCCTGCATGCAGGAGACAGTGTGGGTAGTATTGCTATTACAGGTCAAAGAGAGGTGAACCACGGATATTTGACATCATGACTTCCAATTGTGCAGCAGAAAATTTCCTTCTGATGAGTCTGTACATTTTGCCCCCCCACCAATCTTTTACCTTTTCTGCAGAGGAATTGTAAGAGGAATTTTAAAGTGGTTTTTAATAACATGTGCTTGTCTAAGTGGCTTTGTCACTGTGTTCTTGAGCCTTATAGCAGAGCTTCCTACTGTGGGGACCAGTCCCACATTTTTAATGAAAGCAAAAACTCTCATGTTTTCTTTCAGCAGCTTTCCCAGCAAAGGCAAAACTTTTTTATGGGCTTCAGGAATTACCTGCTAAAGGCAGCCACTTCAGCTTCTCTGTAAGTCTAGAGATCTTCCTGCTCCTACAAATATTTACTTTCAGTATTCATTAATGGCTAAAACAAGGGGAAAAAAAAAAAACACAAAAGAGAAGACCACCAAAAATTGTACTGCAAAAAAAAGTCATGTCAAGGATGTGTAAGCCTTCCTCCCAGTTTAAAACTTAGAAAAAATTTCTGGGAAACTGCATGGTGGACCTGGCTGGGTGACCATTTTGTATTTGCACCTCTGCACATCAATATTCTGATACTCTCAGTTTACCTGAAGTCCTTTCAGGTAGACTTATTTGCATTAAGCTGAAAGTTAACAAGGGAACTCAGTGCCCATCTTTGCACTGCAGAAGTATAGGATAATCACCAAACTTGTCCTTTCTTCAAGGAGAGCTAGAAATACTGGTGAAGTATTGCTTCTGGCCAAATTTCTTGGAACCTGGACTTTGGAATGAGAGCTGCTGTATCATGAGGCTGGGATGCATCCATTGGTCCTGTACATTCCATCTCTTCAGTGTCACTATTTGCACAGTGATTGGTTATCTGCATGTGATCTACTTTGAGCTTTAGATAGTGTGTTCCTTCCAGCAAAACCAAAATCTTTATTTGATCAGGCTATTTTTCCTGCTTGGTGTGGTAGATTGGGGCATTTCCTAATTTGTATAACTATTAAGCAATGTGGAGAATTCCCTGTCAGCTTGTTATTTTGTGTCTTCCTGCAAGAACAGAGCAGACTGGAATCCTGCAGATTCCTGCATCCATTGTGGCTGATTTTTGTCATGTGTCTATTGGAGTGAATGGAGTCCGAGTGGAGAAATCATGCCCAGTTCTGCAGGAGATTGTCCTGAGATTCACTATGCCATGAAAGTTTTTTTGAATTGTTTTTGTCAATTCTTTGCATTCCTGTAATTCATAAACAGATATAAGCTGCTGAAGCAGCCAGTCCTCTGTCATTTACCTGTAGCTAAAAATAATTGCTAGAAATGATATTTTGCTGATATTTCAAATCCACAAATGCAACCGAATTAATTTGCTCTAGACATTTTCAATTTTAGTGTCTGTATACATATATATAAAACATAGCCACATCCATATTTATAAGTATGAAAATGAATATATTTTGTACCTAGAAATATCCCCACGTACCTCTTGTCATTGGGAAATACACACAGGACTCGGCAGGAAGAAATAAAAGCAGCAGAGGTGATATCCTGGGGTCTGCAACCCTCATGGATCATTACATGGTGGAGGAGAGCCTGACAGGGTGCAAGACCTTCAGCAACTCAGCTGAAGTGTTAGCCTATAGGACTAAGGACAGTCCTACTCTGTGCACACAGAGATGATGTCCCATCCTACGTGATGCAGGCAATACCCAGAAACAGGCCGCAGGGTTCAGTCTGATAAGCTGTTTGACTCTCAGAATTATGCCCACATAATTAAAAGTGCAGTCTGTTGAAAGCCAGGGACATCCTGGCAAATAATGCCATGACAGAAAAAAAGTGTCTGAGCACTGGCTTTCTTCCTCCAAACGTTTCCACTACAAAGCCAGTCATTTCATTAGATGTAAACATAATTTTAATGAATGAGGAAATGCATTCAGCCATCTAGGGCAATGTGATGTGTATCTCTGTGTTTGGATAAATCTATGTGCAAACACATGTTCTGATAAGATGGGTCTTTTCTCTTACACTGGGGGATGTATAATACTTCCTAGGAATTGTATTTTTTTACTTGTATTACAGAAGTATAGAAAGCATCAATGCATCTCTCACTGAGGACTATTTCATGCTCTACGATAGCCATGTATCTGCAGGCAGAGATAAGCTGAGATTTCCCATTTTCCTCCTAAAAATTAGTGATCTAAAAGCACAATAAAACCATCACCTTATGTCACCAGTGGGAAGCATTTAGTTAAGAAATGATAAAATAACAAGTATTAATGGGGAAAAACATTAAATGATGTCGGAGGGAGATTGTCTGCACATTCTTTTAACTGGAAAATAGTTTTGAGAGAAAGAGAAATGCCTTAAGTCCTGTGAAAAGGAAATAAAGGAAATTAATGCAGCGATTAAAGGAATGTCCAGTAGCTAAACACAATTTGAAGTTGATATTTGCAGCAAAACTGGCAAAAAAAAAAAAAAAAAAAAAAAAAAAGGTAGTTTAGGGGAATCTCCCTGGTCCTTTTCATTGAATATTTTTAGATTGCTATTTTCTGTCTGCAAAAAAACACACTTGGTAACGGGACTCCTTTGCAGGTAATAATTTACAGGGGTTCTCCTGGCACTGTTTTCTGTGAGAGTGATTTTAAGGCGAAAGCATAACCAGTTAAATAGTTATCCTTTTTTGCAAATTTTGTAATCTGTTTCGTTGTTGTTATTATTATTTTTTTAAGCCCAGAACAAAACTGTTTTTCTTCCCTGCTATGGGGCTTTGCAGCACAATTAGGCGGAAAATTCCCTTCCCTGACGCAGAGCGCTCTCAGAAGGTAACGTGGGGCTCCCCCTGCTTTCCTCAGCCTTTCAGACGCCCAACACACTCCGAACTTTGCACAAAGCCCAGCCCCAGGAACAAAGCCCACCGCCACCACCTCCGGGAAGTGGTATTAGCCCTTCCCGCAGCCTTCCCACTGTGGACGCATGCACAATTCCCGGATAAATGCACCTTTTAAACTATATTAATGTAAAAGTTTTATTTGAAAGATGCCAGCTGTGGTCCTAGCCCAGGTTTATTCATGTGGGACATTTACTGGGTCAACTTAATACTTGACTACTGCTTATTATCCCATCAGTCTTCAGGGACAACCCATGATCTAATTGCCCGGCATTTATGTTGCCCTGGCAACTATAAATACAGAGTAATAATCCTTAAAGGGGCAGTGTAGAATTTCATGCCCCTGCAGTGAAGTACACTTCATTTCCCAGAGCACCCTGTGTTTTTTAATTCAGTGAATAAAAATGTGTAATGAATAATTAATTATGTGCTTGGAGGCACAATAGCTGCCTACTTTTGAATATTCATCAGTGACATTATTAATTCACTAGAAATCCCAAGGAGCAGTGGGATAGGCTTTTAGCCTAGCTGGAGGACTTACAGATAATACTCGGCAACACGAACAAACTTTTTTAAAGCAGACTTTTCTTTGGTAGAGTTTTTTAAATTTAATTTACATCTTAATAAAATAATAATAATAAAAAGTTCTGTGTTGGCTGTTGCCAAACTGCAGTGAGCAGTAACTGACCGTAGCTGGCTGAGTGCAGTGAGCTGAGATATCCCTGCCCCACTGCCATCCTTTGCTGCAGGACCAGTGCTAGACAGGGAGAAAAACCTGAGAAGCCCTTTCAGTAAGGTTTTAGAGAGGAAGAGGATGGACACTCATCGTTTGGAATTGGCCTCTTTTTCCCAGGATGAGAGAGAATGGCTTCAAGTTATCCCGGGGAGGCTTAGATCAGGTATTAAGAGAAACAACTTCTTACAAGGAGTGGTGAGGTATTGGCACAGGCTGCTCGGGGTGGTGGTGGCGTCACCGTCCCTGGAAGTGTTCAAGAAAAGGATAGATGTGGCATTGAGGGACATGATCTAGAGAAGTCAGGCGTAGGTCTATGGTTGGACAAGGTGATCTTATTGGTCTTTCCAACCTTAATGATTATATGATTCTTTTCTTGTAATGCACTGAATTAACTGATGAAAAACATCTTATTTGCCTCTCAAACAAAAGTAAACACCTGAAATCTTGTCTAGGGTGAATAACTTGCTGTCAGGCTCTACTGTCGAATAAAACTGAGATCTTTCTGGAGGTAGGATTGTGACTATCCATGAGACCACATTAGGTTAGTGATGCCATTCCATTTAGAATGGAAGACAAACGTCAGCTGAAGGCTGACGCTGGAGTGAAGAAACAAACACTATCAGTTTCTTGACAGAAAAGAAGTGGAATGATTAGAAAGAAATCTGAGGCCTTCTTGTGAAGTTTTCCTTCTTTCCCTATCTGATTTGCAATGCCAATGCTGTTTCAATGCAGTCTCTTTTCACCGCTGATACCTAAGGCCAGATTCTGTGCTGACACGATTCCTTTGACTTGAGAGAGAATTTGATCTTCAGCGCTTTGGGCCAAACCTTGCAGAGCCCTCTCCACAAACAGCCCACCTTAGGGTCTTGTTGGGAATTTTGCTTCTAATGAATTTTTAGATGAAAATGTTGTTTCTGCAGAGATAAAAATTCATAGTTACAGTCACTTGAAGTCCTATAAGACACTGCAATATCAGAATAAAATGTAATTTATTCCTTGAACCAGTCCAACAGACCTAAAATATCTGTAAAAAATATTCCTTTTCCTCTGCCTCTTGAGGTTGCTACTCAGCTGTAGCTCCTGTTGGAATATTTGCGGGCCTGGCTTTTTGTTGGTGAAAGAATAAAACTTTTAAATCCTTCGCAAGGCAGATTTGGGCTGCTAAATCACAGAGACATTTTTAAAAGTGAGACTATAATCCACTGAGGTTCTTAATGGGAAGAAATTATTATGCCTAATTAAATTGAAAGTAGCTCGATTTGTGTAAAGCTGGCAAAAACAGAGCTTACTTGAAGCATATGCTTGTCATAAGTCATATTTAATCTACCTGCAAGGTAGTAGGATCTCCTCCATGTAAAAATGAAATCTTTAGTTTGCTTCCTTTCAAATCTCTTTCTCTTCTCCATCATTTGTCTTGGTCCTGCTGGCATGTGAGGAGCTGCACCTGGAATCCGGCAGTGGCCTCATCTTTCTTCTGTTCCAGCAGAACCAGAACAGTACACTACTTGGATCAATCTTGATTCTCTGCAGAACTTGCTAACCGTGTTGTGATGGGAAATAGTAATTGCATACACTGGTTAATGCTATTTGAAACTGACTGGCAGCTGTAGTTGCTTGCTTTGATTGTAGGTAAAAAGGATCCTTTTTCAAAAAAATTTTTATTATTTTATTTTTTTTTAAGCCAAAACGCTAGTTAGCAACAATTTTAGATAGCTGAAATATTTGTGAATTTTGTGTGGTGTGTACACCTTTAACAACAGAACAGATACCATCCAGCTTGGTCACAGGTTAAACAACAGTCATTTTGCTCAGCAATTCAAACTTTCATTACAATTTGTAAT
Source organism: Centrocercus urophasianus (assembly GCF_019232065.1). Taxonomy (NCBI): domain Eukaryota; kingdom Metazoa; phylum Chordata; class Aves; order Galliformes; family Phasianidae; genus Centrocercus; species Centrocercus urophasianus. The sequence goes on from NW_024884586.1 coordinate 39,765,318, forward strand.
GCAGTAGAGCACTTGGGCTATGTAGTCATTTATTGCAGTGATTTGCATTAAAGAGGATGTCATTGTATTACCTCTTAGCTTTGGCTGAGATTAGAAGTAATATCTACATTTATCTTTCACTCCTAGGAGTATAAAATTGTGCTAATAATAACAATAATAAAGCTAGTTCCTAAAAGCAAGTGAACTCCATACAGCTTTTTCCCACTTTTTTTTTTTTTTTTTTCATCTACTCAAGTGGGGGAGTAGAAGAATCATGAATAATAAATATGGAGATAAGAGAACTGAAACTGGGAAATCAATTTACTGCAAAATATTTGCATATTTTATTAAAAGAAACTGTGCATAAACCCCACAACAGGGTGGAATGATTTATATTTTGATTTGATTTGTATACATTATACCTCTGGGAGAACCGATGCAACTTAGTCATCCCTGCAGGACTTTTTCAGCTAGGGTTTTGTTGTTGTTGTTGTTGTTTTGTTACAGATATCTCAGACAAGGGAGCAGTAGGTCCCAATAGAAATTTTAAATCAGTTTGATGCTATGTGGTATTTTTGGAGGCTCACACGTTCGAGTATCCAGGAGTGTTCTTAGCAAATGCCCAGTTCCCTTGGGGGCTCGTCTGAATCCAGGAAAACCTCTGGGGTTCTCCAAAACTGCAATTCAGGTCAGAAGGTTTTCAGCACTCACTTGTTAAGAAAGCTACCTTAGTCAATGAAGGCTCTTCTTCTTGAGTCTGCAATTATAAATACAGATCATTAGCATGAAGGAGTGTGCTTGTATTCTGATTAGCAATATCTGAATTGGTGAGCAACCTGTCAAATACCACAACATCTGGCTGTTCAATGCGTGATCAAGGTGTCTTGGTCAGAAGGTACTAGGTACAAAAACAAGCTATGGGCTAATGGAAGAGTTGCATTCTGACTTTGTTGGTCAAAAATAGGTCAGGTGTCTTATCAGTTACTTCTGGCTTTCAAGTTGGAAAGTTCACCGGTCATGAACAGTTATATTTTTACATCAGTAAAGTTTTGCTGGAAGGAGTTTAGAAAATTAAGCTTGCTCTTCTAGCAGAACAGTGCCTGAATTCTCCACATGTCAGGTATGAACTTCAGACATAACAGCACCCACCTGGTTGTTTGGATTTCTGGACTTTTTTGTTTTTTCGTTGTTTGCCTGTGTTACAGCTGTCTGTCCAACAGTGACATTGTCAGTGTGACATGCTTTCAAGGGATGAAATTTGACCTGAGGGGAATGTTACTGCTCCATTCTATTTTACACCCAGGAAGAACACTCATATAATTTCTCAAAAGAGCCATATCTTGAATATACAGATCTATTTTATGTGACCATTTTATTATTTGAGGAAAGAGTCAGAAAAACCTCATTGGGTAGAAGTTTTGCCAAAAAAATGCAAGTTTTTTCCATACCATTTGAGTTACCTGCTAATATATACGTGTATATGCTTTTCAAGCATGTCTCAGATTTCAAAAAGCTGCTTAAGCATGCCCAGCCGAATTCCATTCATGTCCATGAAGTCAGGGAGTTCACATCAGGAAATGAGTGGTAATATTTCCAGAGCAGCTTGAGGTCTTCTCATGTTTCTGTACCAGCAGTGATGATACTTCTAGAAGCCTCCAGGAGTCTGGAATTGAGACCAGTGAGAACACGAAAATAATTCCAGGCTAATTTTTACTCTTTATTGCTCCGACTTTGCTGTTTATGGGGATCCCTAAAGTTTGTGTATGTGCTCTAAGAAGTTTCTTAACTGTGTATTGAATGTTCCACTCCTGGAGATTGGAGCAGCTTCTATGTGCTCACTGTATTAGTGAAAAGTGACATGTTTGTTAGTATGAAAATATGCTTTATCACATACCTCATGAGTGTATGAGCAGTGAAATTCAGACAAGCTCCATGATTAATCTTCATCAGAAGCTTAATTCGTATGGCTTCTGAACGTAATTTGTGTTTTCTGTGTTGAACTTGAAATTGTCTGTGATGAACTTCTGTAAAGAGGTGTAGATGATTTGGTGAGGGGCATTTCATAAGTACAAAATACAATCACCACTGTCACTGCATATTTGGAAAAACAAATTATTGGTGTGTATGTTTGGTAAGTTACTTAATTCATAATTTTCCTCACCCCTGATGCAATGTATGGCATCCCTTGTTTCAGCGGGACCTGTAAAGGTTAATATGGTTCTCTCCCCTGCATTGTGATAGGATTAATTTAATGATTTACTGATCCACTCATCAAAATAACTGTTCCTATCTATAGTCATCTGTGTATTTTCAGATCTTTCTATCTTTACCTGCTTCATACTCATTCCATGTATAAATCTAATGCCCTGGTGATAACAGCGAGCTGCTTTAATGGGATCAGATTAGGCAACATGAAACTAGACTGCGTTAGATACAGAAACCTGGAGAAGCCCAAACTGGTGATAAAATCCTTGCGCACATGGCAGAACTAAGTATCTCTTACCAAGTATCCTACCAAGAAAGTCCCTTGGTAGAAGAAATACCCCATTTTATCCTATTGGGGTGTATGTGGGGCTGAGCTGTGACTGGTGAGGAAGTGAGGTGGGGACTCAGGCATGTGAATCAACCTGTAACTGAAAACTGTTCTGCATATGGAACACAACGGGTATTTTTACCTTGAGTCTACAAACAGCATCCATCAGTAGGGACTCTTGTATATGCACAAGTTGAAAGATGGTTCTTTACCATGAAGAGTGTTTTGAATATCCAGCTGAAGCCTACTTTGAATCTGTGACAGCATTCACTTCAGATGGATTTCAACATGTCAAAGAAACTCATGACATCCGTTAATACAAATTTTGCAGTGGTCAGGGAAGGATTTCTGCTATGATTTCTGCTATTGTGCAGACTAATGGCTCTATTGTGGTTCAGTTTTCTTCTTGTTAGGACAAAAGTTTAGGGACTGTGGAAATGGTGGTTTCAGTGCCTGCTAACCACGGAAATGTAATGCAAAATTGCTTTTCCTTTGTGCCTATGCAGCTACACTCTCCTGCAGAGAATGTCAGGCCCTGCTCTGCTGGTTAAAGAACATTTTGCTGCCTCTACTATTTACTCCTTTCAGCAGGTATTGTAGGCTGAACTCTCAACTCTGTTCACAGAGGAGTCATGATGCCAGAGTGCATGATTCTCAGGGTGGTATGGGTAAGAGAAGTAGGTTTCTTTCTTCTGGCCTGACTTTGGCTAACATGCACTTATTCTAGTAATAGTTATTTTTGATACCTCCAGCACAATGCAGACAGTGAGTATTTTCAGAGAGGGTAGTGAAAGTGAGTGAGAAATGAGAGTTGGGAAATGATCTTGAAAAATCAGGATAACGCTGTTGCCAAAAGAGACTTAAACTGCAGAACTCTACCCATTAGCTGCTTAATCTGCCCCAAAGGCCAATAATTTTGGATACAGGGGGTCTGAGTTTCAACTTTAAGGATGAAGTTAGAGCACAGGTGATGCCAGCACAAAAATATTCTATCATTTCACTTTGTTCTTGATGTCACAGTAACAAGTTCCATATTTTCATTTCTGATTTGGTGCCTTGCAGCAGCACATCAATTTTCTGCTATTAATGAGTTGACGGCTTGAAAACTTACTCTCAGTTACAGTACAGCCTTTGATTTTGCAAAACTCCTCCAAATGCCTCCAGCTAATTGTGTTTTCTGTAATAAATTGTTGAAAAAATCTTGGCTTGGCTGAATTTGCTTCAATTTGCTTTAATTGATGTGTTTTAAAAGCACTATCCTGAACAGTCTGGACTATAGGATTGCTTATGTTATTTGCAGGACACAGTAGAGAGGACTGACCCAGAATTTACAACCTTCTTTCACACAATCTATCACATCAGAATGCCATTATTTAAAATAATGGCGTCCTCTTGCCTCATACAAAATGATTTTTGCAGCTCTGAAGACTTTGACTAATAGGGAGTTTTTTGTCACATAAAAAGCAGAACTGAACATTGATGGCATGTTTGCAAGCTTGACTGATTTACAGAGGTCAGCCTCTATTACAGGTGGATTACAAAGCTTCCGAGCTGGTGCTCTCTTTTCCAGTCACAGGACTCTTTAAAGTAGTCTGCACCAATGTTGGCTATTCCATGCATTTATGTGTTCTGCTTTGAATCGTGTTTATACTCTTTGAATTTACTCATTCTTTCTTTTGTTACTGAAGAACCTCATGCCACCACAGCCAATCTTTTCTTCCTTTCCCTACCTACCTACCCGGCCCTTCCACACTGAATAATTCTGGTAGGAGATAAAATAGCCGTTGAGTTTTTATGATAAATCGTATATAGTCTGTAATTCTCCACCAGAGCTTCGAGGCACAGAAATGTCATAATGTGGAATTCACAGATTAGTGTTATCTGATAATGTATGTGATCTGCTGGACAATGTGGTATCACACTTTAGAGATATGAAATTTGCTTGCTAGGAGTAAGAAAAAGCCTTGGGTCTGGGGCATGGAGCTGATATTTATAGCCTAATTTTAAACGGGGAAGCTCTGTTGTCAGTTTTCTGAATTACCAATGCTTGCAGAAATCTTAGCAGAACCATTTTTCTAGGACAACCCAGATGTTTGATATTAAACAAACATCTGTTTTGAATAGAAGGTATTTCATTCCTCTCTGCGCCTCCTCTTTACATACAAGAGAACTGCTGGAAAGAGCTGTCACGTCTGTAGTTTTATTTAGTTCTCTGAACACTGCTGTCCATAGTGTCAAAAACGCACCAAAAAATAACCCTTGGAAAGGTTAATAGTGGCCTTTCCAGTGTCATATTCTACACTTTATGTGTTGTGGTAATTATTATCATTACAGCTGTAAGGATGTCTAGTTATCTTTCTTAATCACATACTATAAAAAGTGCTTCTGAACACATATCTATTATTTAATCAAAATTTCACAGTTATTGGCATTTATGCTCTGGAAGGGCTGTGTTTATTTTCTGTTTGCAAAGGGGAACAGTGCCTCCCAGAAGAAAGGGAGACCTCCATCCATTCCACTTTAATCACTGTCATATCATGTGACAATCTGTACTATTAATATCAGAGACTGCTAATACATGTTATTATGTCCTGTTGCCTTGTACTTTTTGCACCCTAGGAAAGCACTTTTATTAACGGACTGAAAAAATAGTGTGAGAACTGAACCGTCTTTCCAAGGCAGAGCCAAGTACAAGAGCTCTCCTGCTCAGGACAGCCTGGAATGGCTTCTGGAATGTCTGCATCTAGGGTCAGTCATACACCTCACGTGTCATCTGTTCTCTCACCACCATATTTTTTATTCTGTCCTTCTGCAAAAGAGTGTTAAATGATTTCTCCAGTTCTAAAGTCAAGCTCAACCCTATGTCCATCTAGAGGACTCAGCTGCCACTGGTATCTTGATCTTCATCTGTTAGATCACTCCTAGTGATTTCCTCTGGCAAGACTGCCCACGCTGCTACTTTGGAAGTGGGGAAAAAAATGATCTGAGAAGCCATTGTTCTCCTCTGTCATTCACATCACCCCAAATATCATCTCAGAATTTCAGAACATCATGCTCAATTATACCTTTTGTGGCACAGCATTGATGACACAGCTACATGCAGTGTTCCCCTACAAGAGCTTGGTGGTTCTCAGCCTAATTGCAAGGGTCACCTTGCAATTCATACTCCTTGCTCTCAAGGTCACTCTGCATGATACTGGCATTCACGTCCGCCATGGCAGATGTGTGTGTGTGATACTTCTGTCTTTTGCAGTATCTCATGCGTACTTGTATACCCTTCTTCCTCTTAGTGGCACTGACATCTCTGGTGCCGCACATACCACTGCCAGTATTGCTTGCTTCCAGCTGCTATCCTGTATGCAGTGTTATCTCAGTAACCACAGAGCCCATGAGGAGTTAGATGCATTGTCAGCTCCCTCAAGGTGTCCTTTGAAAGCTCTCAGTCAGTTCAAGGACTTTTCCTGATACCTAGATGATCAGCTTGACACCAGTGTAGGCAATGTCATGATAGCCATTATATAGCAGACAAGTAGAGAGTCCTTCCAACTGAAGTGCCTTCAGCCTGTCTGGACAAGGTTCCTGTAATGGAAATGCTGCAGGTGATATTGCTGTGCCTGCACCAGTGGATTGATTCTTCTTTGAGTTACATGCTCGTAGGCCTAGGTTCATATTCCATGAGGTGAGCTCCCATAATGCTAGGTGCTGTGCGAACACCAAATAAATATCTCTTTAATATGAAGTAAGAGAAAACATGCAGAGTGTGCTGGAAGGGATGCAGTAATACTGATGGGCAGTTCTTAGCACTCTTCCTAATTACCCCTCATATATGCATTATATAGTATCCACCCCCCTCCCACCAAAACCAACCCCCTATCTTGCTGCCGGTATTTTGTAGTCAAAGGCAAACAGGAAGGGAGAGAGGTTACTGTCAGAGGGCTAACTCTGAGGTGTAGCTCACTCTTTTTCAAAGATTTACTACCTCATTAGAATGCTGAAAATGGAGATAAAACATTGATGCAGTGGTGGAAAGCAGACACTGCTTCTTGCATCTCCTCATCGTAGGTATAATTCTGACATATAAAAAAGAATGTGCTTACTAAACCCATCTGGAAACCTCCTGTCTTCTCTGTGAAAATGCAGCTATTAGTTCTTTTATGTATGTTCTTGGACTAGTTGCTCAAAGAGACCAGACAGGCCATGTTCTTGCCTTGGCTTCTAAGATGATTTATCGTATAGAGAAACCCCATGACCAGGCTGTTGAAGGCATGGATCCAGAGGACTTATGTCTGCACATGAGGTGATGTAGAGAATGCCCTACTCAAGGATCACTTTTATACTGGTCCTTGGATATGATGTTGTGATCCATGTGCTGGGCAGCACTGTATGTGTCATGCTGCCCCTTAATAGGCCTGAGGGACTTGGAAAGGCACTGTACATAGGCTAGGAGATTGCTGGACTGCAAAAGGAGACAATGATGTGGCCATTCTTCATGATCTTTATTCTACAGACTGGTAGAGTTTTGAAGAAGAACCTGAGAAGAAACACATCCTCATTCCATATATGGCATTTCCATTGTAAACTTTAGGCAGGACTAACAACAGAGTAGTTTGTTCATTCATAGAATTGTTTTGTTCTTTAGCGCTTAATCTGAACAGTTTAAGTCCTCAAGTATTATAGTGAACTTGCATAGTTGTGTCTTGAGTCACAATAAATATTTGTCTGGCAGGAATAGCATGAAATTCCTGATTTTCTTATTCAACTGTGTATAATTTATTTGCAACTATCCCAAAGCCAAGAATTCTGACTGCAGAAAATTTTTTCTTGTGTTAGGATTCATAGAAATGTGTATGCTTGTGAGCCAATTTAGTGTGTTTAAAATAATAACGGCAAAGAAATACACTGTCTAATGCAAAACCCAGTAGCAGTGTATGTGACACATCAGTGCTATCAATTCCATTTTGCTTAATATATCTCACCATGTGATTATTCGTAATTTGAAAATAGCCATCCAGTACATTTTTCTATAATGAAAATGTACTTGCATCTTGTAGATATGCTAATAAATTTAACACAGAGGTACAGCCAATGATTATTCAACAAGATGAGCATATCTGCTGTAAAATATATTTTTAAAGGTAATCTCTAATAGCCATTTCATAACATGTAGGCTTTGCACTAATATGCTTGTCTAATGTCCCATTTAGATTCTTATACCCCAAATTAGTGATAAATCATGGGTGAAAACTTGTATTTTATATTCCTAAAGCATCAAAATAATGTGTGACTTCAGCTTTGTTGCACCAGAAATGACTGGTAATGGTTAGAGGAAATATATAGGAACTTCAGGAGAGTGTCTTTTGTCATAAACCTTTAGCAAAAGTGTCCAGGATTTATAGGAGTTGGTAAAAGTACATGAACATGGTTCAATTGAAGCCAAGGCTTGAGCAGTGGAACCAGGTGAACACCATGAAGTTCAACAAATCCAAATGGAAGATCTTGCGCCTTGGTTGAGGCAATCCTATCCACCAATACAAGCTGGAGGATGAAAAGTTTGAGTGCAGACCTGCCAGAAAAGACCTGAGGGTACTGGTGGATGGGAAGCATGACAAGAGCCAGCAGTGTGTCCTTGCAACCCACAAAACCAACCGTACCCTGAGCTGCATCAAAAGCAGTGTGCTCAGCAAGTCACTGGAGGTGATCCTGCCTCTCTACTCTGCACTGATGAGGCCACACCTGGAGTACTGCATCCAGATATGGAATCTTCAGTACAGGAGAGACATAGATCTGTTGGACTGCATCCAGAAGAGGGCTACAAAAATGATCCAGGGGATGGAACACCTTTCCTACAAGGACAGGCTGAAAGACCCGATAGCAGCCTTTCAGAATCTAAAGGGGAGATACAGGAAAGAAGGGGACAGACTCTTTAGCAGGGTCTGTGGTGATAGAACATGGGGAAACGGCTTCATGCTTAAAGAGGGTAAATTTAGGTTGGACATAGGGAAAAAGTCTTTTACAGTGAGGATCACGAGGCACTGAAACAGGTTGCCCAGTAATGTAGTTGATGCCCTGTTCCTACAAACTGTCAAGGAGAGGCTGTATCAGGCTTTGAGCAAACTGATCTAGCTGTGGATATCCCTTTTCATTGCAGGACAGTTGGACTAGTTGGCCTCCAGAGGACCCTCCCAAGTCTAAGGATTCTAAGATTCCATGATTCTATGATTTGGAAAAGAAATAGGAAGTAAGGTTAAAAAAAGGGAAACAATAACAAATTAAAAAAAAAAAAAAGAAAAAAAGAAAGGAAGAAACAAAGTAGGTTCTGCATGACATCTCCTGTGGAACTCTAGGACTGTTTACACTTCATCCAGAAATTGTGTTTGGAACTTGAATTTTGCTTCATGTGTATAGACTTCAGATATAATTGCATTTGCACTTGTAAAATTACTGAAGAATGAAAACATGGAGTTGTTGCATTTGACTTTGGGAGTTTACAGAAAAGTTGTCGGGTCAAATACTCATGTTCCAACATTCTGCTCCAAATCCAGTCTTAGCATCAGCTACTGAGTTTTGGGGCAAAAAAGCCAGAGGAACTGGGTGGCACAGTGGTTTGAACATTGCTATGCAAACGCCTCATTCACATTCCCGTCTCTGGTCTCATCATTCTCTGTTTTCATCACGAATCCACTGGGAAAGGCAGGGTTACGGAAAGAGGGACCAAATGGGTATATGTCTTACAAAACAGAAATCACTCATACGTGGGAAAATTTGGGTTCTGATCACTTTTAAATTAGACAGAAAGTACTTGTGGAAGTATTCACGGGAAACCCATGTGAATATTTTATTCCATTTAACGATTCCAAAGGGATTTAACAGAGAGAAGGTATTGACTCAACATAAACAGAAGTCGTGGGATATTCTCAGCACTTACAAGGCTACCTTACGGAATAACAAAGGCCATGGTGTAAATGCCCTGGTTAACTGTGAGCATAATACATTAGTAATCAGAGTCAGCACTGCAACCTCAGGACTGCAGTGCAAACATGCTAGGACCCAGAATAACCAAGCTCTTGAAAACATCATTTTCAGAAAAGCCAGTTGTCATTCTCTAGCCATGTGCATTTCTAACTTGTCTTAAAAAGCAAAAAGGAAACAACTGGTAATCATTCTTGCCTAGGCGCATTGCACTAAATACACGCAGGACTAGAGGAAGAGAGAAAGAAGAAAGCAGGAGAACAGTCTTCCCTTTAGGTTCAACCATCCAGAAGGAAAGCAGTGAAGCCTTTTGCTACATCCATGCCATGAGTTCCCTTTATTGTTTCCCCAGCCAGACCTGGTACAACAGAGAGCACAATCTCCTCATCACCTTGTACACCTCTCTCAAGCTCTTCTCCCAGTGTTTTAAGCTATGATTCCCAACTGTCAAAGTTAAAAATTCTTAATGATGCAATCTGAGGTTTCTATGGCAACTAATGTCATTGCCTAGGTGGTGGTGATCGTATAATGTGCATTGCCATTGAAATTTTAAATTATTTTTGAAAGACCTATGTAGGCCATGCAGGGGGTTGCAATGTACCTCATCTGGAAAACAAAATTGAATCAAACAAAACTCTAGTAGACAGTTCACAGGAAGTTATTAAAACATGGATTTGTACCTCATTAATGTATGGAATTAAACCTTAATATCTGAAGAAGGAAATATTTTAGATATTTTTATTTAGTGTCATCAATATAATTTTGAGGAGGATAATTTTCCGTATGGTGTAACCATTTCCAGCTATTCTATTTATATTACGGATCTTCTCTTTGCATAAAAATACATTTTTTCCCCTATGTTAACAACTAGGAGAACTACAAAATTCTAATGACCTCAGTCAGGCAGTCTTTGTAACAAACTGCCAGTCTCTTTTGGTGCAATGGTTGAAAGTCAGTGTTTTTGATGGTGATCTCTAGCTTGTAACTCAGCAAAGTATTTAGCCACCACTGTGATGGGCACAGCATTTGAAGCTCAGTACACAGGAATTTAATTCCTTATGTCAATTTCATTTCAGTTTACTATACGATCTAATAAAAATATTTAGATGAGGGAGGTTCTCAGAGTAGATTTGATTCACAGAAACAGAAAGTATAAGATTAGTGAACACAGTGAGGTTTTTTCTTCTCAACGGGATTTGTTCTCTGGTTAATATCTCAGCAACAGCAAAGATTCTGCAATCACTTTTTGATAAAGAAAAAGATCTGAATCAGCCCACATTTTGAGCCTTGGGTTGGCTCTGCTGTCAAAGCAGAAACAAACCTAGTTGCAAATCAGGATGCAACACAGAAAGGTTCTGTGCACATCATCAGCAGGCCCCGCTCACAAGCAGCGAAGTTGTATGATTCCCTTCTTCTATGTATCAAGATTCATTAGGAAACTAATTGCCAGGAAGCTTTGCCTGTAATTCTTTTTACTGGAAAATTCTTCCAAAACTGGTAGCTAGAAGTCACTCCAAACAAATTCTTTCATATTCTCTATACATACATTTGTCTTTCTGTTGTTGCCAGTTGCACATCTAAACTTTTCTTGATGTTGTGAAGGTGTGGCATTGTATATAGCTGGGCTGTTTTATACATGTCCATCATTGCTGACATATTTAGTCTTTTTCTCTGTTAGTAGTTAGTTAATATGGAGGCTACAATCGCAGGGACGGTTACAGAAAAGCATCCATTTCTAGGAAGAGGTAGGTAGAGATATTGGTGAAAGAAACAGTTGCAAGAATTTTTTATTACTTTGTACATACGTCCTATTTTTCAGTATCTGGAAAATAATTCCTCTGTAATTTACAGCTGAACTCACTTCATGTTTCTGGAAATAACACAAACTCTTTCTAGGGACTTTACACTGTCACTGTCTCCCATTTCCAAGCGATTTGCAAACAACTTGCAATTCAATAAGAGCTCTTGCAGGCTTTATCATGCCTCTGGCAGAAGGCTTGTGTGCAAATGGATGTTTCAATGCTAGGAAGAAGCTCTGTGGCCAAGGAAGATTTTCAGCCTTTCTGAAAGATAATAAGGTGGTAAGGTTATGGATCTGTTTGTTATTTATTTTGTTCTCCAGCCAGATACTTGCAACTGTGAACACTCTCTCTTCTACTGTTACAGATTTTGTCTTGCCAGAGTTATAGGTGCTCGATCCACAGGTTCAAATTTGGTCCTTAATATTTCTTGGCAATTTGACCCACAGCTGAGTCATCCATTTTAGTGGACTTTTTTCTTTATCTATATTTATGATTTTTGTTTGCTCATTTCCCTGGTACTGGACGTTAAAATAGTAAATTACTGTGATATTTAAAGCCTTTTCTGCAGTCTGCCTTGGCCAGCACAGGATAGCAGCTATAAGGATTCTTATAAGTATTTAGTACAAGGTTAGCAATCAGAAAGTTTCATGTAAGCAAATAATTAAACACCTGCCCTGTACCTATGAAGCTGTTGAAGTTCAGCCCCTGCTGGTTCCATAATACCCCACCTTTCCTTCATTTCCTGAAGGGTGATGAAGAAAAATAAGCTCTGAAAGAGTCAGTGTGTATTTTTTTCTTTTCCCTTTCAGCCTTTTCAGTCCCAAAGCCCAAGATGATGTATCAGACATTCCCTGAGGTAGAGACTTAGGTTGAATAGAAAGAGAATGTATATCCATTCATTTTGAGTGTGAGCTCTCCAGTTCTTTCATATTAGGCATCCATAATGCCTGCAGACAATAGGCAAAATTGCAGGAGTCTATGCAGTATCAAAGCGAGAGGCAGTTATTTACAGCATGTCAAGGTCTTTCTGTGACGGTGTAAGAACACTTCGATAATAATAATATGGCACTTAGAAGTAATGATGTACTTATAAGTATAGATGAAGCACCTTTAATTTATTTGATAAAGTGAAAACTGAAGAGGGCAGCTTCATAGAAGCGTACACCTCTGGTCCTGACTTGCACAGAGTGTTTACTCTGAGAGTATGTGAACCCTTGCTGCAGCTTTATCATTAACAAAAGAACTTTATAAATGCAGAAAATACTGAGATACAAAAGATTTTTTTTTCAAATAGGGAAAACCTGTTCGCGGGCAAATACAATATGCATGTTATGTGAGTGAAGATTCTAGCTTCCAGAGGTCAGCTCTCACCTTCCAGCACAAAGGGTGAGTCTCATCTCTGAAAAACGTCTCACAAGTTTTTTTTTCATTTGAAAGATAATCAGGACATGGTGCTTTTAAGCTGGCATTATTGTGCATCTACTTGAATATTTAGATTAAAAGACACCATGGGGTAGAGGCAACTATTACCCAGACCAGGTCAGTCTGCCTTGACTTCTGAGAAGTCCTTTGAATTTGAATTTGCCACAATTGCTCTGTGATGTCCCAGGATTTAGACTGCAAATGTACTGTTTCTGGATCCAGACTGTAACGTTGCCAAAGGTTCTAGGTCCTGAGCAGGAATTTTTTATCTTAGGACTGTTTCTATACAGGCTGCTTTTCTCTAAATGCTGGTTTTCTTAAGTCAGCTAGAGGGTTTTAATTTGATTTCATCGGAAGACTGTTTGTGAGCAGCAGTAAAAGGGATGTATTGTAATTTCTGTGATAGTATATTAGAAAAAAACCCTACAACATCCTTCAAAAATTCTGTCAAATTCAAAATCAAATACAAATGCCTTATTACATTTCTGTCATGCCATATAGGCAAGAAGAGACCTGGTGGAAGGATCGTCTTTATAGAAATAGAACATGTGTATTTTTGTAGGCAATGAAGATGCCTACAAAAATCCAAGAAAGATGATATTAAAAGCGGGATGAGAGAGAATGGAACTTGTTGGTGATTTGAAAACCCCCCTGAGATCTTTACAGGATGGTAATTGGCAAGATCTGAGCTCTGAGGCATATGTTAAGCAGTTCATTTAGTCCTGGAGGCCCCCTGTTGATACTCTTGGGTGTTTGTCCAGGAATCAGCCATTGTAACAGTAGAAAAATTGTGAAATAAATGCAATTGGTTGGCAATCCAGCTTAGTGAGGAGCAAAGTGAAGATGGCAGCCAAGGAATGGATAGACAGATACCAGGATCTGAAGAAATCTGTAGTACATGTATGTACTAATAATCAATTTTTTATGGGAAAGCAGAAGTAGAAAGGGTATGAATTTTATAGAATATTGAGTCAGATTTAAATGTGTTGTTCTACATTCACAGAATAAAAACAATAGCCTAACCCTTGAAAGGCCAATTTAGATTGGCTTCAGATTTAGAGCTTCAGATATTAAATGCTCCTTCACGGCAGCCATCCCAGTAAAGCAAAATCAAGTCTGAAACACACTTGCAAAATAGGGAAGCTTAACAATAAGTAGTATGAAGAAAAATATTCTGTTTTGAGTCTTTCATCATCAGAACTAAAGGATACACTTAATTGAGGCATACTCAGAATGAACATCTCGTTTAGTCCCAGCTTGTGCATTATACATTGTTGCTTTCAAAGAGAAGCCATTTAAAGATGGAACTTTTTTTTTTCTTTTTCCAGGGAGATTATTCCAAACCAATCTAATCTTCTGTGAATGAGTCAACCTTATAAAACAGGCAAACTGTGGAGAAATCTGTAAATCGCAATGATTTTTTTCATGCACCTAACTTATTCAGACCAAATCAAAGCATGCAATCTGCTGATAACTTAGTGTATTACACTAGCTGCACTTCCTTAGAAGCCTAGTAATTTCCACAATGTTTCTCTTTTCCTTTTTATTAAAAAGAAAAAGAAAGAAAAAAAAAGTAACATTTAATCCTGGTAGCTGCAGTAAAAACCATCTGAATGTAACTCAGCACAAACCTGCTCTTTGTGCTTTCAGATGTCCAAGCCTCAGCTCTAAGTGCTAAATAGTCTAAATTTGATTACAGGTTCATGTTCACCTCCCCAGTTCACTTTTGCATTTAACACAAATCTGTTTCTTTAAACTCATGCTAATGTAGACACACTGACGTCTTTCCTTTTCCTTTCCTTTGCCTTTCCTTTCCCACACATCCCACATCCTCCTTTACACCTTCTCTCTGAACAAGGATTCATGCAGGTGTTCACAGTGTTTGCTTCTACAAACATTTTTCTTTGGGTATGCTACAGAGTGTTAGGAAGAGAGCTGAAATAAGGGCTATTGCTGTGCCCCCTTCCTTTCTTCCTCCCTCTTCCCCCCTACCCTAAACATGCACATAAGGGACAACTGGGGGAGCACCACCCTGCCAGCACAACTGGGCACAGCCATATCAACCCACACTGTTCTTGGCCAAACATCCCACTTGGGGCAGTTTTATTTACACCTTTTTTCACAGCTCAGGTCAGATTTCTTGTAGTGCACTGAATTGCAGGTTTCCCTAGATTGCAGGAGGCAGCTAAATATTTGGTGTTAAAGAGCCCAACAAAATTCCTTCCTGGCCTTTCTCTTCGCCTCCTGCTAAGGACAGACCAAAATAATGAATTATAGAATCACAGAATCATTAAGGGTGGAAAAGACCTCTGAGTTCATCTAGTCCAACCCACTAACCATGTCCCTCAGTGCCACATTTCCATCAGTCTTGAATGCCTCCAGAGATGGTGACTCCACCACCACCCTGGCCAAATTCTCTGATGGAGGAATAGAAGAGACAGAGAGGAGTGAGACTGACTGAAAGGCAGAAAACCAGGGAAAGAGCAGGATGCTAAGGCAGGCAGGATAAGATAGGCTGTCCCTAAAAGCCCTGGTCTCCTGATGCTTTCCAGCAACATATTTTTTAAACTGTCACAGGATTTTTTCTTTAATGTGCTCTCTCACTGCCTTTTATTTATATCGCTTCTTGACTGTCCAAACATACCTGATGCTCTTTCGGATTTCCTTCTGCTGACAGCTACTGTGGAGAAGTATATGTTGCCCCATATTTTCTTCATCAATTGCCTTAAACTTTGGCAATTGAAGAATTTCCTTGGTGAAAATTTTCACACATTTGAACTATGCTAAAGCTATGAGTTCTAACCAGGGACAAATCTGTCTGTTTATTAAATCAGAAATACTAAACTGCATTGCTTAATTACTCCACTATTCTCTCTCCAACTCTTCTTTCACATCCTGCTTCTATATTTATTTTTTCCTTTTCCAACTCAGTGTGCACAAGAACTTGGTAGAGATCTTTAATATACTTTGAAGTCCCCAAGTTGGTCTCAACGTTTTATTTCAAATTCTTTGATTGAGTCAACTAGGTCAGTGCAAGTCATACGGACCATCACCCACATGTAGGCAAGCGTGCTGAGTCAGTGGCAGAAGGTTGCACCTCCCCACACGACTCCATTGTTATTTTAATTTTCTCGTTCCACAAGTGCTCTCCCACCATTTCCCTCCCACTGCAAGAAGATTTGCTGCAAAATGAGCACAACTAACAGCGCCCAGGGCTGCTATACAAAGGAAAGGAAAAGCTGGGGGAAATTGCCACAACCTCTCATGTCTGCAGCAACTTTATTATGCCACTTGACGCAGCTTGAACGAAAACTAGAGATTTCACAAAAGGCAACATTTAAAAATAACTCCCCCTTTTCTTTTTTTCCAATTAAATCCAAGTGTTTTAAAAATCTCAACACTGACAAGGTTTGTTTGTTTTTCTTTTCCTCCTTGTTTTAGCATTTTGAAGGGAACACTGAAAAATGTGCTTTCATCTAAGTCAGAGACATTTCTCTGCTCCTTTTTTTTTTTTTTTTTTTTTTTTTTTTTTTTTTAAGAAATATAGAATCATAGAATGGTTTAAGTTGGAATGTACCTTTAAAGACCATCTGGTTCAAACCACCCTGCAGTGCATGGAGACACCACCCACCAGATCAGGCTACCCAGGGTCCCATCCATCCTCTCCTTGAACGCCTCCAGGGATGGGGCACCCATGGCTTCTCTGGCTGGCTTGTGCCATTGCCTCACTGCCCTCTGAGTGAAGCATTTCTTCCTAATTTGTATCTAGTTTATAAACATTACTCCTATTCCTCTCACTGCAGACCCTAGTAGAGGTCTGTAGTAGAGAGTGTCTCCATTGTGGTTGATTGCAGAATATGAATATGAATATGAATATGAAGGATGAACTTCCTGACCTCCGTCATTTAAAAATTTGAATTCAACATTAGCATGGAATTTCCATGCTCACCAATGTTGTTTGTTTTTTATTTTCATCCTTTCTTTTTTTTTTTTCTTTTTTTTTTTTGTGATTTATTTGTGATTTATTCGTGGGCTATCTTTGCTTTAACAAAGCTTCTTTTTTTATTTTTATTTTTTTTTTATTTTTTTTTTTTGTCTGACGATGTAAGATCATTATCACCCCCTGTACACACTGTGTAAATTATCTGATAGGTCTATGGGTGTATGTCATTCAGAATATTAAAAAAAAAAAAAAAATTTTGTATGGCATGCTGCAGTCTTGAGTGAGAATATGTTTGTCATCTCTTTTTGCAGTAGAACACATTGAGAATATTTTTTTTCATGCAGTACATTATTCCCCTTAAGTAAGAGACCCAGGCGGAGTTGTTAGTTTATACAAAGCTGTTCTATAGTGATGACCTTTTCTGACCCTCTGTGAAAGTTAAGCATTCACTAACAACCAATGGAGATGATATCTAAAATTAAGCATCTGCATACAAAGAATTTTAACCCTGGGTACACATTTGGGTAAAAAAGGGACATTTTCAAAGGACACTTGATGACAGCCTAAGAGGAATCCACTACAGATGAAAATGACAGATATGTGTTGTTGTGATGCTCCGTGCATTTTTTACAATAAATGGGTTATTCATCACAAATGACGATGAGGTCATTAGGTTTATTTGAGAAGGTGGGAAATTCAGCACCAAAGAGACTTGATTTGTTTTTCCCACCTCTGTTGTCAGCTTCAAGGGTGAACTGGGGCACGTCCACTTGCCTTCTGGTGCCTCTTTTTCCCTGTCTATAAAGCTGTGAGATGGATACTGATCTCCATTGTAAAGCATTCAGAGACGTGAAGAAATGTGCTGTCTGTCTGGGAGCCAGATATTACTATCGCTAATTTTGAAAAGATCAAAACTTGTGTATGCAAAAGTGCTGTCTCAATTTATCTGTAGGATTACCATCATCTTGTGCACTAATTTGGTCACTGGGAAAGGCTTAACACATCATTTTGAACTGTTTGGTTTCCTGGAAAAACCATGGTTTCCTCTCATGGAACTTCATGTTTGTGAAAAATTCAAACTAATGTCACAGTGTTAAGTTCCTTTCTGCTTCTGATAGAACATTAACTTAGCAATAGCAGTAATATTATAGTACTTTATGTTATGATTTGTTATTTTTCATTATTTTTTTAATTGAGGCAGACACTACATAATACATTTTTAAATATTTGCTTTCTATACCAAAATGCCTCTACTTTGTATTGAAACAAAAGTATGACATTAGCTTATTTGCTTGTTGAAAGTGCCAACTTATTTAGTTTCAGAGCAAACAGGAGACACATTCAAAACAAAATAAAAGCAGATTTCATTACTGCACAACAAAGGCACATACTCATCTGGAAAATACAATATTTCAAATTGTACCATGTCATGGCTAAGCTTAATTATTTTTACAGTAAGCTAAAACCTATAAACCATAAAATAAATAATGTTACCATTTTAACAGTGTCGTGACAAAATACAGCATAACATAGCTTTGAAGTGTATAATTCACACTATGTGTTTCTACTACTGGCATGTCTGAAAGTAATACAAAAACAATCTAAAAATGAAATCTTACAATATTCTAATCAGAATTTTTAGAAACATAAAAATAATCAAAATACCTCATTTCAAATAAAAACAAATTAAAAACACACAAAATGGAAAATGAATGCTTCAAGCAGCTTTGCAACTGATTCCGTATTACTCCTATACATGGAGAGCATGGAAAAAATAAAGCCAGAGGTCCGCTCCCAGGTAAGCACTGCAGCACAGATGAGGTGGCCAGCAGCCATTGCAATTTGCTGTTCTTGTGTGTGAGCAGCAAACAGCCGGATGCTTCCTTCTCCTGAGGATCCAGAATATGAGAGGCAGTGTGAAGAAGTGCAACAGGCACATGGATAACCTGCCTGGTACATGGATGGACCTTAAAGACAGGAGCAATGAGAATGGATACAAAAGAAGAATTTGGCTCTCAATTGGAATGTATCTTATCAGGAATTATTTTTACTGGGAAGAATCTCAGGTCAGGTAACTGATTTAATTTTATGACAGTGAACAGTAATGACTGCTGCTTATTAACGTAGGCTTGGCTTAATGGGGAGGCATTCAGCAGGTGCCAAGTAACTGCATGGTCAGTTGACTCTGTCAGGTCAAATTAGACTCAAATTATAGGTTTTGTAAAAAAATAAGTATTTTCTGGTGCTGAAGACAGCAGAAACCTTTTTTTTCTTTATTTCAAAAGCAAGTAAGTATAAAAACAAGCAGATCAGAGCAGACTTTGCAGTTACAACATTGGCTTTGCAAGGATCATGGTAACTTTGGTTGACGCTGAGAAAGTCAGCAGAGTGGAGTGAATATTCTTGTGGCTTCTGGTGTGTCTCCATGGCATAAGTTCATTTCTATGCTCGCAGTTAATGAGTTATCAAAACTTTCACTGCTGTTGTAGCTACCATGAATGGGTCCAGAAGGGGCTGAATATTGGACATCACACAAACAAATTATACTCCCTGATCTCTGTTGGTTTATGCCAGTTGCAAATTGAAGATAGCACCGCCAAGAAACACTCTACAGCCTAAGCTCTTGTAATAGTCATTATCCAGACAGCCAAGTGTGGCACTCACTCACATGGCATTGCATCACCTCTGTCCTTTCCCTTCCTTTCCAGCTGTGCTTTAATTCAGCATATCTCTGCTCACCCTGATCAATACTTGGATAGGAGAAAGTCTGAATATATCCTCAGGTGGTCACATTTATTGTCAAACATGATCAGATCAGTGAGGAGGCTATTTAGGAGTTTAGGTGAGGGAAAAGCTTAGCTTTCCACATGAGTTGTTGGTGGTGGTTGAAGAGCAGCCTGGATATTCTGTAAGTGTTCAACATTCATAATGAAGGCAGTGTTTGAAAGGCCATTTTTTTTCCTCTAGAAACAATTAACATTTAAAAGGAATCTCCTCATGGATGAAGGGGAAAGGCTGATCCTTCTCCATTGGTTCCCATATAGGCACACCATAAGCTCACAGCTGGCAGCCATTCTACCATCAGTGTTGATGCTTCAGCAGCAAGGTAGGTACTGACAGAGCACAAGAGGGCTCTGGCTTTAATAATTCAGCAATTAGAATTGAAGTAGATTAGAGCTGAGAGAGTCTCTTGTCAAGAGTATGAATGTTATCCTTGACTAGTATTGCAAAGATCTAAGCTGTTTCTGCTCATAGTAATCTAAAAAATGTGAAGCTAATGGAGTGTGTGTGCAAATCAGGGTAGTGCAGAATTTAAGAGGAAGAAAAAGTAAGATGAAAGGATGGAGCATGACACAGAAAAAAGAACATTTTTTTAAAAATGTACTACAATGTTCTATAAGGAAATAAGCCTTATTTCCAGTCACAGAATAGTTTTTACCCTCATTTGCCAAAGTATACTTCATCAGTAGTAGAGGAACTTCAATTTAATCTCTTTCATTGCCAATCGAAACACTTATTAGTAAAGGTACCAACATAAGTGGCTATTTTACAGTAGCTCTAAAATCTGTGGATCAAATTTTACGCTTACCTACCCCACACAGATTGAGTCCACCTGCTGGGATAAATTCTTTGTGAAAAGATACTTGAAGGATAATAAATCCTCTTTCTTCTTCAGTGATGCATTAGGTGTAAGATGACTATAATTTCTCTTTGTAAGGATTCTTGCTCAAAGAAGAATTCCTACTTCCAGAAAGGTATAAACGAAAGTGTATGAAAAATTAGACCAAGGCAAGAAAAAAGATGTAATCATAACATTGTATAATCATTGTATATTTTTCTATTATTCTGATTGTTCTTGGGGGAGAGTGAGAGAGCAAAAGAGAAGCAAACATAACTGCTAGCTTCCAAAAGTTACAGGAAATTAATAACAGCATCTGTGGTTTTTTTGTAATAGTGAAATTTTCCCTGCTGTTCAGAAAATAAGAATGGAACAACATAAAGGGACAGAACATCAGTTAGTGTAAATCATCATAGCTCCATTAAAAGGATGTTTTTTTTTTTTTCCCAGTAAGTTTAATAGGAAGAAAATGTATTTACATTGATCTAGTGCTGGACAATATTTCAAAAGTATGTGCAGCACACATTTCAATGTCATGTTTTTGCTATGATTTTTGCAGTATTTGTCACTGGGGTCTTTGAGGGGCTCAGAAATTTTTCTAGCCTGAGCAGAGGCTCCAAACAATTGGAGCTGTGTTTTACAATCTCCAATGCCTGGACACCCGCTGAGGATAATCCAGTGGGAACTGAGCTCTTCATGGGATTTTGAAAGCAATGTTTGCTAATGCCCACTTTGTCAGCAGCCCTGGTGGTGTGAAAGGACAGTGGTAAGGGTATTATCTAGGGCTTGGAAGCCAAAATGTATTTCCTGAGGCTTCACTATGCTCAGGGACTCCTGTTATTCAAGACTGAGTATAAAGCCAATTAGAATAACTTGGGTCTTGGACTACAGAAGTGAAAACTCAAGTATAGGATCAGAGAGAGATCATCAGAGGAGTGACACGGTGGGAACAAAGAGTGTCCCTGCCTCCTAGGAGCTTGACCATGGAAGATCTCTAGGCCAAGACTAAAAGTGACTAGAAATGCAGAATTTCTGCTGAATTCTCTACAATGATGGCACTCCTTTCTCTCCTTCCCTTCCCTACACTGATCTAAGAGATGGGAGTAAAACTGATGGTGGAGAAAGGAAGAAGCGAGGGAAAACTTTGAGCACGGAAGATGAAAGCAAAGAACTTAACAGGTACTAAGACTTGGGCAGAGATCTAGGAGACTGGGATGTGGCAGAACATGGAGCTTAACAGCTGCCATGAACTGTTTACAGTGAGATAGGAAAAAAGGCAAAGACTTGAAGGAAAAGTTGGCCTGGCGAGGTCTCCAAGCTCCCTTACAATCAGGAGAGCTCTGTTGGTAGAAATGACTTCTATTTAGAGAGCTAATGTCTGCAGTTGTACACTCAACCCTATCCCTGCAACCCCAAGCTGGTCCTCTCACGTAGCTGCCTTTACACCTTGCTTTCCAGCCTCTGGGCTTCTATGAGGCTGTCTACCAGTTTGCCAGTTTTTAATTTTCACCAGCCTTTTTCAGCCATAGAGATTAATCTGGAATTAAAGATGCAAAGAAATCATTGCTGAAGCCATGACAGAAAATCATAGCTAGAAAGGCCATAAATTACAATGCCAGCCCCTCACAGCATGGTTCTACTTAATCACTGCACATGTGCTTTTGAAGCCCACAGGCTTCTGGAAGAACATTAACTGCATGAATCACACGTTTCAGCATAAACTGGTCAATACCTCCTGTTCTCTTACAGTTGCGTTTCTTTCCATAGTGGGAAAATGCTGGAAAATTCATCAGCAAACCTCAACATATCCACCTAAAAGCGTAGGGCACAGTGCATTTTGGTGTTTGTTTTACTGGGGAGTGGGGTGTTTCTTTTCAAATACTGTGATAAGAGAGAATGTGGCCAGTTTTAGCAGTTGGATGGGATGTTCATGCTAGGGGTGAAGCCAGCCCAGTGCTGGACTGGAATAACTGGAGATGCAGATCTGCCAGTAAGTGAGGTGGAAGACAAAGGGGCCTTTTGTGTGAATGCAAGGACCTTCAAACAGAGATGAGGCAAAGGTGAACAGTCCTCCTTTCCTTTCTGATTCTCTTATTTTAATGGGATTGTTCTTTTCAGCTGTCTGGATGTGTCTGGATTAGTTTATGGAAGAAAGACTTCTATATGATGCTCCTTCTTTGAATGTAGAGGAGGAAAAAAAGGCAGATGTGCTTCTTGAAGTAACTATTCTTGTTATTATATTGGATTTAAACAAAATACATTTGGATGTAAATCTTTGCATTCTTGGGGATGTTTGTAAGCCTTAGAAATTAACTAGACTGTGTAACTTGCTAAGCCTTTCCTTGAATCCCAAAAATACTGTTTTTTTGAGAGCACTAAATAAAAGTGGAAATTTTAAAATAGAAATTTTCCTAATCTAAAATCAGCATATGAGTAGCATAAGTTGGAATTCCAACATCTATATTTGAGAAGTTGTTAGCTATCTGATAACATAAATCCAACAAGTTTTGAAGCAGAGAGAGAATAGGAGATGCTGGGCTTCACAGTCACTCCAATCTTACAAAAAACACTGCATAGGAGAAGTCTTCAAACAAAATTAGGTCTTCAGTGAGCCTCTGTGCAAATCAAGGAGCATGCCTAAGCGGTTGTAGGATCAGAGTTGCTGCTTGGAAGGTGACCTGGGATGAGTCACTTTTATCTAAAGACATTGCACTAAGTGGTTCCCTCAGTCATTCCTCCATACTTGAATTCAACAGGATCTAAGTCTGTGCCTTACAGCTTCTAGTCAAGGAAATCAGTATTTTGAGCATGACTGAGAAAGATGATTGTCATCACAACACATTTTCTTCTCAGACTCCATCTCCAAAAGTTAACGTAAGATAATCTCCATTTATTTACAGTAATACATGAAGAGATTAAGAATCGTTTATAATATTTTTAAGACCATGGACTTAATTATTTATCCAGAATAGTGCAGGTTACTGTCAGTTTACTCAGGATTGGAAAAAAAAGAAATTCTAGTAAGAAAGAAAAGCAGTGGAAAGAGTACAGGATCAGGAATTGTACTGAACAGAGTGAGCTGTTGCTGAGGGTGATGAGTCAAGAGTGATAACATTCCACAAGGGAAGGAAATGTTAAATGGAGAGATAAAAACTAAAAATAGTGTCACAGGGTCAGGGTTATGCAGCAAAATCGGACAGCTTCTGTATGCAATAATAGTGCGCGCACACACACACATATACTCACTTATATATACATTTTTTTGATGTTGGTAAACTTTCTTAAATTGTAACTCAGTTACCTAGTCCTACTTTAGTTCACTTAAATTTAAGATTGCCCAGATGAAAATTCTGCCAATACAGTGACAGAATACAAAAGGCCTGGCAGTTCAAATAAATCTCATTTGCTTGTACTCCCTCCCTAAGGCACAAAGTCTTGAGCTTGCCCTTAAGTATACACCTCTCTGTGCTACATATGTTAAGAGCCTAATTACTGAAGGATCTGAAGTAACCAAGTAGAGACATACACACAGTTCTAGAGGGTGGTTCGGATAGCAAGTGATTGATTACCTTCTGGAATGGTCTGTCCTCCTTCATTGTCTGCTCAGAGCCAGGAGTAGCAGCTTGAAGGACAGTGGCCTTAACACCTGCTCATCTGTTAATGTTAGAAGGCTTCGGTCAGGCTCATGGTACTCTATCCAACTCCCTGAAAACTTTTTCTCAGTACATAACCAGCCACAGTACTTATGGTTGATCTACACAACACTTTGAAAAATGCTGCAAGCCTTTATAGGCTCTTTCCTGGGAGAATCTTGTTCAACCTAGAGGAAAATCTACACATTCCAACTGCAGTTTATAGTTTTACTTATGTTGAATTACTGCTGAGAAGTCACAAATTAAACAGGAGTTTAGTCATAGTGATCGGAACTGTAAAATTTGTAGTCAGGTTGTAATTCCCTACAGTTTGTGTCCTTTTCTATGCCTGGTCCTATCACCAAAGTAGTATGAGCCTTACTGGGATGGTGCTGATAGGTGGTGCTGATGATGGTCCATATCAACATCAGCCATTCCTTTGTCTTAAGCTATGACTTTAAGATACAATGACTTATGTCTTTGATATAGTGACTTCATAATATGATAACCTGTCTTAAGTTATGACTTCATTGGTACAATATTTCTTTATAGATTTAAGATTTATGTGCTGGAAGGCTTCAGAAAAGTCCTATACTAGAGTTTGGATAGAAGTCTAATCCTGAGATATTCATGTTTGCTTACAAGTTACCTAGGATAAACTCTATAAATGGTAAGTTTCTTCTGGAAACATTCACAAATTCAAATGCCCATCACAGATGAAACCTCTGCTTGCAGAGAGCTAAGAAACAATCCTCTTGGAATGAGCAGTCAACATCTACTCTGTTAGTAGGAAAACAAGAACAAAGCATGAGGAAACTTTCACTGAATACATTGGATGAATGGTGCCCTGATTTTGTGATCAGTTGAATGGGGGAAAGAGTTTCTACTAAATTGGCAGCTTTAGGAACCACTGTAAAGATGCAAATATCTGACATTTCCCACAGTGTTTGAGAGGTGGAAGGGACAGGGACTGAATTAATTTCAGAGAGGCAGTGCCATTGCTTTTTAAGGGGCTAGTAATGAGTCAAAATCTTAGTTTCATTTCTTGAGTCTGTTGCGTTACTCTGTTCAGTAGTATCTAATCCCTTAATGATGTATCTCCTTACTCCAATCCAACAGAATTTTACTTTTAAATTTGCAGTTATTAAATGCTTGTTCTTCTCTAACCCAGTGAATAATGTGCTGCAACTTAATACTTTTTGCTTAGAACACAGTCCTTCAGTAGCTGAGATTTATACTATCAAATCCAATTGTACAACGGCAGGTGGAGTTTTCAGTGGATTTCTTCAGGGATTGCACTGCATAGGTCACAGTTGCAGATATGCTCCCATGACCTGTGAATGAATTCCAGGGCAATGTCTCTAGGTAAAACAGTATTCCATCGAAAACATATTTTCAGAAGGCTGTAAAACCTAATTAGAAAGTTTTATTAAACTTAATTGTCCTAAGACAAGGATTATAAGGATTTCTGTATTTGTGGGAAGCATTCAATGAACTATCATAAGTGTCTTTTACTGATAACGTGCCAGTAGAAGACCAACTTGCCAAGCTCTATCTTTCACTGTCAGCAGTCTCAGTATAGCTGCTAAAATCCATCCTGGCAAAAGAAATTTGGCATGACATAATGTAGAAAAGTTAAGTGGTCATGGAAACTCTGAGAGGCACTTTTAGTTGTTACTAGAAAGCTTTTGGAAGTGAGGCATGTACTGCTTTAAACTGAGAGATGATTCCATGTATTATGTGAGGACTCCGATCTGCAGCATTCAATTCTGCAGTGAAGCAAGCATCCATGTGAACAGATCCTACTCCCTCTCCAGAAAGGACATCCCATGGTAAAAAAAAAAAATAATAAAAAAAAAATAATAATAAAAAAAAGGCATCCTTTTATTTTCCCAGATCCGAGTAGACATACTCTTTGGAACGATGTCCAGTCCAATGTAAATCCTCAAGTAAGCAGGCACAAGGTGAGTCATAACTGTAGCTGCATGGGCTGTGACCTCTGTATTTCCTGGTTCCCATTTTGTTAGCCTTGTCAGATTTGTGTCTGAAATATTTAGTACGAATATTAATTGCCTTTTTAAAGAAAAACAAACAACAGTCTAATGTGCTCCGCAGCAAGAGCTTATAAATAGGACATGATAACAAAAAAAAACTTATTGAAAATAAATCATCCACACAGAAAAGCATTCTACATAGCTATATATAGAATTTATGTATGCTACTTTGTGGTTCTGGGGTTAAATCTTATTTGAGAACTTGAAAGAACCTTCTTTCTATATGTCCTTAAGTCTGAGTTATTTAAGCCCTGAGTGATTCCCTCTAACAATCTCTCTCCCTTCCCCCTCCTTCTTCCTTTCTACAATAAAAACAAGGTCTTTGCATTAAGAATAAGATTGACCACAGGCTATTTTAACATGCCTCAGCAGCCACTGTCTCTCCCCTTTACTTCCTGTCACGTATCCATTTCTGCTCACGTGAATCAATCACACCTCTCATTTATAAAACATGGCAGCAATATATAAGAAATTAATATAACAATTAAAGGCAATGTTACTTCAAGATATAAAGAAACATAATGCTCACATTTCAAGTGTTCAGTCCAGTTAAAAAATTGACATCAAGGAATGTACATGTTCCTTAGAGAGGGTCTTCAGTACTATGTATCTCATGGGTGTCATTGGATGTAATTGTTGCCATGCTAAATATTCATGTATGAATAGTCTGGAATAAATTCTCTTGTAAATTGACAGAGGGCAAGTTAGAACTGTCCTTGAATCTCTCATCTGCATCCTCATTTTTGAAAAACTGTCGTGTGTGTGTGTGTATGTGTGTACTTGGTTAATTTAAGCAGATAAAGCTTCTCTCTTTCGAACAGTCTGTGGCTTCATATCACCTGTTACCAGCACTGGTTATTTATATCAGTGTAGTTGTGGTAAGGTAGAAACTGGTTAAATACTATTTATTACTGGTGATTGCTCTTTATTTCTTGTACCTGTTGGCCCCACCTGATGGTGGAGTCTGCTCTCCCAGTTTATACTGCAAACACGTACAACAGAACCGTGCTGTGGGGTACTTGACATCTGAATAAGTGGAATGGCAAGGCAGAAAGCTAACTTGGCAAGGGCAGCATGGGAAAACTGTAAGGAAAGGCAGAAACAGAATCTGCATCTCCTACTCAGTGCTTTCACCACAAAGTCTTCCAGTCCCCTTTTCAGCTCAGCGATGCTCTGATGGCACCAATACTGACAGTCAAGGCAGAGTACTAGCTTTTAGGATAGCTAGGCTTCTCTTCTGGGTGTTGGCAGTCCTTGATAGTGCATTTGGAGGCCTGGATTCATTTATCTTTCGATGATACGGTGTCACATAACCTCACTCCACCTATATTCTCCCAGAGATCTGCATAGCTGAGTGTGTTTTTCTTCAGGCACAAATTTTATTAACTTGGCTAGTTTTGCCCAACTTTTGAGAAGAATCCATTCTACACTCTTGTGCACTGAGCACAAATATTGCTTCTGTATTTCAGTGTTCCCCAGCTCGCATCACTTGCCCACGTTTCTTCCTCTGTCTCGCACTGTGCTCTGTGCACATCCCATCCCTTCTCAAGTCACCGTGCCTGCCAGCAGAATCTGTGTTAGATGCCTTTGTTGGGGCCAGGTGGCCTTAACTTGGCTGTCTGCAAGGAACTTCTCGGACTACCATGTTCTAATGCTGCGAGTCTGTTCATCATTACTTTCTGTGCAAGTTTGGTGCTTGAGCATTACATCATATTGTTTCAGATTGTATTGGGTGAAAAAAAGCAGAACAAGCTTTGATTTTGTTACACTGACTCTTCCCTCTTCACCAACATAAACTGAGTACTCTTCAGCATCTTCATCCCTGTGCACTCTCCTGGCTCTGCTTCCAGCCACAGAGCTGGGAAGTCTGGCAGCTGATGCCTTCATGTTAGACACAATCCTCTGTGGACCTTAAATTACTAGTGCTGTTTCAGCCAAAACCAAGCGCGTGTGCTGATGTGGAGAACCACAATAAACTGTCAATGCTATCTTCCTGGCCAGTGGACTATCTGGTTTAATGGTAGAGCCTCCTTCAGCCAAAGAGCTGGTAGAGAGCCTGCGTCATGGCACAGTGACCTGTGAATGACCTGGGAATGAAACCAAAGGGCTTTCTGCAGAGATGCCATGTGGTTAGACTGACATACATGAGGAGGAAGAGAAGAATATACTATGCTTTCTTATGTTTTTGGACTCCTTAAAGCTCATAGTTCTAATATGACTGAGGAAGTTGGATAAAAAGTACTAAATCAAATTGGAGGGCATGTACCTGGAAGGATACAGCTACGAACTTTGGCTGGTGAATTTCCAGGTGGCTGGGAGGATCTGGCAGGAGGCCCAGTGGTGCTGCAGGGTGTCTAGTCTTGACCGAGTTGTGTATAGGACATGCTGATCACCTGTCAAGGTCTTTGTGCCAACAGAAACTGTCTTTTCCTTTCCACTCTCCATGCTATCAAACGTGTTTCATCACAGACGCTTACTTTGTCAGTGAGAGGAAAAATATCTGCTACTAAACACATGAAACTCTGTGTGGGACCCTCTGTCCTCAGAATCAAAGAAGGTAGCACAGCTGACCACAAGCTGGATCTAAATGTCCTTGCTTTACTATGAGTTCAGGGCCTTGCTGAGGAAGAGGGCGAAAGCATAGCAAAGTTTGTTGGAAGCCTCTTGAAGCGTGTCTCCTCTGCACTGTGTTTCTCAAGGCCATTCCTGGATGCTGGAGACAGCCATTGGGGTTTTGGGGTTGGCAGTATTAGGGCTGGCGGATTGCTGGGGATGAGCCAGAACAGGGAGTGCAGTTAGCAGTGTAAACAAGCTTGGCTCTGGTGGTGAAGTGGTAAGATGTATTTTTTTAATTATTGAGCTGTGTACACATTATGAAACCATTACAGAACCAAAGTATATAACATTCCAAATTACAAATACCAGCTTATACAAAGGAGCAATAAAATAAATAATACATTAACTAGCTCAAGTACTCCGTATTCATAGACAGTAATGGAACCATATACATCAGAGACCATAAAATTGCATACATTAAACAGGGTGCACAGTGGTAACTGAGGGTTCATCTTGATGCTTCCTGACTACATGAGGGTCTTTTAGTGCTGGAGGATGGGAACTGTATTTGCCACTTAAGCAGTTATTGATTGAGAGAGGGAAACACAAATGTTGCAGGCCAGGCCAGCTGGAAAAAGGGTGAGAACTTAGCTTGATATAACACATTAATGTTGTCAACAAAGTGGGCTTTGAAGGTTATTATATGTGATCACTATGTCCTCCACTTCAGGGTCTGCGTTGGTGTGGGATGACAACAAGGAGAAGCACATTCTCTGCAGATGGAACAGCAGTCCATCATGTATGGAGGTGTCTTCATCCATCCACAGTCACCCTGCAGATTTAAATAGGGGAATAAATTTACTGTAGGAATAATCTGGCCCAGTAAAAATGAATTGCAAAACTCTTTCTCCTGTGGAGTGTAGCAGCACAGATAGAGTTCAGGCATCCTGGAGGCAGAGAGGGCTGTTGCAGCAACTTTTATGTGTCATGCTGGTCTGGGTGGACTAGCACCCTGTTCTCTCATTGCTGTGGATGTGTTCAATTGTATTGCACTGAGTTATGAGAGATTTCCCTGGTTCCTGCACAGCACCATGCAAACAAGGGGAGGCAATGAGTTTGGGATGATGGAGGACAGGATGCTTTGTCAGGGACCTAAAAGCCAGCTCTACCCTCTTCAAATTAACAGTCCTTTTACTCTCACTCTTGTTCTGCTTGCCAAAGCCTCTACATTAACATTTATGTGCATATCCTTTGGTAACCACAAGAAATAATAGTGTACCTGTGCTCTGTCAATGAGCACTTGGTCTTTAAAAACCTGTCAGTGGGAGAGTTTGTTATTTTGGGGTCTGTGTGTCAGCTTACAGAATCGGTCTATTGTGAAAACTTTGGGGGTCCTAAAAACTGCTGGGGAAGAAATTAAACTATCACTCTGTCTCAATGGGTAAAAAAAGAGTATGTGTATATAAATATACTACGATACCTGTTTTGGATGAAAATGAAGTTTATTTCTTGATGCAGTTCTATTTCTGCTTTTTTGCCGATGTGGCATATAGATGCCTGCCCAGAAATGTGTTTTCATCAGATTAGGAGGCCATTCTGAAGCAGCATCTCTTTGTCTACTCGACTTGAGTGATATGAATGTCATTAACCATTTGCTAACTCTACAAATATGTAGAGAGGGAGAGGAGAAGGAGAATCTGTTAAATTTCCTAATCTTTTGTTTTAAAATTTCTAATCTACTAATGGGGGAAGGGAAAAAGTAAGATAAAGGGGAAGGCAGATTTGGATACTTCTTGCTGTACTTTCTGCTTCCTCTTTGGCAAGACTTTCATCTGATGTGAGTAAACATCATTTCATTGATTTTACTGACTTATAATGAGATAAGGATAGAGTGCTGTAATCGATTAATGCCCTGTGAAGCACAGTTTACATCCTCATTTCTGTTCTGTGTACTTACAGAATGTGTGTTTGACTCCTAAATACCGCTAAATGTAACAATACTTCTTTCCCTTGCCCTGCTTCTGGGTCAGGTTCTGATCTCACCCTGATACAAAGTTAAGGAGTTAACTTCCATGGAATTAAGCTCTCTTCACACTGATGTAGCAAACACTAGAACTTCTGTCTCCTTTTCTTCACTTACACAAACCCTGATATAATCCATACCGGAATCTATTGTGTTTTGACAACTAATGGAAAAAAAGTTTCAGTAACAATTTATTTTTGAATGTATGTACTGGGTGGATGCAATACCATTTCAAGTACACTGGGCTATTGTGCATCCTTTTCAAAAATTCTGTGTGAGCTCAGAAGGATTTGGAAAGTCTTTATTACCCTTAACGATCACCCATATTGCAATTAAGGGTTTCAAAATGTAGGTTTCTTATTCCCCCAAGAAAACAATAAGATTTGCTGCGTAACTTGAGAAGCATTTCTAATAAAGCAACCCATGTTGTAAGCTGATTATAAATAAAGTTCAGCACAATTGCTTTCGTCAGAAAATCAGAATTCACAGTCAGATAAAGTGTACAACCCTGATGTGTAGTTGCTTCTAACTGCTACCGTACATAAATCAAATTCTGCTTAGCAACTGCTGCATATCATGTTTATTAAACACCTTCTGCTTATTACAGCAGAGGGTACTAAAAATTCTTCATGAAAATTTCTCAAATATATTTTTACATCTTGGATATTTTAAAGGTCTCTTTTCAGTGAACAGAATCCTTCTGCGGAAATGGTACTTGGGGGCTCTCAACATGTGCTTCCTGTTCAAGCAAGTCACATGGAAACTGTTCTCAGTTTACAAACCAGACAAATTGTTTTGTGTTGTTGCTTTGGTCCTCAAGCTCAACTCAGCATAAGGAGAATTAAGTTTCCCACTTTAGATAGCACTGAGTATTTTATTTGAAGCAGCGCTATTTATGAGCCCTGGGAAGTATTTGAAAGACAACTATTTTGTAAGGAAATACATATGCTACAGAAGCATGCTGGAGCCAGTGATAGTTCATCAGAGAGAACAATCTTTCACTGATCAATTATTATCTGGCACAAGCCACAGTAATCAAATAATTTCTCAGGACTAGTTCACCATTTCATAAGTGAAGCACGTCATCACATGTAGAGTTTCACATTTATGTGCTACAGTGAGCCTCTTAAAATAGTCTCAGATGCTTCCAAGGTCTAATAGACTGAAAGTAGTCAGCTGAATACCCTGCCAATCATTAGTGTCACAGCATGAGGAACATATTCTAAAATGTCAGGCTCCATTTCGTTGAGCATCTCACAAAAATAAAACAGCAATAGAAATAATCATCTTTGAAATAACTTTCAGTCTGTTTCTTGCAGCTTGTTCTCTGTTCCCATACCAAGCTTTTCTAGTCTGCTGCATGTTTCCCACTTCTTGATCTTTATATCTGTATTCCAGACATAGTACAAATGTCACATCTCAGTCCCTACAATACTCTGCATCTTCTGTTAAGCCAGCCACCACGTGCTGCTGACCTGGTTACACAGCAAGCTAAGGTGGAAGAGAGCAAGGGTTAGCAAATCCCTCTCAGAGGGAGTCAGGACCATGAAGGCCACATACTCCCATGGACTTTGAGGATTACACGGCACAGCTGTTCCTGGACTTCTATATATATATATATTTTTTTTAACATAAGTTCATGGAATGATCTAGGTTGGAGAAGACGTTAAAGGTCATCAAATCCAATGATCAAATGCACGTACCAAGTTCTATCATGCATTCCTCAGTACCATGTTTAATAGTCTCTTAAATACTGTGAGGGGTTAGTATCTCATGTGCTGCACTGTGCTGCTGCTGATACCCAAAGTTTTTTTTATTCTAGCACATGTGCTGTACAGGTATACACAAAATGCACTTTTTCCATCATGGATGATACAGCCACTGCAATTTATCACATCTCAAGTGAATTTCTGTGAAACGCCATACTAAATCAACTAGCACTATAGGCATGATGGCTCTGCGGAATGGAGTGGTCAGCTCTTCCCCAGTACAACCAAAGCAGGTAGCATTGCTGTGTATCACTGCTCCTTCCAAGGTCACAGCTGGCACCAGCTTAGGCTCCAGATCATGTTGCAATGTACCTTTGTCGCAAATCAGTTATACATCTGGAACCTGAGAGAAGCTTGATCTTGTTATCTGTTACACAGTACACCTCAGAAGCTTTTCATCATCATCTATAAACTTTCTTTTAATTGTGCAAGTTTCTTGGAGCTCCTGTCTGTGATACAAGCAATGAAAAATATTACCTAGATAAGAATATATTTATTGTATATATTATTAATATATATTAATATAGTAATATAAATATATTATTTATATAATACTATATATATATATAAAATTATATATTTATTTATATATTTTATATATTCAGCCATGAACTAATTACTGCTTGTCATAACTAAAATCAAGGAATTATTACCTGAAACTGTGTTTAACTGTACAATGGTACTGGAGAACTGCTGCCTTGTTCTCCCAGTACTGGCTGCATTTGCCATCTAGTAATGTGCAAACAATTACTCAGCTAATGGCCACATGCACTTTCTGGTTCAAGATGTGCTGCTCCTTCTCTCTTTTCCTTTTCCTTTTCCTTTTCCTTTTCTTTTTCCTTTTCCTTTTCCTTTTCCTTTTCCTTTTCCTTTTCCTTTTCCTTTTCCTTTTCCTTTTCCTTTTCCTCTTCCTTTTCCTTTTCCTTTTCCTTTTCCTTTTTTCTTTTCTGAAGTATTCTCCTGATTTAGTCTAGTGCTCCTGTAGGTGGAATCTGGCACTAGAATCTGTAAAACACATTATACTTCATTAAAGGTGTTATGTAGACATCAATTAGTAATAATGACATTCCAGCACTTCAGGTATATTTGAAAACAGTTGGCAGTACTTGATGTACACTAGAAATATGAAAGGACTATATCCTCCATTGGGATATCCCTATCCAGTGTAACTGAGCTGCAGGAGTTTGATGCAGCTGAGGATCTGACTCCCAAACTCCAGACTTACCCTGATTGCAAGTCAGAACTCAGCCACACGTGTGCCGTAATTTCTTATTTTAATTAAAGTAGGGATTCTCTTCTAGCTTTTGGGAACAGGGTATGGATAACAGCTTGAGAATTCAAATTTTCTACAGATAAACATGACCTGCAAGGAACAAAAATGTTTTGACTATTATTCTAAGCAAAAGCAGGATAGATGTCACAGATTATCCTTCCTGCACAAATCTTTAGTTATGTGATTTATGCTGTTTCTGAGTAGCTTTATTAACAAAAATTGACTGACTAATTTCAGTGCTTGTTTAGGAAAACTTAACAAGTAAATAGTGGTAAAGAGCACTGTGCTATTTTTCTGCAGTTGTATCTTTGTGTTTTTGTTTGCATTTTAGGATTTTTTTTGTAGTTATGC
>NW_024884586.1:39804242-40034459 GCF_019232065.1 Centrocercus urophasianus
TCCTGCTTGATCGGAAGAGAGCTCAAGGTTAATTCTGCTTCAGTTCCAACCTCAATGCAGGAGCAGCACTCTCGTGGCAGGAGCACAAAGGGGATGTAGCAGTGCAGCCCTGAGCACAGCAGGTCCTATTCCTGCTCATGTATTGTGCCAGCTACATGCTACCCCTGCATGCAACCCTGCACAGCTTGGATGAGGAGGCAAGGCTGTCTGCAGGGTTTTCTATGCATTTTCTTCTATAGAGTGTGCTTTCTGTTGTGCATGGCTATACGACTGCTTTGAGCCTTGCCATCTACTGGAACAAGTTGCCCAGAGAGGTGGTGGATGTCCTGTGCCTTGAGACATTCAAGGTCAGGCTGCAGCAGACTCTGAAAACAACCTGATTGAACTGTGTAGGTGTCCCTGTTCATTGCAGGGGAATTGGACTAGATGACCTTTATGGGTCCCTTCTAACTCAAAGGATTCTATGATACTCTCACTCAGCCCCAGGCATGGTGCTGAACACAGGGTTCTAGAATACAGGAGCCATATTTGGTACCTTTGCTACCATGAGGTTTTTATGGTGCTTTGAGAGCAGCAAGGCTTCATTGCTCTTGTGCCAAAATACAGGCATTTATTGCACCAAGCAAATCTAGTAATGGAATCATAGAATCATAAATATTGGAAAAGACCTCTAAGGTCATTCAGTCCAACTCCAGCAGTATGGGGCCAAGAGACTTGTTTTCCTGTGTGTTGTGTTACAAGGATGCACAGTTTTAAGGAAAGCCTTAACACGGTGTCCTGGCACTGCTCATGCCCCAACTGACTGCCTCACAGCTCAGAAGTTAATTCAGCGCTTCAATAGCAATCCCTGTCACAGAGCACAAGCGAGCTGGATCTTCCCACTGTCCATTTGGAAGTGTGTAGCCCCTTCTGCCCACTGGAAATTCTTGATAGGAGATATATGCAGAGTCTTAGTATTCTGCTACAGTTCTGGCTGCACATTCAGCTGGTTTCAGCCTTCTCAGTATGACTTTGTACGAACATGTTCAACATCATGCACAAATTTGGTAATTCTTAATCTGCAATACTGAAAAGATTTTCTGTTTGCCCAGACCTTTTTACTTCTGAAGAAAGGAGGAAATACCAGTGATAATATAAAAAGGAGGACAAGTACAGGGTCCTCATCTTACCCTCAGAAGCCCTCTTGTGCAGAGGCATGGGAGGCTAACTCTCACAAATAGGAGTTGCCTAGATAACAGGTATGTACTGCCATGTATATTAATAACAAAATTCTCACCATTTTTTTAATTTGCAAGCAGCTTCAATGGTTTCCCTTTCTTTTTGTGGCAATTCTTTAGAATCATGATAACATTCTAAAGACCCAAATGGATTCCTCCTCCAGAACACAGTACTGTGCAATTGCACAAGGACAGCAAGGAGAGTTGATGCCTTCCAGCAATGTGTCAGCTGCAGACACCAGGATCTGTAGGCAGAGATACGGTCATGGGTGAAGGAAAGCTGGGCCGTTATCATAAAGGGAACTGACACAGCAAGCTTCAGCCCTAAGCTGAAGGAAGACCCCAGGCCTCATTTCATTGCCCGTTTATAAGCAGAGATGATTTTACCAGCTATCTAATGTATTATTGAAATTAAGGGATATGTTTCTAAGACAGACGAAAGGACAGATGGCTCACAGTGTCATCCTGCCCACCTGTTGCAGAACGTAACTGAGCTACTACAGTTGTGTTGAATTAGTTGCAAAGTATGAAAACTGCTGAGCCTACAAACCCCTGGTGAAAATGCAATGACACCAGTAATTAAGGTACCTCATGCATTTGCACAACAGTCATATTTCTGAGGAGCTGACAACTATTTCAAAGAGCTGTAGGTATATTTCACTGATGGAAAATGAAAGCTCAGTTGTAAGAGCTTCTGAAACCCTGGCGTGCTCTTTGCCACCAGTCCCCTCAAAACCTCGACTGCCTCCATAAGAAAAAGCAGACTTCAGGATTGTATGTTGTGAGGTGTAGTACACCTACATCACCGTCTGCACATTGTATTGATTTGCTGCCTTCACTTTAGAAAGGGACTGTTGATTCAAGATTAACCAGTCCCCAAAACAGAACTATTTCTTTTTCTTTTGCATCTTTCACTCTTTATGATGCTCTGGTTACAGTGAGATTCTGCAATGCTCTGTCAACACTGAGCACTGAATCAGTATTGGCATCCCATAAAGTCTAAAATGGTTCTTAATTATTTATATGTTGAAGGCTTCTAGTGTTATTTATAGTGTTTGTAGTGATTGCCAAGATGAATTACAAAGTTTGATCAGACAAAGTAGATCCTAATGTTATTCAAAATTTGCTTTTTACAGTAAATGTTTTCCCTGAAACTAGTGAACATTGTGTTTTATCATAGAATAACTCCTTTTCATTATTCTGAAATTAAATCTATCCTCAATTTCTTGAAAAAATAAGTCTGGATAAGACAGGGCTTTACTCCCTTTGAAAAACACCTTCAGAAAAAATTAGGCCTATGTGTGTTTTAGGTACGGCTGATTGTACTTTCATATTCTCTCATACAATGTGTAGGTGAGCAGTACTTGTCAGTAAGGGTGGGCAAACTGTAACCACAGCTTTATCTTCTTTTAGAGGAATTTTACTAGAATGATAGATGACTTTCATTGTTTTTGTGATCAATGAAGCATTTCCTTATTAACCACTGATACCAGATGCTTTTAGCCCTGTCCATTGCTAAGTTAGTGCAAAATACTGTTCCTTCATATATACTTTTTCATAGCACTGTCAGTGCTTCTTTTCTGGCTGTTTTCTTATAAACTCTCAAAAAGTTTAGAGGAGGAGCATCATTGCAGCCTCATGTTTATCAGTGAGAGCTGATGCATGTTGATGCTATGCAGAGGGGCTGGTTTTATTTAGGCATTCAGAAATGGATATTTAATTAAATTTTGAAATGAAATGTTAAAACCAGTGGGTGACAGACTGTCTGTAGGCGTGTCCCCTGAGGTGCTCCCTATTTTATTTGCTAATGATCTGTTTTCTTTGCCCATGCTAAGCCAAGCTCTACTCACTACTGCTATAGCACCATTATTCAACAATTGATTTGCTCACAATCTTTTAAAATATAAAACCTACTCACACTATACTTAATTATTGCTCTCACTGGGGATGTGACAGTGACATTAAACCCATCATTGGTTGGATCTCTGCTTCTGTGTGAAGATACTTCTGCTATTTAAAATACTTAAGTATTGTTTTGCAGTTGCAAGACCATAACACTGACAAAAGGTAATCTGAAACAAATTAAGCAAACCATTATAGCAAGAATTTGCAGAACATCAAGGACTGACATGTGATATTAACCAATGTAGGTAGAGAAGCATGGATGTGTAAAGAGATGGCTTAAGGGCAGATGCACGACCTAAACATTGAATTTGAAAATTGGGCTTCTTGGAATTTTTCATCCAAAATTTGCTTTATATCTATTATTGTGACAAAGATGTCACATCAGGAGTACTTACAGATGAATAAGTAGATGGGCATTGATGAAGCTTGGAAAACCCCTGAATCTCTTTTCTGTAGGACTGACCTGAGGCCACAGCCCTGCTGAAGCTAGTGCAGATCTGGGTGGAGTAAGGGCACCCCATGTGAAGCAAAATTGCCATAGGGATTCACTTGATTGGAATCAGATTACGTGCAGACAACAGCAAAGACTTCTTGAAACTGTTCCTTGATCATATTATATTATGCTATTTCAACTTGTTTGTTTTTGCTTTAAATTATATTCAGTGCTACCATGATGAAAAAGATAAGAGGCTACTCTGTGGATAAGAACAAATGGGTGACTACAGGAAGTCAGATGAAAAAAAAATTGCAAAATGAAGTTGAGATATGCTTCTCTGAAGTTAGAGAAGAAAATACTATTTAATTCCAGATGGGGTGAACCTCACAGACACACAGAAGAGAGACAAACTAAGTCAGAGGATTTCAGAATATTAGTTAAACCTAAATAGATTTTATTCTCGTCAGAGGTAACAGAATAGACCAGGATGCTGCCTGCTTCCATATCATGACTTAAAAACCTATTTTCTTCCTTTTTTCCCAATCTTCTTCTCTATTAAATCAATGTCAGGAGACTACTGCTGTTCAACTGTAAATGATTAGAAATTTTTATTCCCTTCAGTTCAGTTTACAATAATCACTAGACTGATATTTTATTGTTGTGGTTATTTTTTTTTCTTTTCATAGTCACTAATATAAATCTCATATAAGGAAACGACTGCAGAAATGTATTAACAAGCACATGTAGTAGTTTGTTTCAATCTGTGCCACTGGATGGCTCAATGTGTCAGAAAAGAAATCTCTGCTAGTAGTTTAAGTTAAGTGTAAGTGGGGTTGTGAGGAAGCTGTTCCTCAAGGAGGATTTGAATATATTCTGCTATGGATACGAAGTGGCCATGATGGTCATGCTATTGAGATGTGTGAAGTTTTCTCTGGATACAGTTCTGTAACATTGCTTTTAAAGACTCTGTAAAAGATGGAAGTAAATTTTTTGCTGTAGAGAGCAAAAATGGCTTTGAGCAGCTCCATGATGACTGAGAAACTGAAAACAGGGAAATGCAAACTTTGTCATTGCCACCTCAGAATCTGCTTTATCTCTGATGTGTTAAGGAGCAGCTGAGGGCTGTGGCTACTCCTTACCACTAGTTTAACCAGATCAGGACGTGTGCATATGCTGGAGTAGTGTCTCTATGAGAAATTAAAACAAAAATAAGTAGATGCCTGAAATTTTTACCTGTTATAACTCTGTGCATGATGAAAAAGCAAGTCTTCATTAATGGAGCTGGTTTGTGTTGGGTTCTGAGTCAAAAATGTTTGGGAACTGATACAATGGGCTGTGCCATGCTACAGGTGTGTCATAGTTCAGCACTGACTGAGCAGCTGCTCTAAAGAGAGGTGGCACTGTACAGTACGTCAAGACAGATTTAAAGTGCCTGGTAACAGGCAAAAAACTGCTTTTCTGTATAGACTTAATTGTATGAGTATGATTCACTTTTTTTTTTTTTCAAGAAATTGCAGCTTCACCATATAACCTTCTAAATTAGATGCTGACCATAAGTGTCCCAAGATCATCTCGTGCAGTGAGAAGGAAAGGAGTGCAGTTGTGAACCATCACAAATGGTCAGCTCAGCAGGTGCCAGCCATAGCATGCACAGCCATGCTAAACAAACTTGGCTGGGAGATTGAAGCTGGCAAGGATCTTCTGCCTGCTGCCTTGTCTGCTTTAGTTTCCCTCCTTCCTCAGCTGGAGAAATTCATACTTGCTAGAGTGGTGGAAGACCTCTGAGACAGCTACATCATACTCTTCTCCTCCTACTGTCTGTCCTTCTTTGATTTATGATGATTTGAAAAGGCTTTCCAGTTGGCCAGCCCTTCTCTCCAGCATTTTGAGCTCAATTCTCCTTGCCCTCTTCTGTCTGGATTCTCTGCCCTCACTCAATGCTTTACCTGCTTCCCACCAACATGAGTGCCCAGAAACACCAGGTGCAGTGCTTCTCTCCCTGCCACAAGACCAAACCTCTCAGCTGCCCACTCCTACCTGCTGTCACTGCTGTCATTCGTCCGTTAAATCCCCAGGATTCCTGTATTTCTAGGCAAATGTCCCTTCTGGTTCTGTCTTGGAACAACTTCAGTGGGTTTTGTGAATCTTTCTATGTGTTACTTTTCATGATAGTTTTAGTTTTTTGTGTGTGCTATTTCATCTGTTGGAATACAGTAGGAAGTTGAATTATTTTCATGTTCTATTTTGTTTAAACTCACAATTCACAGTGAATTGAAAGGGCATAAAATATTATTGGATTACACCTTTAATGGTTTGTATTCACTCTGCATTCACATTGCCTTGGTAAAAATGACCACGTTAAAGACAGACAAATTGGTTTTTATGACTCTAGATTGTTAATTAAAAAAAAAAAAAAAGCAACAAAAATCCAAACACCTAAAAATGGTGTTTTGTAAAAAGCTGTTCGTATGCCTTATAATAACTTGCAGCCTTCATCTCACATTTAGATTTTCAGTGGTGGGATGGATGATGAAATTTATTTAATCTATCTGGCAGAAGTTCTGGTAATGTAAAGAAGTGAGAAAAAAACATTTGAATGAAAAGGTTTTATATCTTATTTGACAAAGTGTACAAAAAGGAATGGCAAGATCTTGATGAAGATCTAGAAGCAAGGTAGCATCTATGTTTGATAGGCTCTCTGTGGCTAATGACTACAAGGAGTGAGATTTTCATGCTTGAATGAAGGTCTGTGTAATAGTCTGCATGAGAGACAGCAAGATCTGGTGTCTGCACTTGGGCTAGTTTAGCTATCCCTGCATGCAGTGTTGAGTAAATGGGGCCAACAAACCCATTCCTGAAGCAGGCAGGCCTGGCCTCTTGCTCAGGAAACCATAGAAACACAAATCAACAGCAAACACTTAGGAAACATTTTCAGCTTTAAAGAAACTTAGTAAAAGGTGTTAAACACCTGATGAAGTAATCTAATCCATTAATAAGTTGTTCCCTCTTGAGTTTCCTGAACTAGAAATGCAGGCAAAGCAAGCTCTATTTTGGGGGCTTTGCAGATAAATTATGTATTAAAAATATGCTATTACTTTAATGATCATTCTCAAAAGACTCTTAGAAAATGAAGCAAAAGCAAAGTTTACAACTGTGAAGGACACAGGACACAATTCTAAGAAATATTTAAGAATGAGTTATGCAAGATTCATGAATCTGGAAGATTTACTCATTTACCCATCAATTTTGGTCCAGCTCCGTTACTTTCATCAAGAGCTGGAATGCTTTATACTTACAGCCTTTCTAGCAGTCAATATAGTATTGACTGTATTGCAGCCAAAGTAGCCAGTGTGGTGATGAGATACTGTAGTTTTCACAAGCTTTCACTAAGTTTGCTGTGAAATGCCATGTTCTCATTTTAGTCATCCTCCCTGCTTTATATCTTAGAAGATGCATTTCAAACTGTTTTTAAAGTACATCATTATTCTGCTGTTCACAAAAAGTAGACCAATATACATTATAATATGTTTACGAGGTGGCAGTCTTACAATTCAACAATTTAAAAGTTACATTCCATCGAAGATAGCTACAAAATTGTTTCAAATGGCAGTGCTTACTTTCTGGAGCAAGTAGTTCTAAATGAAAAGGTCGATGGCTGCAATTTGATTATTAGCAAGTAAAAGAACACAGATAGAAAGATTGCAGTCAGTATGTTGATATTCCATTGAGAATGAAAAATGTTTAGTGGACAGTTTAGAATATTGTCAGTATATGGTGTCATAAAACTGCTGAACTTGCTTCTTTATTTATATCGAGGTAGGTTTAACACCATTTGAATATCTTCAAAGCCAGGTTTTTACTGATAAAATTAGCTGTTTCAACAATAGATAGCAAACACTTTTCTCCCAACATTTTATAATTTAATACAAGCTATAAGCAACTGGAGAATGACAAAGCTTGGCATCTCCTGCCAAAAAGCTGCCAGTCTGCAGTGAATGCAGAACATGGAACATGCACTGTGTCACAGAATCACAGAATCACAGAATCGCGGGGGTTGGAAGGGACCTCCAGAGATCAGCGAGTCCAACCCCTCTGCCATCCCTACACCAGCTTGCACAAGAAGGTGTCCAGGCAGGTCTTGAACATCTCCAGAGAAGGAGACTCCACAACTTCCCTGGGCAGCCTGTTCCAGTTCTCCGTCACCCTCACTGTAAAGAAGTTCTTGAGCACATCTGTGCAGAACTTCCTATACTGCAGTTTCTGGCTGTTTTCCCTTGTCCATGCACTCTCCATGCACTGCTGAAAACAGTTTGGCCTCGCCACTCTGCCCCCCACACCTTAGATACTTATAGACCTGGATCAGGTCCCCTCTCAGTCTTCTTTTCTCAAGGCTGAACAGACCCAGTTCACTCAGCCTTTCTTCATAGGGGAGATGCTCCAGGCCTTTCACCATCTTTGTGGCCCTCCGCTGGACTCTTTCCAAGAGATCCTTGTCTTTTTTGTACTGGGGAGCCCAGAACTGGACG
Source organism: Centrocercus urophasianus (assembly GCF_019232065.1). Classification (NCBI taxonomy): domain Eukaryota; kingdom Metazoa; phylum Chordata; class Aves; order Galliformes; family Phasianidae; genus Centrocercus; species Centrocercus urophasianus. The sequence goes on from NW_024884586.1 coordinate 39,812,327, forward strand.
CAGTACTCCAGACGAGACCTTACCAGGGCAGAGTAGAGGGGGAGGATCACCTCCCTGGCCATGCTCTTTTTAATGCATCCCAGGATGCCATTGGCCTTTTTGGCCACAAGGGCACACTGCTGGCTCATGGCCAACCTGTCGTCCACCAGGACACCCAGGTCCCTCTCCGCAGAGCTCCTCTCCAGCAGCTCATCCTCCAACCTGTACTGGTGCATGCAATTATTCCTTCCTAGATGCAAGACCCTGCACTTGCTTTTGTTAAACCTCATCTGGTTTCTTACTGCTTACCAGCTCTCCAGCCTGTCCAGGTCTTGCTGAATGGCAGCACAGCCTTCAGGTGTGTCAGCCAATCATCCCAACTTCGTATCATCAGCAAACTTGCTGAGGGTGGCCACTCATCAAGATCATCGATGAAGGTGTTGAACAAGACCAGACCCAGCACAGACCCCTGAGGAACTCCATTAGTTACAGGTCTCCAACTGGACTCTGCACCGCCAACGACCCTCTGTGCTTTGCCAGTCAGCCAGTTCTCAACCCACCTCAGTGTCCACTCGTCTGTCCCACACTTCTCAGCTTTGTTATAAGGATACAGATGCCTTGCTGAAATCAAGGTAGACTACATCCACTGCTCTCCCCCTATCCACCCAGCCAGAGACAACATCATAGAAGGCTACCAGGTTGGTCAAGCATGAACTCCCCCTGGTGAACCCATGCTGACTACTCTTGATAACCTCCTTCTCTTCCAGTTGTCTGGAGATGGCATCCAGCACCAGCTGTTCCATCACCTTTCCAGGGACAGACATGAGGCTGACTGGCCTGTAATTACCTGGGTCTTCCTTCTTGACCTTTTTGAAGACTGGAGTGACATTGGCTATCCTCCAGTCTTCAAACACCTCCCCTATTCTCCAAGACCTCTCAAAGATGACAGAGGGTGGTTCAGCAATCACGTCCGCCAGCTCTCTCAGCACCGGTGGATGCATCCCATTGGGTCCCATGGATTTATGAACATTGGTGTTGCCTAGGCGCTCCTGGACCACCTCTTCCCTGACTAAAGGGAAGTCTCCCATTCCCCAGACCCTCTCACTAACCTCCAGGGTCCAGGATTCCCGAGGGAGAGCTTTTTCACTGAAGACGGAAGCAAAGAGGGCATTCAATATCTCCGCCTTCTCAGCATCCCCCGTTACCAGAACATCCCCCCTCACTTAGTAAGGGAGCCACATTCTCCCTAGTCTTCCTTTTACTGTTAACATACTTTAAAAAGCCTTTTTTATTATCCTTTATCACCTTTGCCATGTTCAATTACAAGTGGGCTTTAGCCTTCCTCGTCGCATCCATGCAGGCCCTGACAGCATTTCTATATTCTTTGCACGTGGTCAGACCCTTTTTCCACATTTCATGGACTTTTTTCTTTCCTTTGGGTTTGTGCATGAGCTTCTTGCTCATCCACACAGGTCTCCTGCCACCTTTTCCTGATTTCTTGCTCACAGGGACACAATGATCCTGAGCTTAGAAGAAGAGCTGCTTAAATGCTGACCCCTTACCTTCTCACACCGTAGCCCAAGGGATAGCTCCAAATAGGTCCCAAAAGAGATCAAAGTTAGCTCTCCTAAAGTCCAGGGTAGCAATCCTGCTTTTCACTTTGCTTCTTCCACTCAAGATCTTTAACTCCACCTTCTCGTGGTCACTACAACCCAAGCTGTCCCTGACTTTTACCTCATAGACAAGCCCCTCCTTATTAGTGAGAATAAGTGTCTTTCATACATTTAAATGGAGCCAGGCTTAGGTGTTTAAAGGGAAAGAGTTAATGGGCTGAAAAGGAAGAAATAGAACATATTTTTAAGAGTGAGGCATAAAACAGAGAGAGAGACCATATCAATTCAGCTTCTCTTAGTGCCCTGATAAGTTCATTGTGGCAGAGGACAAAGCTCATTAAACATATTTTCTTAGTTGCTACTAGTACATTAATTAATTCAATGCTTTCAACAGATGTCTGCATGAAAATACAGGAACTCGGGTAGAAAAAAAAAAAAACAGATCTCATAAACAGAGATCTCAGGAGCTGTGATAATACCCAACTAAAACAGTACTTCTCTGAATAACAGGGCCAGTTCCAATTTATGTAAAATAAGCAAATGAGACCCTGAGGACAGATTGAACGTGGAGAGAAGGAGCACATTTGTAGTGTACCTCTTGAGGTCGAGGTTGGAAAAATGCTGGGATTTTGTGTGAAGTTACATGTGTACTTCTATAACTTCTGAAAAGCCTTACATATGTCTCCACTGCAAAATTTGTTTGGAGTTAACCTCACCCATCATCAGAAAGGAAGAAATGCATTATCAACTTGCTATTGGATAAAAGATTGTCTTAAGCTATCTAAGTACAATTATATCAAATTACCCTAGTTTTGAAATATCCGAAAAAGTGGCTTTAAAACCAAAAATCACTGGTCATTTGAAAGATGCTCAAATTAACAGCTCTGTCCGTGCTATAGCAAACCTCCCATCCTCAGCTCTCCCCTTAGTGCCAGTAGAACACTCTGCTGCTTCCAGCCCATTCATTCAGAGCCCTTGCTGCTGCCAGCATGTGTGACAACCATTGCCAATTGTGACAGTTGTTTTTGTGAAGGGAGACATCTGTCTACATCAAATCAGGCAGGGGTCTGTAAAGTCATCCACAGAGGCCATGAAATAGTCATCAGATGGTAAAAAATTACCTCCTTGGTTAAAAGACAAACCACTGTCCCAAAAGAAAGAGATACTGTGTCATCTCTGTACTCACATAAGACAGACAGCAGCCTGCGTTGTGCGGTCAGGCGAGCCTTTGTAATTGCTGGCAGATTGGCGCCCATCTAAAGAGCTTTCAACCTCTATATGCATCTCGAATGTTCTGAAGTGCTAACATCAAAAGTATGCTCCCCACCGTACACCAAAAAGTAAGAACATGGAATTAAAGCAGGAATATGGAATTTGGGAAAATGATGTCACTATGTCCAATGGATGTCTCATCATAAATGTAAGCTGTTTGCAACCTTGAATGGGAGCCCTGGGGCTGTTCAGCCTGGGGAAGAGAAGGCTGAGAGGGGATCTCATCAATGCTTATAAATACCTAAAGGGTGGGAGGCAATTGGATGAGGCAGGACTCTTTTCAGTGGTGTGTAGTTATAGGTCAAGGGACAGTGGCCAAAAACTGGTATGTAGGAAGTTCCACGCAAATAAGCAGAACAACTTCTTTACAGTGAGGGTGATGGAGCACTGGAACAGGCTACTCAGCGAGGCTGTGGAGACTCCATCTTTGGAGATATTCAAGACCTGTCTTGATCCCTACCCGTACAGCTTGCTTTGGGGAACCTGCATTAGCAGGGGGGTTGGACTTGATGATTTCTAGAGGTCCCTTCCAGCCCCTGTGATTCTGTGGTGCTGTGAATGCCCCAATAGTTTTGTAGACTCCCACAAATGGGACTGTCCACGAGCCCAGATGTATTCTTGGCATCTTATTTCTTTGCTGGTTGGTTCTCTAAATCATTTGTTTATCTTTCAGGCTGCACGCCCAAAAGCTAAAAAAGCCCTTCACAGTTGACACCAACAAAGCAAATTAAAGATATAGGTTTTTAAACAAAAATAAAAATGACACGGACAACATTTAAGCATTTAAAACATGACAAGAATTAGTATGTTATTCAGTGAATGGGAAGGCAGTTCCATTAACTCTTGACATTCTAACTGATGCAATGTATTTGCAGAGTATATGCATTAGCAGTTCAGTGTTTCTTTAATTTTTGCACAGAAGCATCTTTTTTTCTTTTTTTTTTGTCAGATCACATTCTGTAACAATATCAATCTTGCCATATCCATGTTCTAGACGGGCTTTCGGGATTCTGCTGTAATTATGTAAAAAAATGAAATATTTCAAAATCTGATTGACAGCTTGATTACAATAATGCATGTGATTAAATTCAGGGTGTGCTGGTGTAACGAAGGAGGGAATGTCAGTGGTAATTAACTGTATTTTTGTTAAATTTTGTCGAGCGTTTCTTGCTCTTGGGTTAGAGTATACTGAAACCAATGAGACACCTAGTGGTAGCAACTTTTTAGAGCTGCTCTACCATTAGGGACTAGGAGAAAACAAGTTCTTATGCAAATCATATATTTTGTTACATGTCATGTAAATTTTATGTAGATTAGTGTGGTCATGAACACCAAGAGTATACTGTGCAGCAGCATGACAGGAAGAATTCCATGCTATGTCTGCATACAGAAGAGCTGCAGTCAGTGTTTTTTCTTCTCCAGACAGCTAGTTCTGGATAAAACAGCTTGCCAGAAGACAGAAAAGTGTGGATTATAATAATATGCAATAGTTTATTTTTAATTTTTATGATATGGTACCTTCTCCTAAATGACTTTTGCCACTTCTCCTCACTTATCCTTAATGAAAGAATGTATGAGGCAATTAATCCATCAAATACTTATGTATGTGAATGGAGATTAAAATTTCATATGAAAAAGCATATAATATGCTGTTTTTGTTTTTAGTTTTGTTCTTGTTTTGCTTTTTTTTTTTTCTCCAAACAATAAACTTTTTGGATAAAAACAGTAAAAACTGTTGCGTCCAATCTTATGAAAGATCTCAGGTATTTAGGATGTTGTTTGGATGTAAAAGAAAAGGGTTACCTATAAGTTAAATCTTCTCCCTGTAGCTCTGCTCTTCCTCCATGTTTCAGATAAAAGTAGAGATAGGAATCTGTTATTTCCTTGATCCAAACAATTCCAGGTTCTGTGCAACAACACAAGGAGAGGAATGGAGCAGAGCCACAGCCGTGCGGCCTCACTGCTCCACTGGTAATTGCTGACATTGCTATTCTGCTGCCCATCTCATCCACGAGTTTTACTTTGAAATGCCTTCTTTACTACTGCAACATTTATTCCAGGCCACTATCTTTCTCCCTTCTCCAGGTTTTATTCCCTTTTAGAAGCTGCTGATGTGTCAGAAACCAGGTTACCTGTATTCCATCTACTGTTTGGAGAGCAAAGAACAGGTTAGAGCTAACAGAAAGTTTTAGAATATATTTGGTATCTACTGACTGTAAACTCTTTCAACAGCTGTAACATTACTCTCTGTACCTGGGTACCATTCAGTAAACTTTGCTTTCTATAGTAAAAATACATAAATGCAATGCGATGCAATACAACAAAATGAAATATAAGTATGTAAACTGACATCCTCATTTATTTTATGCAAAAGAGAATGCCAAGGAGATTGCTAGAGAAGGTAACGGATTTATGGATGTGGTAAATGATTTGTTATCTTTCCCACCATACAAAATTATTTTGAAAAAGTGGAGAAAAAAATATATATATTGATATTTTCAAGCCACAGAGTTATTGCTGCAGTTGTTTAAAAATTCACTGTGGAAAACCTATGCTAACCTAGTGATATTGGAAGCAATGGCAATGTCTTTAAGCAGTGGGAAATACGGAACTGCAGATCAGGAGTAATTACACAAGGTCTTGCAAAGCATGGAGCTCTGCCTATTTGCATCAAAAGAGAGTTTAAAAAATACATAGCCTCATTCTTCCCTGCATTTTGCTAGAGCATAGTCACCTTAAGAAAGCATTATTTGATCAGTAAGTCTATTGCTAAGGGTAAACTCACTTCATTCAAGAGTTCTGTATCCTCTGAGTTACAAAGGATGATAAATAATAAGTTTATACATTCCTGGTTTCTTATTTAAATAGCATGCAGTGAGAACACCACTGCAATTTAGCAGAGAAGTGTTTGGAGGTATGCTAATGACCAGAAGAAAATTTCAAACCTCCATAATGTGCTTTAATCACCAGCTGGAGATCAAAAGCCACCATGTGATTTTATACAGCATGGGCAGCTTCCAGAACTGCCTTACATGGAAAGAGATCAATGGTAAAATTGGTAGATACAGCAAAGCTTTTGCAATAAAAGCATTTTATGTATCTTGTTCAAAGCATTTAAGTGCCTTTTAGATCACTGATTGAACCACAGACATTATAAAGTGGAACCTTTTAATACCAAAATAAATTTGCAGAGTAAAATTCCATTATAGGAAAAAGCATTGCACTGCAACAGGATAGATAATAATTCTTTCACATGTAATGTTTGATGATAAACAGAAGTTCTTTGTATTATTATAGTTAGGCTCCATGTACTGTTGTTTGTCTGCATGTGAATGTATCTACATTGTAGGATATCCACTGTTACCCAGATAAAATGTGTGTGTACCTATAAATATAGCTTCTAAGATGGATGAAGACGCTTACATCTAAGACAGTCTGGTTGTTTATTTTTAAGCAAAAAAGTACTGCTCATGCCTCTGAGTTTTGGACCTTGACCAAAGAAAACATAGTTTAGAAACTCATGGAAGTCCTTTAATTGGGATTAATTTAACGTGCTTCAAACAACATTTAGTCTTAGAAGCTTCAAGTTATTTAAAATGATTCTCTTTAACAGCTTCAAATTACATGTCTGTTAGCATCAGAAAACTTTAGGAAACAAAGTGAAACTTCCAACAGATCTGACTATGTTGCTTTCCTTCCACAACATTTCATTTACTCCTCTAATACTCCAACTCTTCTTTATTAAATTTGTGGTTAATCCGTAGAGTTTGGACCTCTTCTTTCCTATATTCAATTTCTTCTTTGACAATTTAGCTAATGTGGGGAATGAATACAGAGAATATTTTCAAAAAGCTGCAAGATTTACAAACACATTTCTTCCCTCTGCATATTAATTTTGAATTTAGTATGTTTTGAATAGTGTAATTAAGAGTGGCCTTGTAATTTGTAATACTGAATTAGAAGTCAGGAAATCCAGGTCTGTGGCATTTATTAAAAATCTCCTTTGTTGCATCCAGCTAAACGAACTACAGTCAACATCCGTAAGTCTGATTCTTCATTTTTATAGGGGGTAAACAAGTATTTGTTTTATTAAGTTCTTTCATTTCATGCTATTATGAAACAACATTTATTATACCTTCCTTGAGTGAGAAAAACTTCAGTTTTGGCCCTATCTCACATAGAATTTTTTAGATAGAAGTGTAATATCTTTATTGATCACATCAGTTTTCTCATCAAATGGATTGAATATAAAAATTATAGCTGATTCTCTCCGGTTTCTTATTCACTGCATACTCGAGGAATTCATAAGCAAAAATTTAAATGCCTACCTAATCAAGTACAAAAAGAGTCTAACTTGTAAAAATAACTGGAAAGATCTTAAACCTGTTAAAACCAATTTTATTTCCAACTAACTTTTAATAGAACTCCATACAGTAGTACACTGTACTGCTCTCCTAAAATAAACATTGCTCTGAGGTAACTTAGAAGATCTTCTTAAGTGCTCTTAGAATGTATAGTAAGGGGTGAACAAAGACAACTCTGGAGTGTTCTACTGCTCTTCTTAGTAAACAGCAACCAGCCTTTTAAATATAAGTAAGGGTACATTAAAGTAAAAAAAAAAAAAAAAAAAAAAAAAAAAAACCCCACATCTTTTGTTTTATTTGTACATGTTTTTCCACTATGGAAAATACCCTGAAACATGAATGAGAGAAAAAAAAGGAAATAAATTTGCAGTAACCACATTTTTCCCTGGTGTCAGTGTAGTCACACTGCAAGATAACACTTTGATGTGATTGGAAGCATAATTCTGGGGAACTATAGGCCTGTTAGCCTAACCTCGGTACCAGGAAAGCAGTGGAGCAAATCATCTTGGGTGAGATCACATGGCACATGCATGGTGTCCAGGGGATCAGGCCCAGCCAGCACGGGTTTGTGAAAGGCAGGTCATGACTGACCAACTTCATCTCCTTCTATGACTGGGTTACCAGTCTGGTAGATGAGGGAAGGGCTGTTGATGCAGTCAGCCAGACTTCAGCAAAGCCTTTGACACAGTCTCTCACAGGCTTCTTCTGGGAAAACTGGTTCCCCTTGACCTGGACAGGTATACACTCCTTTGGGTAAGAAACTGGCTAGAGGGCCATGCCCAGCGGGTAGTGGTGAATGGAGTTAAGTCCAGCTGGCAACCAGTTTCAAATGGTGTCCCCCAGGGGTTGGTATTGGGGCCCATCTTGTTAAATAGATTTATTGATGACCTAGATGAGGGGATTGAGTGTACCCTCAGTAAGTTTGCAGATGACACCAAGCTGGGAGGTGGTGTTGATCTGCCTGAGGGTAGGAAGGCCCTGCAGAGGGATCTAGATAAGCTGGATTGCTGGGCTGAGGTGAATGGGATGAGGTTCAACAAGGCCAAGTGCCGGGTCCTGCACTTTGGCCACAACAACCCCATGCAGCGTTATAGGCTTGGGGATGGGTGGCTGAATGAGTGTGAAGAAGAGAAGGACCTGGGGGTGTTGGTTGACGCTCGGCTGAATGTAAGCCGACAGTGTGCCCAGGTGGCCAAGAGGGCCAATGACATCCTGGCCTGCATTAGAAATAGTGTGGCCAGCAGAAGCAGGGAGGTGATCATACCCCTCTACTGGGAGTTGAGGCTCTACTGGTGAGGCTGCACCTTGAGTATTGTGTTCAGTTTTGGGCTCCTCATTACAGGAAAGACATTGAGATCCTGGAGCATGTTCAGAGAAGGGCGACGAAACTGGTGAGGGGTCTGGAGAACAAGTCTTATAAGGAGCGGCTGAGGGAGCTGGGATTGTTCAGTCTGGAGAAGAGAAGGCTCAGGGGAGACCTCATTGCACTGTACAACTTGTTGGAGGTTGTGGTGAAGAGGGATTTGGCCTCTTCTCCCAGGCAATGAACAGAACCCAGGGAAATGGCCACAAGTTGTGTCAGAAGAGATTTAGGTTGGACATGAGGAAAAATCTTTTCTCTCAGAGAGTGGTCAGGCACTGGAATGGCTGCCCAAGGAGGTGGTGGAGTTGCGGTCCCTGGCAGTGTTCAAGAGGCATCTGGATGAGGAGCTGTGAGATTTGGTTTAGTGCTTGTGGTAGCAGTGTAATGAGAAGATGGTTGGACTGGATGATCTTATAGGTCGTTTCCAACCTTGTGATTCTATGACTCCATGATTCTATGATTCTTTGTGCACTGTGGTGGATGGCAACACAAGGAAGGCTACTAAGTCAGGATTTGCTTCTCAGTAATTAATCATGCCACTGTTTCTTCTCAAGCAGTTTGTGACCTCTAACCATATTTTTAGCAAAATGTTTTTGGACTAACACTTTAGAAGGATTGCAATTTGAAGCAAATATCATAATGATTTTTAAAAACTCTTGTCTGTGCTCCTCAAATCCACATGAAGAAATGTGAAGAACACAATGTAAAAATACTATTGTGGCATTTAATAACTTTTTAAATTCAAAGGTCACTTAGTCTTTTTATAAAGATGTAAATGACAACTTTGTGAGGTTTTATGGCAATTATTTTCAAGAAGAATATTTACTGGCAATATATACCTTTTACATTTCTGGATTGTAGCTTGCACATTTGAATTTGTATGTGGAAATGTACGTGTGCATCTTTTACTCCACTATGCCCTTCTGATATCTTGAAGACCTGTGGCCCATGAATCACAGCCTGACAAGAGCTACAGTAAAGCAGAAATTATCCCAACTAAAGTGTAAATAGTATATCTCCCTAGCTCTCACAATCTCTCTAGCTGCAGACAATCATCGTTTTCTTATTTGGTGTTTTTCCCGCAACCTTCATATCCTTGCATTCCTATATTGCATTCTATCCAGCTTTGTGACAAAGCACTGAACTAACTTAAGACATATGAGCTAGACTTTTATTTAACATTGCCTAAAATTCCCTGTTTTCTTACTGTAGAATAAAAATGAGAAGACAAATTATTCGGAACACCTTTTTTTGGTGGTGGTGATTTTTTTTTTTTTTTTTGGTGATGCAGGTAGTTTAAAATTTTTTGTGCTTAAAAAATGTTTTTTGCTCTGTTTAAAAACAGTTTGGATGTGGTGCTCAGGGACATGATTTAGTGGAGGTTTGTAAGAGTTAGGGTAGTATGGTTAGGTTGTGGTTGGACTCAATGATCTTCAGGTCTTTTCCAACCTGATTCCTTGATTCTATGATTCTATTCTATGATTGTATGAATGTGGAAATGGAACATACATTTCTTTTAGAACTAATGAATACGTGCAGCTCTCCTCAAAGAATAGCCAGTTGAGGACAAACTTACTCTGGAGATTCATCAGTCTTCTGAAAACTTTCAAAGTTAATCAACCCAATATTAATCAGTATTTTATGATACGCCAGCTTAGAAGAATTCATGCTATAGTTTGATCTCTATCACTTCAGACATTCTTGTAAAACCATATTTGAGATGTGATTCTTTATCTTTCGTATTAAAGTATCCAACTGCTTATACATTATAGTACAATATATATTGGATATTTAATGCTATTCCAAAGCTGCATTTGACCCCTTAACTGCTGTACTTGTAGAGCACACATACATTGGATTGTTCATTTTGCTTAAGATTAGAGAGCTTCTATCGAAAATATTGGATATCCTTTCTGTGGAGAGGAATCGAACACAATTACCAAATCTAAGATAAATTTTAAAGCATATTTAAAAGTTGTAGTCAGTACATTCCAGGAATTTGCTTACTCTACAATACAGCAAAGGATGATGAGAAACCCATACAATGTTTTGATAGTTTGGTCAATACCTGCTTTTTCTGAAATCTAGTAAAAAAATTAATAGTATGTAGTGGTCATCCAAGAAAAAGTTGTGGGCACTATGAATTTGGTTAACTCTTGAAGAATCTCCAGTTATAGCAGTATTAAAGCAAACGCTTTCACACTGGCTAAACAAAAGCCCAAACCTTAGTGTACGGAAACATAAGAAAAGTCTCGGCTCTAAGAAAAAGAACCAGGATTTGTGTATCATAAATGTAACTTTTGCTTAAAACTGAACAGATTTTTCTGGCCAAACAGAAAAATCAGAGGTCCAGGCTTCTCTCTTCATGTGAGAAAGTTTTCTGGACCAACTTTAGATGGGATAACATGAATTACTTCAGGTCTCTATGGCCTTGTTCTCAAGATTGTTTTCAGAATGTCATTCTGAAGATCAGCTTTTCTTTGTAGTTCTGATAATTTTATTTTGGAACAAGAGCACTAAGTCATATTAAATTAAAAAGAGATTAGTGTGTAAAATTTGAATATTTATTAAATATCTCATTTTATTTTCCATGTTGGCAACTTAAAATGTTTTCATGACTCTAGTAGTCTGATATTAACTAGGAAGGATGGTCCTTTGACTGAAACACTGTCACAGAAGGTGACTGGAAGAGACCTATGAAAATCATCTAGTCCAACCGTTCCACAACAGCAGGTTCCACAGGAAAGTGTCTGAGTGGGTTCTGAACGTCTCCAGAGAAGTCCACAACCTCTTTGGGCAGCTTGTTCCAGTGTTCTGCCACCATCAAAGTAAAGAAATTCTTTCTCATGTTCAGATGGAATATCTTGTGTTCCAGTTTGTGCCCACTGCCTCTAGTCCCGTTGCTGCACACCATGGAAAAGAGCCTGGCTCCATCTAGTTGACATCCATCCTTCTGGGTAAGTGTTGGTAAGGTCCTATCTCAGTCTTCTCTAGACATATGTGGTAGCATCTTCCACTATTTCTGAGCAGTCTTTTTAGTGCAGTAAGATTTGACAGCATTCAGAATGGCTCAAATCCTTAAATTTCTTCAGGATCCCTAGTCTAGATTTGTATTATTCATCATTTAGCCTAAGCTTTCAAAAGAATCATCTCTTTACTATTATGCTGAACATACTGTGTAATGATAGCTTTTGGTTTAAGCAGTACGCACTAAGATTGCGCCACGTGGAGATGGTGGTGTGTCCTTTTATTTTCTGCCTCATCCCGGGTTCCCTGTTGGGAATGCCTCTAAGCATTGTTATGTGCCTGTTTCCAGCTACACAGCTTGGCAGACCAGGTGTGGGAGTGCATGAATTTGTAGCCAAAGAACACCAGGTGACAAGCAAGTCAGCCCCACTACGTAAATCAGCACTTAGTGATTAGACTCAGACGCAAGAAATGGGGACAAGTTGGGAAAACGGAGCAGATCCACACTGGTCCGATGTGCGCACTGGGTCACGGATGATTCCCTCTCGTCCAACCCCTCTGTTACAGAGGACCAGAGAGATGGCTGCCAAGGGCTACTCCGCGCTGCTGTGCTCTTAATCCTCACCAGCAACTGTCCCACACTGGCTTCTGTCCACACTGGCACCGCCGCGCGGCATCAGCCTGACAGAGCCATTCTCCCGCCTTGTCTCAGCTTGAAACTCTTGACAAAAATGCCCATCTCAGAACCGCGAGCCCAGCAATCTCACGAACTGCACCTCCCAGCATGCCCCGCGCGCCAGGAGGGGCGGGCCTGGCGAGCGGCAGCATCCAATGGGAGCGAGCGATACTGGGACGTGAGCGCGGGGGCGGGCGGGCCGCTGGAGAATCGCGAGCAGTGCGGGAATTTCGGACGGCGCGGGAGGAGCGGGAGCTGGGCCCGGGGCGCGGCGGAGGTACTGGGAGCAGCGGCTGCTTCTGGGGGTGCTGCGTTTTCTTCTTCTTCCTTTTACTTTCTTTCTTTCTTTTCTTTTTTTTCTTTTTTTTTTCTTTTTTTTTCTTTTTTTTTAGGCTCTGAGATCTGCTGCGCCTTCCCGCTTCGCTTTCGGCCTTGCCTTGCGTCCTCCGCCGTTCTGGCAGGCTGCGGCCGGGCTCTTCGGGGAGAGTTCCTTCTCCGGGGAGTTCGCGCGGTGCCGGTCCTTCGCCATTCCTCCCGGGGGAGCCTGCCCGGGCCGGCAGGGCGAGGTGAGCGGAGGCTTCCAGCTCCGCAGCTTCCCTGTGGTCTGTGCTGCTTCCACTTTTGGCGGCAGGGCCTAAATGGCTTTATTTCACGTTTGTTTTTTAGTGCAGAGGTGAGGGAGGAGTAAAAGTGTCACCGGCAGCTCCATCACCCGCAGGAAGATCCGTGACCGACGCACAAAACGCTGCCGTGGCTGCGAAGCAGTCCTGAATTTTGCCTTTTAGTAAGCATAGGAGAGCCGCTTCGAAAGTAATGCCTCCTATTTTATTACGTTGGTCTCTGACGTCAGAATGTCGGTGGCATGGCAGCAGTGGTTGAACCTTCCCACCAACGTGCCGTTCCATTTTATAGCCGTGTGACAAACGGCAGCAGGGGGCGGTCTTACAAAATAAGGTGTGTGAATGGAGCAAAGGTGTGTCACTGAATCCTTCCACGCGGAAAAAGTGGCACCCTTTAACATTCACTGATGTTTGCTGAAACCAAACAGTGGGAAAGAGCACAGCAAGGCGGTGGGTAGTGCGTTTCAGCAGTGGGTCACCTCCACTGGTGCAAATTGTTAGCAGTATGACATGCAGGCTCTTGTTCATTGCTGGCGAAAATGCGTAGCTCATGGTAATGACTATGTTGAGAAGCAGGCTTTTGGAGCTGAGCTTCTGCTCTTTTGACTGAGTGGTATGGTGCTCTTTGTGTCTGAAGTTTCTGTGGAAATAAATAGGATGCGTTACTTTCAGAGTTATCTAGGTAGTATTCCTCCTATATACAAACCTCCAAGTCACTGTTCGTCAGTTTTAGGATCAGGGTAGTTGTGCAACAACTGGACCAAGCTGGTTCTGGCAGTGGTTGTGGTTTTCATTCCCTGTGTCTTGCCCTTTGCATTTCTTTTTGAGATGCAATAGCAGACGTGTCTAACTTGTCTTCGGTTTTCAGCTTGTGCTTTAGGTTTTTTTTAATTTAATTTTATTTTTTTTATTATTTCATGGTGATACGTAGTCCTTTTGTATCATTAACAATAATATAAAAACTTCCTGTGTGAGATTTCCTGTAGTTATTGCTGTGTCAAAAGACTGGCGCCCTCTTTGTAGGGATAAATTATCTCCTTAGTTCTCAAGGATGATCCCTCAGTTAGGTTGTCTGTTTTCTTTTTCGCAGGCAGACCTAGATGTCTTGCCATGACTGATGAACATTATTAATAAACACGTACGATAAAGGTGTTGCTGGAATTGCCTGTTCATGAACTGGAGCACAGGTCACCAGCATGCCTTCATACTGTTGGGAGTGAAAATGGGCCCTGTTGAGATCAACAACAATAAAAAAGACAATTTCTAGAGAGTAAAAGGAAGATCGTGAAGAAACCGGTCTGAATTGCCACACAGCAGAAGTACATCCTTCAAAATAAATCTGATTTACGTTAATTACAAAGTTTGATTGCGAATGGACGCTGACACAAATCGAGAAGTGGCTGTTCATGTTTCTTCTAAGAGTTTAATTATATCTAGAATTGCAGCTGCTGCAGACAGCATTTATGAAGATAACAGTACTAATAGCACTACTGGTGCAAAATTGTCTGCGTATCTCAGGCGCAGTTTTTTTTTTTTTTTTTTTTTTTTTTTACAAGATGTTTCTTTAGGGAGGAGAAGAAGAAATAGCCTGTGTGTTACTGAGAATGTTTCAGCGAGAACTTAGGCAAATAGACTTTTGCTGTTTACATTTGTTGGAAGTCAGGTCTTTGTCTAGAACATAGAGTAACCACATAAAATGCTGCAATTTGCAGTCACACACCTTGTTCTTATCGGATAACTTAGCTAAGTGGGATCCTATCTATCTGATGCTTGTCTAATAGTGTAGTACTTGGCATCTATGGCAACCTTTTCAGGGAATTCAGATGGTAACAGACACAAATGAACTGAGCTTCACAATGCCTGTTAAATAGAAAATATTTGCATTTACTGATGGGGAAGAGTAATTGAGATGCAGGAAAGGTAAAGGTAATTTTTTAAAATGTAATTTTAAAGATAATTCTAGGGAAGAGTAGATGACTCTATTCCAGCTGTTGAAAGTACAGGTAGGCAGTTCTACATTAGGTTTGCAGGTTTATAAGTTTCCTGACAAACACCTCACGTTTGCTGTTTTGGGAAAAACATGTAGAATGGCAGAATTTGTACTACAATTTCAGAATCTGATTTTTATTTTTATTTTTGCTATCAATTTTGTTATTGTTTTCTACTTCAGTGTGGAAAGATTTTGCAGCCTGAAGGTCTTTCAGCTTTTAATCAGTGGAGTGTCTTTGAGTTGATCTATCCAAATAAATGTGTGGTCATTGCTTAAATATTTCAATGGATAACAGCTTTTTTTTTTTTTTTTTTTTTGTTTTTTTTTTTTTTTTTTGTAAAAGAGTGCTTGCATAGTCTTGTGGATGCTGCCTTTGAAAGTGATCAGTGTTTGGCACCTCTGGCCTACTGATAGTTTGACCAACTTGTAAGTAGGCACACTGCCATCCTAACAGATGGATATGAATATAGACAGCCAAGAAACCATGTATGTGTATCCAGTGTACTTGTTAAGGGCAGAGATCCCAGCTGGGGATGCTCAAACTTATGTCCATTTTCAATTTTTGTTTTTATGGGTAAAGGGAAGTCATTGTTAATTTTTTTTTTTTTAACTAAATACCTTCAGGCCTTTAATTATTGACTGCATTGAATGATGACAATAACCAAAAAGAGAAATGCCAGCTCCTTCCTTAACACTTTTGTGGACCTATTTCAAGTGAACTTAATTCTCTTCAAAGGGAATCCACTATCAACAGAATCACTGTGAAAGTCAAGGATACTAAATGTATCAGTACTTCAGTTTGACTGGCTTGCTGGCTTTATTGAAGAAGATGCTGTGAATTTTGCTTTTACTGTACAGTGGTCTGTCCAGCATTCAGGCACCCTAATTCCATCTATCCAAGTCTCTCTAGAATTATTTGCAGTAACTCTGAGGTCATGTTGCAGTCTTTCCACTCCTCTTTATGTCCTCTTCATATCTCTCAAATTGTTATCTTGAGACCTATTTTCTCACTTGATATGGCATTTTTTGTATCCTCTAGAATATGATAGTGATCAGAATCTTCATGTGTATCTGAGTCCATTGGGTAACTGCTGATTCCTGCAGTTTTTTTCCTTACCTGTGTTAGTTCAAGAGTTCCAAACTTTTCTTATTTTCCCCTTACCTCTTTTAATGGCTTCAGTCAGTGCTTTCTGATAATTTTCCTTCCTGATTTGGATGTCCTGAGAAGCTGCTTGCCTTGTAGGCCAGTATTAATACATTGCCATTCCTACCTCTCTTTCTTCTGGTGCTTTGACTGCATCACTTCCCCATTTTCCTGGTCTTAGTTGAATTTGCATTTGATGCTTGAAAGTCTCATTTTTCTTCTGTAGAATAGCTGGAGGAAGAATCTTCCTCTAAGACAGCATGGTATATATCCCATTGAAAATGGAGAAGAAAAAAAAAAAGACAAGAGGATAGGGGTGAAATTATGAGCAAAGTTAGTTCTAAATTTTAAGTGTAGAATGTCAAAGTTGTTTCTTGACTATGGGGAAAAATGTTACTGTATTTAAATAAATGGAAATGTGGAAAAGTGATGCTGATTAAAACATCCTATGATGAGGAATCAAGTGCACTGTAGGTATCAGTAGACACCAGTCTGTTCCTGTGGTGTGGGTGTTCCACAATACTGCTTTGTTGCAGTTAGTTGTTTCATCCATGTAGGTATTCAGGAGTGCCTCTCAGGTTAAAAAGGACCCTGAAGAAGCAATACATTTCTTTCGCCTAGAATCATTTGCCTTTTCACTTTGTTCCTATGTTGAATGGCTACAGTATCTGCAGATTTAGGCAACGTATCTGGAAATACAAGAGCTAATCTTGTATTCAACATGGCTTGGACTGTTCTCTTTGGATGTTGTGTGGTGGACATTATTTGGGGAAGGAAAGTTCCTGAAGGTATAAATAATTGAGAAAAGGTCCTTTTAGAGGGTGGAATGCTTTCAGAACAGCTGCTACAGTTATGTGATTTTTTTAATTATTATTATTATTTGGAAAACTGAAAGAAGATCTTTAGGACTGCAAGAAAAAAGTCCAATAGAACTAAAAGAAGAATGCTGATGTTAAGAAATGCATTTGGGTTAGGGTTGTTGTATTGATTACCTAAACTAATGAGGAAAATTAATTACATAGTCTTTTCTATCCAAAAGTTTCTTGAATTGTGTATTAATATTCCTTCCTGCTTTCAAGCAGAACAAAATGAAAGTCCCAACAGTCAGAACTACACCTTTTATGAAATAACTGAGGCTGTTAGCATACCTTTCATCTTCATCAGGTAGTGGGAAAGGTCATGTCTTTGTAAAAACAAATGAAAGTACTTTCAAGTAATTTGAGCTTGTGTGCACCTTACCTTGGTGCGCCCATGCATTCAGCACATTTTTTTTTACTGACTCAAAAGCTGGCTTTGTGAAAGAGCCCAAACATGCATTTAGTCATAGTGAGGTCTGTTTTGCCTTGTTGGTTCCGATGAGCTGTTATGTTACTTCTAGAAATGCTGCTTGTCTGGAACCTGAGGTTGGAAAGTTGCAGCAACGTTAATTTTACATCTGTAGTCTCCAGACACTTAGTTAGGTGTAGCTTTTTGGTGATCTATTAAGTACTGTCCTGTGAATAAGTAGACGCCCTCCTGTTGCTTGCAGTTATGTAGCAGAATAAAATAATTAACAGTTTGAATTTTTTCTCATATTTTCATTCAGATAGAAGGAATCTCTGAGAAATGCAAATGTTACTGGTTTGTTTGCTGTGGTGTAAATATTAATACCTGTCCCTATTATTACTGAAAACTTGGACTATTTGACATTTCTTTGCTAAGCAAATTAAACTCCTGGAAAACTGATGAGCTTTGTTTCATTAGTTTACTTTTTTCTAAGTTCAGAATGAAAATCAGTTGTGATCAATTTAGTATAACAGATTCTGAAGTTTTTCTATTGTGTGTTATACAAAATCTTTTAATAGTTTTCTCATGTGAAATTTTTGCTTTCAGATTTTTTTTTTTTCTGAAGCCTGGAAAAATTTGCCGGTTTTGTTTAGAATTCATGCAAATGAAAATACTTACTGTATTTCTTGTAAAGTATCTTCGTGGCAACAAATTAAACAATCTATGTAGCAAGCCATCAGAAGTGAAAGCAAGCATAAAGCACTGTCACACAAAATAACATGAAAATAATTCTTGTCAGCACGTAATCCTTGCTTTTGTCTATTTTTCTTTCCCTTCATCCCTATTCCCCCTCTGCAGTGAAGATGCCATATATTAAGAAGACAGCTGGAAAAAAGGCCCCTGCAAAAAGGAAACTTGCTGAAGTATTTGCTCTGGGGGAGGTTCTAACGGACACATCAAGGAAAGAATGGAAATTAGGTGTTCCTATAGGGCAAGGAGGCTTTGGACGCCTGTACCTTGGTAAGTCTGTTGACCTTTGGTATTAAAGTGAGATGTTTATGCTTGTTCAAAACAAGGAATAACTGTCCCTAAGTTAGAAACCCAGAGAATCTTCGACTTACTTTTTTGGCTAGAACCATGGCTTAGTTCATGTTCTTAGAAAAAACTGACAGGAGTGCGGAAATGGTTGTTGTAAACACTGAGTTTTAAGAGATTCCAGTGGTAATTATTTTTTCTTTTTTCTTTTCCTTTAGTTGTGAAAAGATAGTTGAATATTTGTTTTAAGTAAAGTTTTGGTCAGGCTGGAAGAAGGGATACTAATGTGAGTGTACTTATCTCGTGAACCAAAACCTCCGAAGCGTGTTCTGTGAAGGCTACTGATAGCAATTTGGCCGTTTTTGACTTCTGCGTTGATACTGACTTCTTCACTGCATTGTAAACTGATGCGAGTCATGAACTCGCATGACATACTTTGTCATGTTCTCAATGTTCAGAACAGATTGTAGTGTTGGACCTTACTGTTTAAAGCATCAGAACACCCTGTTTTACAGTGTTGTTTATTGAATTCAGTGTAAACTTTTGTGTGTTCCATAATTGGTATATCTGTGTTTTGAACAAATGAGTAGAATTCTCAAGGATAACTCAGAGAATCAAAAAACCTTGTTTTGCTCTTAGTCATTTTCTGAACAATTGTGAAGGGATAAAATATAAGGTGATCCACAGAATCACAGAATGGCCAGGGTTGGAAGGAACCTCAAGGATCATGAGTCTCCAACCCCCCTGCCACATGCAGGGCCACCAACCTCCCCATTTAATGCTGGACCAGGCTGCCCAGAGCCCCATCCAATCTGGCCTTGAACACCTCCAGGGACAGCAGTGCACTCTGGCAGCTCGGAAGGCAAATGGTATCCTGGGCTCCATCAGATGAGGGGTGGCCAGCAGGGACAGGGAGGTGATTGTCCCTCTCTACTCTGTTCTTGTGAGGCCCCACCTGGAGTACTGTGTCCAGGTCTGGAGCCCTCAGTACAAGAAAGACAGGGATCTGTTGGAGAGGGTCCAGAGGAGGGCCAAAAAGATGATCAGGGGACTGGAGCACTTCCCCTACAAAGACAGGCTGAGGGAGCTGGGCTTGTTCAGCTTGGGGAAAAGAAGGCTGCGGGGTGACCTCATTGCAGCCTTTCAGTACCTAAAGGGAGCCTACAAACAAGAGGGGAATCAACTGTTTGAAAGGGTTGATAACAGCAGGACAAGGGGAAATGGTTTTAAATTGAGGGAGGGAAGATTTAGGTTGGATTTCAGGGGGAAGTTCTTTACGAGAGAGTGGTGAGGTGTTGAAACAGGCTGCCCAGAAAGGTTGTGGATGCCCCATCCCTAGAGACTTTCAAGGCCAGATTGGATGAGGCCCTGGGCAGCCTTGTCTAGCATTAAAAGGGGTGGATAGTAGTCCTGCATGTGGCAGGGGGGTTGGAGATTTCGTGATCCTTGAGGTCCCTTCCAACCCGGGTCATTCTGTGATTCTTTCTCCTTTTGTGACAGCTATCAAAAGCTTTGTGCCCACAGTCACTTTTGGATAGGTAACATGACAAAAAAGTAGAGACAACGTTTTTTTTAATCTTTATGCTCTTGACTCTGTGTTCATCACAGTCCTAGAAAGTGAAGGAAGTGCTATTGACTGGGAAAAAGTTTTTAAATAATAGATGAAGAAAGCCTTTATTTAGTAAACTGCCTTTTCTCAAATAGAAGGGAGTATGGACCATGTCCATACAAAGTAGTCTTGCCATATATAGCAGTTCATTTGCCCAAGTCTAAGGTACTGATACATGCTTATGTCAGTACTTAATTGCTCAGTCATTTCTTCCTGCATAGCAAATAAGTACATGTTTTGTGACAGCTTCCTCTCATATTACTAATATACTTTCTTTTTAACAGCTGATGTTAATTCTTCAAAGTCGGTTGGCAGTGATGCACCTTATGTTGTGAAAGTGGTAAGAGAACATTTGAATCTTTACTTCACAAATTGAAAATGCTTCAAAAAACATGTAATTTAAAACATCTTCTCACTAAAAATAATACAGTTTCACAGTGTGTTGTTGAAATGTGCGTTGTTTAAGTCTAAACCAGAACTGTGGTGATACAGAGGAATTCTGAGATACAGAATTCTTGTGTATAAGAGCTGAATGGTGGAACATCAGTAGAGTTGAAGAGTTCATGAAATGGGTCAGATTCTGTTTTGTTTGCTGCTTATTGTAAATAGCCCAAATAAAAAAAAAAATAATTAAAAAAACCTGAAATCTGGATAGCTTTTGGACAATTTCTGTGATTCAACAGTGAGTCTGTGTGAACTGTTGCTCACTGGATGTTGGTAAGCTGACAGATGGCTTGGGAGTGGAAACAGCAAAACGTTGATTCCCAGTGTCCCCACAGATATAAAGTTGTTTAAATATCTTATGATAAAACACATACGTATTCTATTTTCTAGTGAATTAAAATGTATGGAGGCGTGATTTTTTTAACCTAGCAGTTAGAAGAAACAGTAGTGTTGGCTGGTAGCTCATATTTTAGTCCTCTGAAGTAAATCTGCAGGTCCTTTTTATTAGATAAAATAGTCTTTTGTTTTAATATTAAGGTAACAAACTTGAGTTAAACTTAAGTTAAACTTAAGGTTTAATTTGATTTAACTATAATGCTGTTTTCCTACAGTAAATATGTAAATTTTTTTTTTCCTTGAATTTTGCTGGATTATTTTGTATAGATCCTGCTGTTATAAAACAATATTGTAAAATCAATGTAAAAAGAAAAGAAAGGAATGTGGAAATGGTCATAATGAATGGTCTGGATCTGCTGTCTTGGTAGTTTTTGGCCCTGTGATGAAAGTAGGCATCAGAAAACTCTACAAGAACTTCTCTGTGAAAAGTTTGTGTTTCAGCACAGTTCAGAAGTGTGGCAGTTTGATCTGAAATGCTTTACTGTGATAGCTTGCAACTTATGCAAAGATGTTATATTCCTAACTTTTTCCCCTCAGAATTAAAATATGGGGCTAATTAAAAATAGTTACATTTCAGTTGTTATTTGCCTTTAATCTTGATATTAATATAAGTTGTCTACACAGAAATTGTAGGGTGCTTTGACAGCCCAAGACACAGTTGGTGGTGACTCTTTCTGAAATGTTGCCTCTTATTTAAAGGAAAAGAAAAACAAACTCTGCATACAGTGCAAGTGTCAAACTACAGTGCATTCAGTGTCCCAAGGAGGGCTACAAATATGGTGAAAGGTCTAGAGGATGTATGAGGAGCAGCTGAGGGCCTTTGCTGTGTTCAGCCCAAAGCAGAGGAGCTGAGGGGAGATCTCATGGTGGCCTACGTCCCAGAGCAGGGAGCAAAGAGGCAGCGCTGAGCTCTGCTCTGTGTGACAGTGATGTGGAGCTGCATCAAGGCAGGGCTTGGTATGGGTTAGGGAAAGGTGGTTCCCAGAAGGGTGGTTGGGCACTGGAAGCTCTTGGGCTGTTGTATGGTGGTGTCCTACCTTCTACCACTGTCAAAGCAAGGAGCATCCATTCTGCCTATTCTGCTCCAAGGAGCAGACACTCAAGTTATCATCAGCATTTTGCATCTGAGGGGCAGTGGCTCCAAACACCAGGCTCATGCTGAGCTTCGACAGTTGAAACTGATGAAGTAGAGAGCCAGTTTGACTTGCTTGTAAAATCATTGGAGATATGTTATTTTATGTTGTGCGTCATTTCTGACACCTTCTTTCCCCAAGGTTCATCTCCTTTTCTTCCTTCTACTTTGGGCTCTGACAATAAGAAGAGTTATGAAAACTTTTGGTTTGATTTTATGCTGGATACACTTTGTTGCAGCCATTTGTAAATATCCCCATTTCTAATCTCCCTATTGACCACTTGCTTTTAATTTGTGTTTTATAATTTTGTGTTGATGGCAATAAAGAGTAGCCCAGTTTTGTGCTGCCCTCACAAATGACCCATAACATATTATGCCTCTACAGTGTAGTATAACATGACTATGGATAAGGGTCTATTTTCTAATGCCTGGCTGATTCCTAGTTGATCCAAAGCGGAGTGGTTAACAGCTTTGAACAATTATTAGTGTTAAACAAAATATGTGCTTCTGTAATAATGTTCTTCAAATTAAGCTATTAAAGCTGGATGGAAATTGGCTTAGTCTTTGACATATCCTCATAGTATTGATGTCTGAGCAGTACAAAATGAATTATAGCTTTTATTTAAAAAGAAATGCTTTTTAAACATGTGGACCTTTCAGATGTCATTGTTCAGGAGTGGATGCAGAGTTTAATAATGCTCAATTAAATTGCTGACTTACAGAGATTGGAATTCTTAAAATACTACCTGAAGAAACTTGTTGAGTTTTGACTTGTTCTCTGTAATCTCTTCCATTATATCTTTTCTAATTAGAACTTAATTTCAGTTCTACAAGTGGTGTGTTTAGAGTGACTGCGGGCATAAGTTGTAGAAATTTGTGTTTAAAGTCTTTCTGATCTTAGTGTGTTGTAAGATAAGTAGTATGGAGACAGTGGATATAATCATGTGGTCCTTTTTAATACGTTTGCTTGTCTTAATATAGAACTAATGATGTTATAGGGAACAGCATAATAGTCAACATAAATGTCTCTTTTATGGTTAAATAATTTCCTCAAGTATGACAAGATTCCATATTTTCAGCATTTATTCTGACTAGAGAATTTTTTTTCAGCAGACATGAGATTTGATAATTTATTTAAAGATAACTGTTTTAAGAATTGTTAACACCTACAGTTTTTCCCTGAATTTTATTAACGATAGCATTCTTCGAACATAGATAAATCAAATCAAAAACATATGTAGACTTTATGTTCTCATTTAGAGTACTAATGGAATATGCTGTGTGGAAACAAGTGAATAGGTCAGGTAACATTCATCCAATATGACCAAAATAAAAGAATTCAAATGTTAAACCCTTCTCCATGATCTATAAACTACTTATAATTGATATGTATTCATAGTAGATAAGTTGAAGCAGTTATGCATGCTCCAAAGTTTCTGTGCATATATCAATAGGTTGCATTGTTGTTTTTTTTTTTTCTGGTTCATGGCTCAGGTCTAAAGCTTGGTTGCACAAGAAGGGGTCGGAAAATGGTTGTCTTGGTTCTGCTGTTTGTCAGAGCAATGCTGCTGCAGAAAGTGAGGTGAAGATAGGCTTTTTAACCATGTCCAGGTCTAGGACTTGTGCCTAAGCTTTATATTTGGTCTCATTGTGACTGGTTTTCTTACTCTACCTGTAAACCAATAAATCAGATGCACGTTGAAGGCCTTGTTCATCAGCATGTTTGATCTCTTTGCATTACTTTCTAAATGTTAGACAGCAGTAAACCTTTAGTTGCTGTGGTGTAGTCTGACATTTAACAGTTTTCTGGATTGCTGCGTCTACATTTAGAAATTACACTCTTAACCATTTGAGATCAGTGGTGTATATCTTGAAAAGTTTGTTTGTCATACGATTGTAGACTTTCCGGTTGTCATTGCTGGTAATCACATAATTTGGGTTATTTTATTTTTTTTTTAATGTTTGATGTTTCAAAATGGATGTTTTCACTGTGAAGGAATGAGTTTGGGCATAGGAGTAACCAGACTAACATAACTTGCTGAAGCTTATCTCAGAATCAGTCACTTAAGTTGAAGAGTTGAAGTCATTTTTCTTCTTTTTCTTCACTAACTTTTGAAAATGTACAGTTAAGGTACTTGGATACCTGCAGTTCTTGAAGTATTTCAAAGCTTTGGTGTTTTCAGACCAGTTTCGCACTTGCATTTCACATGTAATATTTAGCTACTATAGCCTGTCCAAAGAAGATTAAACTGAAATTCATTGCATAAGGGTCTACCTTGCATTTAAGCTAAAATCAAAATAAGTGTAGATCTTCAGTTAGAGAGAACTCATGAAATCTTACGTGACTTTTACCTTGATCACCTAAGGTACAAAAGGCACAAAATACCTCATGTTCAGCAAGAATTTAACTTTTGTTGAGGTTTTTCTTTCCAGTCATTTCAGGTGTTATTTAAGCTCAGTAATAACTATTGCAGCTGTGGCAATCTGACTTTAATTTGGGAAATCTGAGATAATAAATGTTGCTTAATGTCTTTTCCTAAACTGTTACTGCCAATTACTGGTAATATTTCTATATGTTTCAGTTGTTATTTTTTTATTCTTCCTTGTTATAGGAAAGAATTTTGATACCTTTACTGTTAAGTAATTTGTAATAGAAATAACTTTCTAGAGCCAATCTTACTTTATTAAAAAAAATCATTCTATTGAATTCAATATTAATATGCTTTTAGAGGGTGAAGATAGTTGTTTTTTTTTTTTTTTTTTTCTAGCTCTTAGTGCTAATGCCTAATAATTACAGCAGTTTTTAACTAATTTTAAATTGTCTTAAAGGAACCCAGCCAGAATGGACCTCTTTTTACTGAGTTAAAGTTCTACATGCGAGCTGCTAAGCCAGATGAAAGTAAGCAGTCTATTAAAATGTTTTTAATGAACAACAAGCACTTAGGAAAATGGACTGTACAGGAGTAATGTTGATCTTTAAAACAATCCTTTTAGATAATTTTCAAAATTATTTTTAAATGATTAAAAACACATAGGCATGCAATCTCCAGGCATATGGTAAATGCATATAGTAGAACTAGAGGGTCTGGTAATGCATTCTTTATAATGGTATCAATGGCATTGTCTAAATTGAAACCTTAGTTGTATCTCTGTCCCTATAAATGATGCATTGTTCATTTTCCAGTACAACTGGCACAGTAGTTTCCATAAAATAAGCAGCTCACATGTATACAGAAACTGTAAGTGATGAGTACCCTCCTTCTGTGTAAACTCTTCTGATGCAAATTCATGAACTTACTTTTATTTGTATTTTCAGTTCAGAAGTGGACTAAGTCCCATAAACTGAAATATTTAGGTGTGCCAAGATATTGGGGTTCTGGCTTGCATGAAAAAAGTGGAAACAGGTGACTATATCTTTTGTTGGCGTATACGAGGATTTATTTTATCAACACCCACCATCTGTTTTAACCTGATTTGGTTTAAGATGTATTTTTCACTTATCTTAGTATTGTTCACTTCCAAAATAAAAATTCATGAAAGGGCATGTGTAAGGAATGGATGAATAGATACACAAATGAATTAGAAACAGTGTAGAGTATATCTTAGTTTTCATTTGTCTCAAATGTTGCTGGAAACAGTAAGGCTACATATATGTGTATGTGAATTAGAAGCTGTTCATATGTGAATTAAAATAAAATTTTATTTTGTATATCCATGATTATTATGACTAAAATTCTTCAGGAATAGTTTTTAGCATTCTTTCTCACAACAAGTATTTATTATTTGGTATTGAATGATCTGCCTCTTTATAAAACCTGGCTTCCTAGTGAACTTTCCTTTTATTGCTATGCCATAAAGTTTTACTAGTTCTCTGGCAGTATGTTAGGTTTTATCTTGTGTAAAAATTACTAAATTTTGGAAGACAAACGTAAATATAATAATGTCTTTTTGGAGCAAATTTTTGATTATATTCACAGTTGAGTATGTAAAGCTCTTTTGTGACTGTGAGCTCTTACATTAACCACTTTGGCTGTAGTGAGTAATGTCAGTGCATCTTTGGCAAAAGAGACTTATTTTTCGTGGTAGGCCAAAAGAGAGGTGGTAATAGATTCTAAGAAACTAACTTCTTAAAGTAACAATGTTCAATCACTTGGTCGTTTAGAAAGCAAAAAAAAAAAAATTGTTTCTGTAAGTACTTGGTGCTTGGTTTTACCTATGGTGAATTGCAATATTTTCCTGTCTGAGTATGGTATCGTGTAACCAGCTGGGCATAAGAACAGACACTGTTCTTTTAAATGGGCAGACGTGATTAGCTCATGCAGAAAAGCTAGTAGTATATATCACTGTATAAAAGAAATAAAAAGATGTATTTCCTGTAAATGTGCTTTCTTTGAACTTGCAGCTTATCTTCTGAGATGTTTTCATTCAGTCATTTGTACAATTAACACATAGATAAAATACTTTACAAAGAACAACTTATTAACTTTGCTGTTTTTTTTCCTTGCACTTAGCTATCGGTTTATGATAATGGATCGTTTTGGAAGAGATCTTCAGAAGGTGTATGAAGAGAACGCAAAGCGATTTGCTCATAAAACTGTACTTCAGTTAGGCTTGAGAATAGTAAGTTAAAATTTCTTTTTATTTTTAACAACCTGGCTTCCTTGTGTAGCTCGTTCAGTTAAATCACATTTTTGTGCTGAGTACAGGTCCTCTGCTGGGTGGAGCTGGGTACTGCATTTATATTACTTTTTGTTTTGTTAGCTTGATATCCTGGAATACATCCATGAGCATGAATATGTGCATGGAGACATCAAGGCCTCAAACCTTCTTCAGAGTTACAAGAACCCTAGTCAGGTATTTCTGATGCATTTTATTCATGTTTTAAACCTTCTGTTTGACAACACGTGGAAGTGCTTTGAACCGGTGAAATCTAGCAGAAGCTCATTTTTAAGAATGTATGTAGTAACATTATTTCTGCTTGACATTTATACCTAGTTAATATTCTACGATTTTTTAATGCAGTTTGCTGGACGGTTATCAAATTGACTATTTGCCCTAAATAATAATCTAGAGAAGCTCTCAAGATTAAAAAAAAAATTTGACTCTCAAATAGGCATTTGCAGGTGGAAGCTTAAAATTATATAGCACACCAGTAAATCATGTTTGCCTGTCTGCCTTGTTACTTTGTTCCTTTGTTCAAGAAATCCATCAGATAAGTGTTCTGTTAGTTGGAAAAATTGGTCTTTAAAGTGTCGATTGTTCCACTTGATTTACAGAAATCTCATTTTCCTGCGTTTGTAACTTTCTTCACTATTCAAAAAATGTGTATTAGAATTTCAGAGTTGAGTGTTTCTTGCCCAAATTTTAACTCAGGTAATAAATAAAATGATATCAGTTCTCCTAAAGTCACTGATGTCAGTGAGGGATAATGTGAGAGGTACATAGTAGTCAGTATTGTTTAAATAGGGTCAACTGACTTAAAAGGAGGTAGGACAGTAAGTGAGAGAGACAGAATAACTCTGAACACTGAGATTTGGTAGAGTTTTTTTGTTTGTTTGAAATGAAATGAAACTTGTTGGTTATAACTGACTGTTTTGCTGTCATTGGCAAGAAATGCTCTTCAGATCAAACTTCAATAGGAAAAAAAGAACTTGGCATTGTTTAAAATCCCATGTAGTGATCTCAACAAAATGAGGATCACTTAAATGAACAAAGAGATAATTCTTCAGTCTTTTTAAGAACTGAGAAATAGTTGGGATTTAATTTATTATTTTTATATTTTTGTATTTATAATTCTTTAACCTTGGAATTCTTTGTGGAAATTACTAGGTGTATTTGGTGGATTATGGGCTTGCCTACCGCTACTGTCCTGAAGGAGTTCACAAAGCATATAAGGAAGATCCTAAAAGGTGTCATGACGGCACTATTGAGTACACCAGTATAGATGCACACAAGGGTGTGGGTAAGGATATAAAACTTTCTTCTCAGTGATAAACACTTGTGCATCCTTTTAAAAAGAAATACTTAAGACTTTGCTGCATTGTTTTTAAATGACCAGGTTTCTGGAGCTATTAAAAATTCTCTGTGGGCTATATGAACATACTCCTTTTGCTAAGCTTATTGACATTTGCTTTGAAGGTAGTTTTCTGTAGTTTTAAAAGCAGCTTTCTTAAACAGATTCCCTTAATTTATGAGGTCAGTTAAGATATTTAGTGTACTGCTTTTTGTTAACTAGGAAGAAATGGAATAGTGGTTATGAGATCTTGATAGACAAACCGTTCCTGTTTTCAGGAGAGAAATCCTTTATGAGTGTGAGCATTGTTCCTTCGTATTTGATAGAGATGCACAGTCTTCACAGATTAATTTTTAGATGATGTTTTAACAAAGCTCTTTTATTATGGATATTAATAATTGTGCCTATAGTCATTTAAAATCAGAAGACAAGAATTTAAAAAATGTTGACTATTGAAACATTTGTGTGAATATATCTTGTTTATTTCTAGTGGATATCAGTTTTATTTTCTTCATTCTTATTTTTTAATTAGCATCAAAATATGTCTTGCAAAAATGTCAGATTTTGAAAATTACCTCAAGTCATTTTGTCCATGTTCAGTTTCAAGCACAGAACAGTTAATCCTGAATTGCTTATTTATCCTTTTAAAGTGTAATTTGTATCCAATATATGAGGTGTTTTTGTTTTGATGAGACTTAAAAATCCAGTATCTTTTTGTTCTATATTTGGTTTTCAGGCCGCTTAAAGTATTTCAGCACTATTATAGAGAAGGAAGTAAAAACTGTTTTGAACAGAAAGTCAGTCACTTCAGTAGCTTGTTCAATTTTTTTCCACAATCTGAGTACTTAAAAAGCTTCCCAAATTGGGATAACTGCAGCATGTCATATCCTTCAGTAGAAGAAGGAGGTTGATAAAGGACTTGAAAATGAATCCTTCCAGATGCAGAAGCAGTGTTTTTTTTTTTTCCTTTCTTACTTTTGCACACTTAAAATAAATAACAGATTCAGTAGCATTACACTGTTAGCAGTGGCTTTCTATTGTCTTAATGCATATACGAATTTTAACTCGTTCAACTCTGCGTGATTTTTCATTTCTTTTTTAGCTACCTTTACAGATTACAGATCTTTTTTAATCTATGTGTATCTATTTAGCACCATCGAGACGTGGGGATCTGGAGATCTTAGGTTACTGTATGGTTCATTGGCTTAGTGGCCATCTACCATGGGAGGATAATTTGAAAGATCCAAATTTTGTCAGAGAGTCAAAGATCAGGTGAGAAACTGCTTCCCCCCTTTTTCCCCCCTCTTTTTGAAATAGAAATCAAAATATTTTAGTGGAGAAATGTTTTGTGCTTTTGGAATATTCCCTTTTGGTCAGTGTGCTGTTTTGTATATGCCTCAACTTCTTTTTGTTGCATACAATGCATCCTTGATTTATAGTAAAATTTTATTTGTACTGTTGTGCTGTTTATTTGTACTGTTATGCTGTTGTATTTTGCAAGCAAGATGCTTACTTATCCCCCAGTACTGTTGCTTTAGAATACAACCATGGTAATAGCATAAAGCACTCTTATCAGTATGCAGGTGACCATTAATTATGCTTTAGAAAAAGAGAACTGAAGCATGACGTATGAGTAGCCTTAACAGCATCATACATTGAAGTCAGTGGCAGAAATGAGACCTAAAAATGGATCTTTGACATCTTTGAGCATCACTCCAGTTACAGGACTACTAAGTGGTGGTGTTTTTTTTGTTTTTTTTTTTTGCCTTTCTCCCTCACTCTTTTCAATAGTTTTTCACTTTCCCCACTAATCTTCCACTCAAACTTCTCATATAAAGAAGGTTGACCCAGCACAGCAGTTTCTGTCCTATAAAGAAGTATTTGTTACTTGGCTTTCTTCCCTAATTTTCACACTTTTTCTTCCATCAATGTTAGCGATGTTTATTTTTGTCTTCCTCTGCAGTTCTGCCCCCCTTTTCATTATTGCTTTGGCCCAGAATCTGCTCGAATAATGTAGCTAGAGAAATAGTCCTCCAGCAAGAAGAAATAAAGGCACTGGTATGTGAGATTTTGTAGTGGAACAGCGCTTTTACAGCAGTCTTCTACTTGCTGACTTTTGTAAGAATTGAAACTGGTGAACAAAAACTGGCCATATTTCTGGTAGCCTTTGTGGCACTCGTTAGGTTCTCCAGCCTGCACTCCTGAAAACGGCTGTACTAAGTCAGACCAAAGATTTATCTAGTAGTGTTTCCCATCTCTGACAGTGGAGCATCATAAAGAGTGTCAGTACGCTGTAAGTTTTGAAACTTGAAAGAAATAATAGTTTTGAATAATTTCTTTTTTCAGATGTAGAGATAACATTTCAGAGTTGATGGACAAATGCTTTCCTGGGAAAAATAAACCAGGTAAGAGGAGCTATTTTAAATTACAGAGCTTAATTTTTTTCTAAAATGTGTTGTAATAAAGTCATAATGAGTTTATAAAAGCAACTTCAAGTAAGCAGCATAACTAATGCATGTGTAACTTCTCATACTTCATGGTAGAAATACAGAAACATACAGAAATTAACCAGAAGTACTATTTCTCTAGATGAAATAAGGAAATATATGGAAAAGGTGAAGCAACTGAGCTATGAGGAGAAACCTGTGTATCCACATTTCCGAGAAATACTTCTGCAAGGACTCAAGTCCATTGGGCAAAAAGATGATGGAGTACTTGAATTTGGCTTGTCAGAAAACGGAGACGTGCAAACGAACCCTGTACAAAAGGTTTTTGTTTTCTTAAGAATTTGACAATTTTTAATGCATCTTATGAGCTAAATGGAAAAACTAGTTATATTGGCAGTAGGTGTCATTACTGCATCAAGTGGGAAATAAGCGAGTAGTGAAATGTTTATTCGAGTTATACTCATTTCTCTGACTTAACTGCACTAATTGTTGTGAAAAATTAATCCAGAATGATGTTTGTAGGTGTACTTTCATATCAGATAATGGACAAGGGTAACTTCCGCTATACCAGGTTGCCCTGATCTTGAACACCTCTTCTCTGTTAAATCTATTCCAGTGCCTCGTAGTAAATCTACTCTCTTTGAGTTTAAAATCATTACTGATATCACTGCATGCCATTCTAAAAAGTTTCTCCGTTATTCTCATAAGCCCCCTTAAGTATGAGGGCTGCTCTGAAAGTAATGCCTCCTACGTTATTGTGTTGGCCCATGACATTAGGGGCGGATGTTGGTGGTTTGACGGTAGAGGTTGAACTTTCCCACCAGTATTCCGTTACATTTTGTTGCCGTGTGACAGATGGCAGCAGAGGGGCAGTCTGACATAATGGCATTTGTCATGGAAGCACGTATGAAGCAACGGTGCATAATTGAATTCCTTCATGCGGAAAAAATTGCACCTATTGACATTCATCAACGCTTGCTGAACGTTTATGGAGACCAAACAGTGGATGTGAGCACAGTGAGGCAGTGGGTGGTGCGTTTCAGCAGTGGTGACAATGACCTGAAAGACAAGCCACGTTCCGGACGGCCATGCACAGCTGTCACACCAAGAAATGAACAGTGTCTCAATCAGCTCATCCACTCAAATCTGGGGATTACAGCCAGAGAACTCTGTACGGAGCTGAATATTGGCTTCAGTGCACTGGCAACGATGGTATGTAGCTGAGAACTTGCTCTATCAAATAGTGTTAATTGTGCTCTCTGGATTTTTGTAGTTTCAGTGGAAATAAATAGGAGGCATTACTTTCAGAACAAGCTGTTTAAAGGCTGCATTAAGGTCTCTCTGCAGCCTTCTTCAGGCTAAAAAAAAAAAAAATAAAAATCAAAGCTTTCACATCTGTTCATAGGAGATGTGCTCCAGACTTCTAGTCATCGTCCTAGCCCTCCTCTGGGCCTGCTCCACAGCTCTGCATTCTTTTTGAGATGGAGGCCCAAGAGCTGAATGTATTGTTCCAAGTGGGGTCAAAAAATGGCAGAGGGTGAGAATCACTTCCCTTGACCTGCCACACCTTCTGGTTTTTTTTTTGTTTTTTTTTTTGTTGTAGCCCAGGATACATGTGGCTTTCCAGCCTGCAGATGTGTGCTGTTAGTCAGTTTTTCTTCCACTGGAACCCCCAAGTCCTTTTCCTCAAGGCTGCTCTCAGTTTATTCATCGCTCAGTCTGTACTCATGGCTAGGATTACTCTGACCAGGATGCAGCACCGTGTGCACTTGTTGAAGTTCATGATAGTAGCTTCCTTTCCAAAGGATGTTCAGTGTTTTAAATACAGTTTCTTATGCCCCTTGCTACTGATGCTTACGTATTGAAGTCACAATGATGTAATGTTATTTATGAACCCAAATTCTAATGGTAGCCTGGTAGTATTTTGTTTCTCGCATTTAAGAAGCCTTCAAACTCCAGACTTGGACTTAAATTTGAATGCAGTGTAAAAGCTTTTTAGAATACGACTTGCATAAGATATAAAATGATTTTTAATAACAATAAAAAAAGGGCCAGCAGTTGAATAATAAATATCCTCTACTTCAAACTGATAATAAATACCCTCTATTTCAAACTGTATTTATTACCTAACTACATATCTTAAAAAGTGGAGAGTTCATTGGTTTCTTTAGCATGAACCAGCGAGTTGAGAATTAAGAGAGCTGCCGTGAAAGTAATGCCTCCTATTTTATTATATTGGCCCATGACTCCAGAGGGAAATGGTGGTGGTATGGTAGTACAGGTTGAACCTTCCCACCAGTATTCCATTACATTTTGTTGTTGCCATGTGACAGATGGCAGCAGAGTGGCAGTCTGAGAAAATGGAGTCTGACGTTGAAGTATGAAGCAAAAGTGTGGAATTGAATTCCTTCGTGCAGAAAAAATTGAATCCATTGACATTCACTGATACTTGCTGAACATTTCTGGAGACCAAACTGTGAGAGCTCTGAGAGCAATGAGGCAGTGGCTGGTGATTTCAATAGTGGTGGCAGTGACATGGAAGCCAAGCTGCGTTCTGGATGGCTATGCAGCTTTTACACCATGATATGAAGAGCATCTCAATCAGCTCATCTACACGAATCAGCTAATGTTGGTGACTATGTTGAAAAATAGTGCTTTGTAGCCAAGAATTTGCTCTATCAAGTAGTGTTATTGTGCTCTGTGCACCTGTAGTTTCCATGAAAATAAATAGGAGGCATTACCTTTGGAGTGACCTAAAGACAAAATTTCTGCCCGTTTACTGTTGTGATTGGGGAAGAAAATGTTGTTGGTTCTTGGTTTTTTAAGATGTATCTCCAGATTTTCTTTCTTCGTTTTTGCCCAGTGAACTTCTCAGTTTCCTCTGGCTGAACTTCTGTGGCTTTGGTCTCATTTTCTGTGGAATTAAGTGTAAAGATTTGTCCAAAAGAAGAATTTATTAGCATAAATTCTTTTTTGTTTGTGGATCAACATGGCTTGAGTGTTTTGGAAAAGCAAGCAAACAAACAAAAAAACCCCAAACCTGTTTAATGGTTGACTGGGTTATTTGCTGAATATGTTTGCTTGCTGCAGAGCCAACATCTATGACCTTTAATATCCTTGTCAAGCAGAGATGGCTGGTGAACGTTTCCATTGGAATAAAACTACCCAAGTCTTATTTCTGTAACCAGTATCAGTCAAGACCAAAGTGTATAGTAATAGTTCTCCATGGGTTCTTTTGTGCTAGCATTGGTTAGTTTTTACACTTAGACCTCTTTCTGTACTTTCCCCCACTCCCCACCTTTCCCTCACAAAAAAAGTCTGTGCTAGTTGACAGAGATCTGAACTACAGAATTGCTGAACAATTAGGTAGACAGAGGGAAAAAGGAAGAACATAATATACTAATTAAAAATATTTGTTTTTTTAACAGTGACAAGAAGCTTAGCTTGATGACTTTTTGAAAGATGAGCACTCTCTGTGATCCAAACTGTTAGAAGCTGCTTTCTGTAAAGATAATTTAGCATTGATTAGTAGCATCTTGCCTCAGAAAACCAGTATCTTTCACCACATTCTGAATTTCTTTTGGCGTGATTGAAGTCTGATTTGGAAAAGAAAAATGGAGTCTGGCTTCCACTTCTGAAAAGATGTTGACCTGTATAGCATGGAGTGTTTGTGACGTTTTGGCTGTACCGATCATTCAGTTCTGCTAAGTCTTCAAACACCTACTTTTCAGTTCTTTTAGGGCAATCTACTGTAATGCTGTCTTGAGTGTCATTTGGTGTTCTGAAACTTTGGTATTTCCTAACTAGATGAGAATTTCTAACTTCAGTCTAATTGTTAGGATGTAGGATTCTCTTGTGTATTCAGGTTATGTAAGTAATTGAGCCATGATGTGCATTGTTCATTGCATATAAGCGTGGAATCTCTTTCTCCAGCACTGGTATCTGGCTAAAATGCACAGATGCCTGCTATGTTAAAGGTTAACATTTTGTTTTCAGTATCACGACTCTAATGACTCAAGTTTTCCCAGATGCTTAAGTAAATGAAACACAGTCCACAGTTCTGCTGGTGGATTTTTTTTTTTTTTTCTTTTTTCATTTCTTTAAAATACATGCATGTTGGTTTGATTGTGTGGTATTTTGTGATAGTTCTGGCTGAAAGAAAACTTGCAATCCTGTGTATTGAACAAAATATCTGGAACTCTATACTAAATTATTCAGGGCAGGGACTGCATGTTACTTTTGTTTGGTACCGAAGAGTTGCTGGGAAATACTGGGAACCAACTGGGAAATGTGGTTTTTAATTTAATGATGGGCCTCAGATACACAGGTGTAGCTATTGTTAGATGAATGCAGCCTGATTTCTATTACTATGTAATTCACCTGCATCGAGATTAAGAAACCATTTTTATTAAATAAGCTTGGAAACAAGATAAATGTATTTTGCTTTTGTGTGGCATATATTGGATATCCGTTTTTCTGATGAGCATTTAAAATGTTTTCTAGTACAATTGCGAGGAATGTATTATCTCTCACATAAAAGCAGTGCAGCACTGAAATAGTCTTCCTTAATTTTGGTCAGAATGAACAAAAGTGTCTGTGTTTATTCCTGCCTAATGCATCACAAATCTGCTGACATGCTAACCTTGGAGTCTTGGCTGGCGGTAATCAGGCCTGTGCACCGGCAGGAAAGATGTACCTAATGCACTCCATCAGTGCAGTTTGCATATGGAAGTTCTCACAGGGGAGCTGCCCTGTGCCAGCTGAGGGTTACCTGCCCACTGCAGTTATTGTATGTAATTATCGAACCAATCTGTTCAGCCCAGCAGGGTTTAGATGGTAATCATGAAGCAACACTTTGGAAAGGAAAGATGTAATGCACTCTCCCCTTCTCTCAGGAGCCACGTGAAGTTGTAACCACTTAAGAAGCTGTATTAGTAAAGCTATAGTCTTACACAGTTTGGGGGGAAAAAATAAGTAAACTCTTTTAGTGTTCCTCAACTGTTGTTAAATCTCTGCTACAAATATAGGGCAGCTAATCCTTTGCAGAAATGATACAGGTTTTGAATGAAATATTTTCTTAACTACCTTACGAATAGTTTGCTAAAATAAGATTAATTGTACTACACAAATGACGGAGACCAGCTCAAGAGCCAGGTCTGTTTTGCTTAACAGTCTTCCTCACACAAATAATAAGGTTACTATCAATTTAGGGATTTTAAGATAAGGTACGTTGAGTAGAGTTGAACTTCTCTTTGGAATAGAACTTATCATTGCTATTAGGTAAAAATAATAACATACTGTTAGCAGATGTTATCAACTTTTAAGCTGTGCAAAGCAAGCTTTCAGAAGCCAGAATCCAGATAAACTTGAATTTAGTGATGTATAATTGCTTAAGGAAAAGCCATTAACATAAACTTGGGGTAAAATGTTTTTCTGTGTTCTTCGAGATGCTTTTTCTGATGAATCCATTTGTAACCATTTAGCCAATGTAAATAAAATAGATGTTTATCATAAAATCTTACGTTTTCATATATGAAAATTCCAACTGATGTGATTTGTAAACAGGAGAACTGAACTTTTAAACTGTTTGTTGCTTAGTACTGGTATTCTTACATTGATAAATGAATAGGTGTCCTCTACAACTGATAGCTTGAACTATAGGAGGAAATGATGGTTAAAATTGTAGAATATCTTGCGAGGATAATGTGTCTTATACTTTCTGAGTTCAATTGCCACTTCATTTACAGAAAAAAAGAAAGGCAGCAGCTGCAGCCAATGAGAGCAGTGAAGCAGAAATGGAAGATGCAGGAAGTCCAGAAAAAAAGAAGCGTGCTTCTTCCAGTAAGTCAAAAAATCATTCTAGTACTCTAAAAATAAAGCGATTGTAATAGACTCTACCTCAAAACAAATCTCCATATTTAAAAAAATAATTGATGAAGGTGTATGGCAGAATGGAAAAATAAAACATTTCAGAAGCAGTGATATCGTTAAGTTATGGAATTACTCCAGTGTATTTACTCAGTGTGGTACAAAGTACAAGTAATTAAGCTAGTGTTGTTCCAGAAGGTGACACTGCTCTGTTCATTTTCAGCTGTTCACATTATGGAACAGCAATCATTAAAATCTCTGATTATTTCTCTTACTTGAATGCCTTTTGAATTGTTGATCTCAATTTATTAAGAACTTTCTAGTCTGTCAGAGGCTGAAATAATGTTAATTAGCTAGATTATACTTTCTTTGAAGGAAATAGTAATTTGACATGATGCTGACTTTAATTGTTTGCTTTAACATTTTATTGAAGGCCTTGAAACAATTTTTTAGTTTAAATTCTGTTGACTACTTGCTACTTATGATTTGGTGCATGTGAGCAGAACATACACTTTTGAAGTGTGGTAGTATATGTTGACTTTAAATTCCCTGTGATTGTGGATTGAGATTTTCATAGATTGAAATGAAAAAAGGCTTCAGAAATTGCAATCCAAATCTCATCAACTATATAAGTGCTAAGATTCTTCAGACTAATTGAAGTTATTTGGGAGGGGATGGGTAGTTTTAGCATCCTGTAGTTAAAACAAGTGATGGACGTAAATTTATGTTTATACCTTCTCTCGGTAGCCTTATAGGTGAAATGGTTCTAGTTTCACGTTTTTGTGCTCCTCAATTTAATGAATACTAAGCGGGGGTGGGGTGATTTCTGATGAAAAAGATACACATGCACTTACTCATTTTGTTCTCTTCAAATTTGGCATTAAAAACTCACTTTAAAAGCGATTCATAAATCTGTATTGAAAGAAAAGGCGGCTGTTTCATAATCCTAGAACTGATGCTTTTGTCAGATTGAAAATAGCTGATTACAGAAATATTTAGAACTGTATTTCCTAATCGGACTAATTTTACTTTAATGTGGACTTGTTTCTCTTATGTGTTTAGTCTTGTGACTAAAAGATACCTTAAAGTTTACTATCCATTAACATGGGTAAGTTCTTGATGCATTCTTAGAAATTAAGGTTTAGTCATGCAAGAACATTCAAAAATTTTTTTAATACTGTTTGACTGGTTTCTAACATGTGGTAGGTATGTGTATTATGGCATTACTCATAACAGGGGTTACTCCTAAGGTGTTCAAATGTTTCCTGAGTATTTGGACTTAAGAGTAGCAAGAAGAGTCATGCAGCTTTTTTCTGTTTAGCTAATTAATGCTATCTGCATCCAGCTACTTAGAAAACCTTAGTTGTCTAATCCAGTCCCAAAAGGTCCCAATCCAGCTGTGCAGCAGTTTGAGTGCACCACGGTGCTCAGAGGTCTGTAAGGGATTCTGCCAGTAAAGAAATATCCTGGTACTGTGATCAGAGAGCCTCAAGCTTGGTGGAGGAATAGGAAAGAGCAGAAGAAATTGTTTTTTTTTCATCTGTTCCTTTTGGCTCTTGCTGTAAGAGCGGTCACTTCAGATAAGTACAGTAAGCGCCATCTCGCTTAATATGTCTGCTGTCGGTCTTTCTGAAACTGCCAAGCAGGAGTGTTAGACTCTTCAGCAGCTGAATTTCAGAAAGGCCTCAAGAAGTGAGCTGTGTTTGCTTAAATGAATAATGAAAATTGTTTTTAAAAAAAGTTAAAATTAGCATATTGGAATCAGTTTATTCTTTCTTTTCTGTAACGAGAACTCATAGCCTTCCATATCCTTTCCTGAAAGCCAGAATTTCAAGATACTATGGATGATAATAAATTAATCTATTAGTTGATCTCTTTCCACCAGTAAAAATAAGACATGACTTCAATTTAAAAGAAGAGCTTTTTTTACATTCTGCTATAGTTTTTTTTGTGTGTTAGCTACTTTCATGTATGATATAAAATATGCAAACTTACAAGTAATAATGCTGTTAGAGCAAAAAAGCAAATTTTGCCATGCAGTGAATCCACCAACGCTTCTGTAGGGGTGTATTGCATAGTATTAATAGTTCTAGTATGTTTTTTTTTTTTTTAAAGTCAGTGTGTGTGGATTAGGCAGCTACTATAGAGAACTTCCGTGAAAGTAGCATAAATAAGAGTTTTACGAGAATCTGTAAACAGTCCTAGGTTCAAAGCAACCTGTAGAGTTCAAAGCTACTATCTTTGGGAGTTTTAATCTTGGGTGTGATAAAGATTGGATTGTATCAAATAGATACTTTTTTTTATACAATACCTTTCATTTCCTTTTTTTATTATTTTGAAAATAATTTTGGATTTTATTAATTGGAGTAGAGTGAAATAGAGTGAAATTTTAAAGTAGGCCTGAAATGGGAAATACTTTTTAAATGGGATTTTTTAATAAGTAGTACTGCCAGAGGTAGGAATTGTGCATGGCTATATTGCTACACAACATCTAACATTGTAAGGCCTTAGCTGGAGTCTTCAGCTACTCTTGCAGTGTATTAAAAAAACAAAACAACAGCAACAACAAAAAAATCCATGTGAGGGTTTAGTAGCAATTCTTAATTAATAGATACTTAGCTTTGTGTTTATTTACGTTCCATAGCTTTGCATAAACCAGAATCTCAGTTTTTGTCTTAGAAATCTTTTCTTTATTCCAGCAAGATTGCTTACTTAATGTTAGATTAAATCTATACTTGGATTCCTTTTTATATTTAAGGGATTGTTGGTCTTGTCATCAAGTTTTAGGAGTAAGCAAATAATAGGATTTTTTTGAGCTTGTCTGTGGCACTACTTGTTACTTATCTTTGTACTTCACACCTAAGCACACATTCCTGTTAGATTTCTACCCCTTAATCTTACACCTTAGTATAAGCATTTTCAGCAAAAACCTATTCTTTACAGTAGTTCTGATTATCTGTTGTTCTTCTCTTCTTTCACTTTTACTATCATGCTCGTCTTAATAAGTGCCTATTTTCAATTTCCTATATGTAAAATAAGGAATACTCCTGTATATTCCTGTCTGCTTGGAACAGTTTCTTTCTTATCTTAAGCTTATTTCTGTGCAGTCTCTCCAGACTCCTAAGACTATAAACACCTTTATAATATAAAATACGGTAATGTCCCCTATTGTGTCTCACAGAACTTTCTTTCATTTGCTGCTAATGAAAAGCATTAAATGTAAAGTGTTTTAAAAGCGTTGAAAAAAATCTGAAGAAAATGTGTATAGCTATCTCATTTAAGAGTAAAAGAGATGTTTGCTTTTTTCTTGTTCTGTGACCTGAAGATGCTGCGCAGTGTTTTGAACACATGTTGCAATTTAAACTCAGATACAAATCCTGGAAGTAAATTTTTTCTCCAGAAAAGACAGAAAAAAACCATTTAGTGACCCAGAGTCATACAGGAAACAGTCTCCTTTTCAAGGTTTAAGGTACTTGTTTAACCTAAATTTTATTCCTCCTGCAAACTGCTGTGTGGTGAAGAGGAAGGCTGTTTTTAAACACGTGCTACATGTGACTACTGTTTTATATAAGTTTGTACAGTTATGTTTTGGAGCTCTTCATCAAGTAGGAGTAAATAAGTCTTTCAGTTTTATCTGGAGCAATTTTATATTACTTTTTTTTCAGAGCGCTCGGAGTCAATGATATCTTTAGGAAACAAGTAGGCATAAAAGTAGTGAAATTATATGTTCTTGTGTCCTTATGTGTTTCCATATTTTCCTATGAAAATGAATTGATTTCATTTATTATAGCAAACATCATTGAGCAACAGGACTCATAACAGGGTACTGACATTCAAACCACATCCTACAGCTCTGACACCCTTCTTCCTTCTCTCTTTTCTCCCCTAGTGTTTTCATGTTTACTGGAATCAAGCCCGTCTTTCAGTTCTTCTGGTCTATTTCTTTTGCTGAAGTGTTTCAATTTCTTTGTTGTTGTTGTTAGACAAAAAAAAAAAAGCTAAGAGGGAACAAGCCAACTAAGTAAAACTTCTAGTTCCTCTTGCAATCACTTCAGTAGTCTTCCAAGTACCAAAAAATTCTTGTTTCAGAAGATTTACTCTACAGGTCTTTATTAGCTGTGCAGAGTTCTGTGAAGGAGTTGGGAAAGGGCATGTCAGAGGACTACATGCTTCCTTATTTCTCCTTTTCAAAGGAGAAGGGGGGGGCAAAAATAAAAGGAAACCTGATCAGTGTGCTCAATTGCTTGTGCTTCTTTTGAGGGCAGAAGGTGATAGCTATACTGTTTAACGATGAATCACTACAAGAGCTTGTATAGACTGTAATTTTTCTGGCACCATTATACAGAAACTTGCATGGACTCCGTCTTGTTTCAGTGTAAATTCAGCATATGCAAGTGATGAGCTGCTAACTGGCAGCATGCATGCTTCTATATATTTTTCACTTACCAGGTATTTTCTTGGAGTCTAAAATTTGTATGTGGTTGTGTGCTAAAATATTCTACCTATGATGTAGTCCTCAGTCTCTTTTGATACCTACGTTGTAACAGATTTCTGCTTAGGAGCTGTGATTTCACTATCGGAATCTCTCACTCTCGTTCATAGAAACGTCATTTTTGGACTCGTGTTATTTTATTTCTCATACTTCATGTAGAACTGGAAAACATCATCAAAAGATGATCTGTTCCATACACCAGTCTAAAAACAAGTTATTTACCTACAACTGTGTTAATACTGATGCATACCATAATTTTCTTTTAAAACTTCAAGGGTGAACATTCTGAAACAGTCCTGGTCAATGCCTCGTCTGACACTTAACAATCCTTACTACTGCAAATGGCTTTGTGAGATGCAGTATTATCTTTTGATAATTTCAGTATTTAATATGAATTTTTCCTCTTGACATTTTAAGCTTATAAGTCATCATATTCACCATGGACGTGAAAATGGCTCATTTTTTTTGCAGCATTGCTTTGCGCAATTGATAAATACTGAAGGCTGCACTTTCACATCTCCTTTTATTTCCCTCTGTTCAGTTCATTTTATTTTTTGCTGAGTCCGTGATTACCACACTTTTTCCCCCCATTTTTCTCATTTTTCTGCTTTCTTGAAGAGCAGAACCCAAAACTTCATACAGTGCTGCTGGATTTCTTTTGTGTAATACTGTTTATGCGGAGAGGGTCAGATACCATAGTAAACATATCTAATAATTCCTCTAGAGCCTGTGGGACTCTTTATGCCACTACTGAACTTTGTTGCAGTCTAAAAACAAGTTGTGTAGTGACACCATCTGGTTTATTTTTTGCCTATATAATTCTTCCTCATTTAAATTGCTGTTTGAACCTAATTCAGTTTAATCTACTTTATAAGAACCCTCTCTTTCAGTTGTAATAGCTTTGTTTGCATCCTCATTTGGTGCAGCCCACACGGGACTGTTTCTATATTTGTAAACAGTGGATGGAAAATTTGTGGGGAGGCAATATGTGTTACTGGACTAACTAATTTTGAAAAAGCAGGTGGGCTTCTTGGTACAGATCTTCAGATAGTCTGAAATAGCTGCGAACTTTGAAGCTAAAGATGTTTTATGTTTAACGTAAGTTAATCAGATAGTTTAAGCCAATATTGCTGTTATTTAAACTTGAAATTATGAATAAAAGGACCTTGACGAGGATTGTTTTTTGTTTTGTTATGAACCTTTTGGAGATTCTCCACGAGCATGTTTATTTAGAAAAGCTTTGAGATTAATGCATTAATGCAATAAAAATAAAGGAAAAATCGGAGGCAGGGTGGCTGTTATCTTCTCCTTTTTGGTGTTGCAAGAGCAATTAAAAATGGGCAAGCTCTTATCATAGAATCCTTAGAGTTGGAAGGAACCTTTAAAGGTCATCTAGTCCAATTCCCCTGCAGTGATCAAGGACATCCACAGCTAGATCAGATTGCCCAGGTCCTGATCCAGGTATGGCCTTGAAAGTGTCCAGGGATGGGACACTTCACCACATCACTGGGCAACCTGTTCCAATAATTTAGCCTACGTGCCACTGAAGCTACTCAGTTTAAAAACTCAGGTATTTCTGTTGCTTGCTAGAATTTACACTTGTAGTTGCTGAAATCTTAACTTTGAAAAATATGAACTAATACTTGAGAATATGATGCGATATGTCTCAGAAAAGGAATGTTTTACGTAGTTGAGTTGCTATTTTAATTTGATACCTGTTTACATTGCTTTCAGTTACTCCAGTATTTGTAAGTATTTTACCAAAATAGATTTGATTTTTAAATAGCAGTCGTGATTGGAGGGTGTATGTTGTTTTGCCAGAGTAGGTCTTTCATTGATAAAGCTTCTCCCTTCAATGACAAGAAACCATCATCAGAACTGTCAGTTTTTTTCTGAGGTGCAGAGAGACCTGTGCCCTGGGAAAGGGGAAGTGGGGGGAAAAAAGGTGAAAGGGGAGGGACGTGGGCTTGAAAACCAAACAGCAGTGATCTGAGGAAGAAAGTTAATTTAGTAAATACAATGTTGGAATGCAGAATTACATGATGTAATACAATATAATTGGAATTGAGGCTAATAAATAAAATGAGAGAGTCTCCAAAGCTGAAGGCCTTACTCTAATGCTGAAGGTGAGACAGCAAGAGCGCATGCATGCAGAGAGGAGCAATAAAAGAAGAGGACTTTTCATAACTTGCAAGCAGTTTTACCTTCCCTCTAAACAGAAAA
The DNA here is from genome assembly GCF_019232065.1 of Centrocercus urophasianus. Taxonomy (NCBI): domain Eukaryota; kingdom Metazoa; phylum Chordata; class Aves; order Galliformes; family Phasianidae; genus Centrocercus; species Centrocercus urophasianus. The sequence goes on from NW_024884586.1 coordinate 39,855,240, forward strand.
TGGAAATAAACAGTGAAGGACTTCTGGGAGATGTAGTTCTTCTCTTCTGAGAGCTAGCTACCCAGAACTATTGACAGTCTGTTAACACTTTAACTCTCAGTGCTCCGCGTGATGTTATGATGACCAAATACAAAAATCATAAAACCATGACAGATTTAAATTTGAAGACCAAGTTGCACTGATAGCTGAGCTGACTTAACAGCTCAACGCTGCCAAACAAGTCTTGCTCTTTCCTACCTGTGTGCCTTTCTCGTGTATACTCTTAGTTCAGAGCAATCTAAGCTGCTGCAACTCGTTTAAGCTTTCAGAGTACGGAGACCAGAAAAGTTCTTTACCAGGTTAAACAGCTTGGTCAGCTTAGCACAAGATCCAGAGAGCACCAAAAATGACTCAACACTGGGACGCATCTCAACTGTGATTTAGCACATGGGGAGAAAGGAGGAATTTAGGATTTGAATGATTCTTCATCTTTTGCTGAAGGTGGGCTTTTAAATTTGCTAACCTGTATGTAATTGGTTTGAAAAACTGAAGTGTATGATGTGTTGCTTTCAGGATAATGTTGGTTCCCAGAAATTGTTAAATTCCTGTTTTCTTTTTCCATCCTCTCATAAATCAAAACCAAACGAGTAATTTGAGTTGATCTATCCTCTTAAAATGCAGCAACGTAATTTATTGTGATTCATTCCTGTTATTTTACAGATGATCTTCTCTTTTTTCTTTTTTTTATTGAATTACAGAAGCAGTAGCTACCAGAACACGAAAAATGGTGTCACCAAAAACCAAGAAAAGCGCAGCAACCAGGAAGAGAGTTCAGAAGTAAATAATGAACGCAGCAACAACTTAAGTTGCTCTTCAGCTCATCTCTGTTTTTTTTTTTTTTTTTGTTTGTTTGTTTTTTTTCAGTTACTGTAGCACTGGAATTTATTTCATTCCCTTTTTTACATAATAATTCCTGTTTAAAAAAAAAACAAACTTGGACTGCTGCTTGTACTTGTTTTTTCGAAGAATAAATGTTTTAGTAAAATATTTGCATAAGTTATGTCTGCTGTAGTAACAATGAAAAATTTTGCCAACTTTGGAGTGAAGGTGCATTTTTATTTTCTAAGATGAATTTGTGTATATAAATGCAAACTAAAAGAGAGTGTGTTTTTTTTTTTTTCCTGCTTTATGATGTAGTTTTGTTGTGGTTCTTTTTAAGGAGCAATAGTGTGGCATCTGATTTCTTTTAATTTTGAATAAATTTGAAAGAGTTCACTTAAATGTACCCTGAGATGATTGAAGTCAGGAGACTGAAATAATAGGTGTTTTAAATATTTCTCAAGTATTTTAATAGAGTTAACAAAATAGTAAAATACATATTGTTTTGTATCATTTTGTCACTATTCAGAGTTCTTCTGGAATAAAGAAACCAGAATTTCAGATAGAAGGGCCCAGAGCTTTAAAAAAAAAAAAGGGGAGGGGGAAAAGGAGGAGGGGGAAGGGAAGAAAGAAAGAAAGAGAACTAGTACTCCTCAACTCACCTCTCAGGGTTTTGTTTTATATCAGTGAAGAGCCTGAAGAAGTTAACAAATGTGAATTATAACTTTTTAAGGTATCTAATTCCAGTGAAAGCTTGACTTACGTGCACTTCTCATAACAAAATAATGGTTTTCCTTTTTTTAATAGCTAAGAAACATATAAGCTTCCTAAATCTCTTTAAAGCACTTCTTTGCTTGGCTTTGAGTCTTTTTTTTGGTGTTGTAAGTTTAAAAAAACAAAAACAAAAAAACCCAGTATGTAATTTCAGTGTGAAATACCTCTACTTTTTGTTTACGTACCACAGAAATGCATATAATTAGGGCATGAACATAATTCTTATTGGAGAGAGTGCACTGTGAAGTTTGACAAACCAAAAGGAATCCATTTGAGCCAATGGGTAGTGGTTTTTGTGTGGGTGTCCAGTGTACTGCCTGCTTGATAGTATAATGTTTGAGTAGCTACACACTGAAAAAATGCTCTAGCATAAAATGCTGAATGAATAATGAGGTAATGTTTTGAAAACAAGGGGATTTTTTGTTTTCAAATAAAACTGGAAACTCATATTCAAAAGGTCTAGCATCTTGTCGTTTTTGTTTAGACTGCTGTATGGGCTCATTTTACTAGGTATTACTAAAGTGTGGCTGAAGTCTCTTAAGTGTAGCATTCTATTTCAGAAACAAAAATAGGATTGCTGAAGTCCCTCATGTGAATTTCCTCAAATCAAGCTATTATTTTAGTGAACTCATTTAATGTATTTTTTTCAAAAAGCTTTAAGCTGTTCTTGGTAACTGTTGTTAAGAAAGCATATTTTATTCTCTTATCTTGCATATATCAATTTCTTTGTACTTTAGTTGTTTCAGATTTTAGTATTTTTAGTGACTTATTTACTGATAAATTTGCTTTCTTTCCTGTCAAGTTTTTAGGAGTGTGTTTTCTTTTGATGCTACCAAAACCAATTGCAATAAACAGATTTCTGTATCTTTGAAAGTAATGTTTTGAGCAGTAGATTTCATAAACTGCCCCTACCGTTTCCCACCCAAAATGTCTTGAAAAAAGTTTTTACTGAGAAGTGCTTTCTGTTCTAGGCAGGTTTTGTCTCCATTTCATATATAAAAAAAAAAAAAAAAAACCCAAAACAAACAAACAACAAAAAAAAACCCTGCAAATCTGCAGTCTTCGTAGGTAAGAATTTCTCTGGCTTGCTGTAAAATCTTTAAACTTTGGGGTGGTCAAGGATGGACCAAGTGAAAGGCTGTGATCAGATCCTGAATTACTGCTGTATGTATTGCATATTGCATGTGCTTGTACATGTGTTCTCACTGTTTTGCAAAACAGTGATGGGGGAATGCATCACTTTATAAGAGAAGCGTGTAGTAGATTTTTGTTGACATCCCATTTGAAAGTAAAGCCCCTCACACAAAAGAAGCAAGCTGCCTTTAGACTGCATTTACTGCTCTTGATGACTCCAGTTGTGTGTAAATATTAGAAAACAGCAGGGTCCTGCATTCCAAGCATCACTTGAGCAGTGCCATGAAGACAAGTGTCCTTACTGGTATTGTAGTCATACTCCCAAGCTCTCCTGCTGTTTCTAATCTGTGTGCACAGCCGTGAAAAAACTGGACTGACATTTACAGGCACAGCAGGGAGACACTTGAGTAGGGAATGTTAAAGACTCTGCTACCTATGTTTCAAAGTGGCCACCATACATGATAAATCTTCACAGGAGAACTAGTTGGCACTTCAACTGATGGTGTAATGAGGATATTGATAATGAAGCAGAGAATGCTTCTTTTAGTGCTTGAACATTTAGCAGACAGATTGTATTTTTTTTTCTCTAAAATATCTGGAGAGAGAATCAAATTCAGCATAGGTATATTTTTCAGATGGTACTTTTTTTTTTTTTTTTTTTTTAATAATTTTTTCAAGACTATTTCTTATTAAGTTCAAATAATTCCTTGTAACCATTGCAGCTGGCATTAAGGGAGGGGGTCAGTTGCTTTCCTGAGTAGTTTGACAGACTTTACTCACTGTTTTGTCCCAGTGAGCTGACAGATTTGGGATGCTATAATACCAGTAATGCAATTAGGTTTTCTGCACGTTGTCTGGTTGACTTCTCAGTTAAGAGTTTCTTTCCCTTTGGGAATAAGACTAGACAGACTGTCATTTGCTATTACTAATTCTGCTTAGCATTATCACTGGAGCTTTTTTGTAATTAGCTATCTTAGTTGGCTCTTAAATTTTAATAGCCAATTGAAGCTACATTTTAGCCAAGTTCCATATCTAAATTGCATTCAGTCCATTAACAAAGTTGGTTAAAAGGCTATTAAAACAAAAGCCAATATATGGTGGTTAGCACTTACACGTTTCTAGCAGTAGCAATACCAGCCTCCAATGAATATTTTCAAGAAATGGTACTTCCTTCTAGCAAAGGAAGTGCACAAAGAATGACCAAACAGCGTTTTGGAAACAAAGGCTGATTATGCAGAATACTTTCAGGAAAAAAATAAATTGAAGCATGTCTTTTCTTGAAGAAAGTGGGAAAGGCTGGTGGGTGATGCATAAGGGGGCAATTAATAGCTCTGCTCAGATTTGACAGGTTCTGGAAAAGCCAAATAAAGTGATGTTTTTCTCCATTTCAGCTGATCAAAATTATTAGCAAAACCATCTGAAGCACCTTCTGGTGGAATTGTCATCTTGCTGAGTTTAGTTTGTAAAACATCCTGCCAGACATTAAAAAAACCGTAAGCATGCCAGCACATAGGCTCAGAGCACTGCTTCTCTAATTGATAGACCCTATAATTTTCTTTTTTCTGAAGATCGTGGCTGGATACCTCAGCCTCCTGAGTAATTTAATGTAACACCAACCTGAATTTTTTTATTCCTAGTAGCACATGTTTAAATTAGATTTTTCTGCTTTTTTTTTTTTTTCATTCTTAAGGTGTAGGCAGGAGATTAACAGCCTTTGGAACATCCTATAACAAATAGTATTTTAGACATTTCTGTGTCTTAAGAAAAAATGTATCTTTACTATTTTGAGGATGCTAGACTGATACAGGCTACAGTTTTATTAGAGAGTCTACCAGATGATATTTGCTTAAAGGGTGATTTGCAGTACCCTGTGTGGGTGATGATACATTAGTACCAGTTGCTTCATTGTGAGTGAAGTGGGGCAAACTTCAGACAACATCTGAAGAACCAGTTTAGGTTACTCTTTTTCTAGCATATGCAGCGTGACATCTAAGTTAGAGTTTCCATAGTGCACCAGCTGCTGTTAAACAAGACATAGAGCTGGTACTCAATTAAGAGAGATTCTGCTGCCTGTAGCTGGACTGGAGGATCAAACTGGTTTGAAAAGCTCCTGCCCCTTCACCTACTGTGCTGGTTGTTAGTGTTGGGCTTTTTGCATCAAAATAGTCAAAAGGAGAAGGAGTCTGTTCTATCTGATTTTGTAAGAGGAGGATTCCTTAAATTCTTTGCTTCATTTTAGGCCTTCTTTATCTCTGGATGACATCTCTATATCAACGTTTCGTTTGTTTTTCTCTTTCTCTTGAAGGAATACATAGCAGAGGGAATATATTATTTCTGTGAATGGAATTTTTCCTCAATGCAGAGCATGCTAGACTTATAAAATGTAACAGCTCTAACTGGATAGTACAGACCAGTTTTCTCTATGCTGACATGCCACACTTTTAAACATGAACTCACCAGAGTATCATTTGTACTTCTTATTTCTGTTTTCTCTCATGCCAACCTAAACCTGATTCTTTTCAAATTGGAGTATATCTTACCCATGTTGGCTTCCACACTAGATTTTAAACATTTTTGAATTCATTTCTTGCACCTAGCTCAACTGCTCAAATACTTCAAGTATTTTGAAATGAACCTCAAGTTCCACAACTGCCCAAACTGCCGACTGGTGAATCCAGACAGCTTTTCTCCACCATTGTGAATACTTTAATAAGTCTACATTGAGGGTTTACATTTCCTCATAGATACACTAAAAGGTGAAAGAGTTGTGGAGGAATTGTCAGTTGATAGGACCCATATTTCTACACCCTGTCTTGGAAGGTCAGCTTTCCAGTTTCTTCGGACGCTAGCAGCAATGGTAGGTTTCATAAAAGTGATGTTTGAAAGAAAACTGGTGAGAACACAAAGAGACAGCTGTGACGTATGGTAGAAGTGAAAAGAAAATACGCATTTTTATGAATGTGAACTTTCCTCAACTAATTCTTTTTGCCAGAGCGTTCCAGACAGGAAGAAGCCAGCACAGTGGTAATCTGCATCTGCAGCTTTGGAGAGAAGAAAAATGCTTCTTTGGCAAATGGAACAAAAACCCTAGAAAATTAAGGATTAATATGTTCATTTATACAGAAGCAGTGTGAACAGACTAACATGAAATACAACCAACAAGGATTCATTTAGAAGACAAAAGAACCCTGGAAGGGAAGGTACTTAGCTTTGTTCAGAATGCAAACTATAACATGCAGTTCTGGGAATTGCTGAATTGCACAGCAGAATGTTAAAAGAAATTACTTGATAGCACAAGAAGTGCACATTCGTGAGATCCTGAAGGTACTTTCCTTTTCCTTTCTGCCAGAAGAGTGGAACACTGGATCTACGTGAAAGTAAGTAACCCTCCAGCTAATTTTTTCGATCTGCTGCTAAGCCTGAACAAAAATAGTTTTAATAACAAACCAAATTCCTTTCTGAAAACAAATATATCCATAAAAAATAGAAATGCCTTTATCCTTCCAGTTCACTACTCTCTATTATGGGGCTGTTTACTTAGAACAGCAAGAGTTGGTCTGATAGCAAATGTGCAAACCCTGACTTGTAGTAATGCTTGGTGGTAGCCATAGTGAGCGGCATAGAGTAAACAAACTACCATACTTAGGAGAACAATATGGTGATGAAAATATCAGGACATGATCTAACAGTTACTTCCTTCTGTCAGTGATGGCCCTGGTAATCAGTAATTTAAATGTTTTTGTTTTGTTTTGTTTTGTTGTTTAAATTGGTGTTTCCAGACCCGGAAGGAGGTGAAACCTGGAACTCATCCAGACCCTGGTAACACTTGATATACCACTTGACAGATTTGACCATTTGCCTGTTACCTTCATGCATTAGCTAGTTCTATGTGTGGCAGTGAGTTAACTTACTGATTGCTTCTTTTCCTTTCTCAAGCCAAACTCCTCCTAAAAAGAATTTTTGAAACTTGTCATCCATTTCTGGCATAAGCACAACACATTTTCTCTATATCCTGCATTTAACTTAGCAGTAGGTACTGAAAAGAACAGGAAGGAACATGTACATGTATTTCAAAAGGCAGAGTAAAAAACAAGTTGGATTTTTAGAGCCTTTGTGAGATCATATGCCTTCCCTGCAGAACTATTCAAATCAGAGCAGATAAAATGTAGATATGCACCTGAATGCCATTTTATCCCTTCACTAGAGGAATCTCTCCGTTTATTAAGAGTAGGTAGATTTAGGTAATTTCTTACCAGAATACTTTTTCTTCTTATTATTTTTTCATGTGGAAACTGTTCTGTTCTGGGAGTGAACAACAGAAAGGAGAATGCTAAGGTACACAACAACTTTTTTTGCCTCACTCTTCATTAGTGACTACTCAACACGTAGCCCTCAAGCAGATGGTTTAAAGGTGGGAACTGGGAGAGTGATGCCCCTCCTGCTTTATGCGAAGATCAGGCTCACGACCACCTGAGGTGTCTGAGCTTCCCTAAGTCTATGGGTCCCAACAAGATGCATCTGCGTCCTGAGAGAATTAGCTGACATAGTCACCAGGCCACTCTCGTGATATTTGAAAAGTCATGGTGGTTGGATGAAATTCCTGGTGACTGGAACAAAGGCAATGTCAGACCTGTTTTTAAGAAGGTAGAAAGTATTTTGCGATAAGAGCAGTGAAGCACTGGAATGGGTTGTCCAGAGAGGTGGTGAATCTCCTGTGCTTGGAGACATCCAAGGTCAGACTGGAGAGGGCTCTGAGCAACCTATCTAGCTATCGGTGTCCCTGTTCATTGCAGGGGAGTTGGACTACGTGACCTTAAAGGGTCCCTTCCAAATCAAACTATTCTATGAATATGCTAATGCTAAGCTGGCTCACAGAACTTATATTTGAGCTGAACTTAACATCATTGATTAACTAAGGGTACCATAATGAAGGTAATGAGGAATCACAGGAGTAAGAAACAAAGATATTGAAATGTGTTTTCTTTTTACTGTGTTCTTCACAGATTTTGCATGCTGGCTTGCTTTGTTTTAAGCTCTTTCGCAAAGGTGCTTGTTTTCCTACTCATATGCATAGCACATAGTGTATTAGAACGTGAGATTTGGAGTGCTGGATGAATTTTCTATTTATTATTTTCCTTACCTCATGTCAGTCAATATGCTTTGTCCTTTTGCTTTCCAAGGGAATTTTTGGGATTTCCAAGAAGTAGTTTGGCTTTATTAGACTAATTATTTAACTTAATTAGTCTAATTATTAGCCTCATTGAAATGTACATTGCCCTGAAGAGCAATGAAAAAGAGAAGCCTGAACGGATCTGAGGTATTGGCAGGCACTGGTGCAGGCCAGTGCAGATTGTTGTGCACGTAGATGAGGAAATGGGATTGCTGCTCTGGACAGGCTCTCTTGCCTAGGGTTGGAGATTCAAGATGTGAACCTTTCCTACAATAGCAGTTGTAGGTCTCATTGCCTTCTCTTCATCATGTCTCCCTGGCAAAGCAAGATAAAGCCATCCACCCTGGGTCTTCCCTTCGTCTGTTTCTTTCAGTCTTACTTGATCTGATTTCTTCCTGTTTTAAGTGAAGAGACCTCTAAATGATATCAGAAGCACTACTTTCATTAAAGCCATGCGTACAGTGTTCAAAGCCCTGGAACCAGAAGAGTCTTGTATGGCTACTGGTGAACTCACTAAATCGTTGTGAGTCAGCTGGATTTCACTGCTTGCTAAGGTCTGTGATATTGCAGAGAACCCTCAAGAAGTCAGGTGTAGAACTGGTGCTTTGCCTTAGTTTCTGTCCTACTCTTCGGTTCCACTCCAGCATCTCCTCTGTCCATCTTTTTGCAGCACCTGCAGACACTGCTTTCCCTCTTCCATCCATCTTTACTTCTCACTCACAGTCACATCTGAAGACTCATCTAAGAAGCCTACAGTTCACTGTTTTTACATCATGGTATTTCTGCAATCCCATTAGTTTTTCTAAAAGGCACTCAAACTGGGAATGAAAGAATTGTACCAAAGAAGTGATTTCTTCTGGAAAACAGTTTTATCCAGTTGCTGATTGCCATGTTGTTGTCTAACGTTAAATCACCAGAGTATTCCTTCAGTTTGTAGGCATGATAATTTTTCGTGTGGATGTATTGTCTTGATATTACTTCTCAGGAGTGTTTGTAAACCTTCATGTCTTAATACTCCCCAGGGGAGAGGCAACACAGATTATAAGTCCCTTATTATTTCATGAGTTCTGAAGTATCTACATTGGAAGATGGACAAATATTTTTGTATACAATCTCATATTCTACTGGGACCTTATTTACTGCAAAAATCAGCCCAATGCACGAATAGCCCATGTAGGTCAGCAGCAAGCAATGGAGGGTATCCAACATCTTAAAACTGCAGTTTTTATTGTCTAAATGTAAGAGTTCTTCAGAGCAGTGCCAGGGGATATTGTACCCAACAGTTGATCAGTCTAGTAGAACAACAACGAAACAAGGATCTGAACCTCTGGTGGCAAAGGGACTTGCATCATTTTCTGTCTTGAGAATGACTGCCTGTTCATGAAGGGGGGCTTTAATGGAGAAACAACATAAACATGCATAAAATAGATTGTTCATACAGAATATAAATGAATCTCTATTAAGTTATTTGCATTCTTTCTTTGTCACGACCTGAAGAAGATATCCTTCTCTGAGCTGATATGCTTCAAACTCTGCCCTAAACATGGCATTCCAGTTATGAGCAAGAACACACCTACTGTTATATCATAAGCAGGAACAGGTTTTTAGTGTATGATTTGCTAACAGGTTATTTAAGCCATCAGCCCACTTTCAGAATAGTGGGCTTTCAGAATTGTGTACTTTCAGAATTGTGTACTTACATACCTTGTAGCAGAGTTCAGTACAGGTGTAGTCTGTTGTTTCCCAGTTCCCAGAGACATTCCAATGGCTGAAGAAGATTATCATCATGGAAAAGCTTAGGGAACATCTGAGAAATGGATGGTTGGGAAAAAGGGTTACCAACATATCTGTTCCACAGAATTCAGAATTCCAAGCTCTTCCATGCAGACATCTATGTCATCACCTCTGTCTTTCATAATAATCTTGTACTTGGTGAGTCCAATCTACTTGGCCAAAGGAAAATGAAGAAATATAAATGATATTTATCACCATCCTCTTTGTCCCCTTTGCAGATGAGCCCAATTTATTGCCACCAACACTATCATAGGATGTTCTAGAATTTTTTTAATCCCTGTCGTAGCTTCTTCCAGATCTTATTAACAAATCTGGATTTCTTGCCTTGCATTTCTTCAGAAGATGATCAATGCTGAATGTTATACATGAGATTTCAGTGATGGGATACTCCTGGTAATTAAAGAAGCAATTTCAGATGTAGTAAGGCAGACTTTTCTAACCTTTCCAATGGAGCCCTTCTTCCCCTAAAGAAGGTTCTTCTTTGATCTTTCTAGAGTATCAGTCCAGTCTGATCAATGAAACAATGTGGGAGGATAAAAACTCAGTGTATCTTTTATCATTTTAGACTCTGGAGAAATTCGGAGCAAATCATTGCTGCTTCTTTCTATTTTCAGAACAAGCTTTCTGATAGGAGTTCAGCATTTACTGTTGTGGAGATTTAAACAGATCACTAAAATACATTCATCTTTTTGCTTCCTCCTCATCAAAACATTTGATTACCATTTGATGGCTGGAGGACATCATAGTCAAAAACCCTTTGCTTTCCACTATTGTATCCTTAGCAAAGGAAAAGCTGAGTTCAAGACTTGTCCCAGAATTCATACCTACTTTCTACCTCTTTTTGAGAGGTTGAGGGGTGTTAAGAGTTGTACATAACTGAGGGCACATCCACAAGTGATACAAAATGGAATTGAACTAGTTCTGAAATGTTTGAGAGCATCTCTGGTGGGAAGCACAGTTCTTTTAAGAATTAGGGCATACAGTTCCTATACAGTTCTTTGCTATGGCAAAATTGAGTAAGTCAGTATATTAAATATGTAAAACTTGTATTTAGTTCTGCTTCTCATTAGCAATGAAGATATCCTGCTTAGGAATTTTTTACATCCAGGGTTTCTTGCAGAAGGCCTGTTTTAGAAGAGTTAAAATTCAACCCATTCTCTTTCTGACTTTCGTGTCCTTATCACCAATCCTGACATTTTACTGATGAAATATAAGTATGAAAGTCTACAAGCTTAAATTCCATAAAAGAGCTTTTTTAAGGCTTTTTTTTCCCCCCACCATTAAACTATTCTGTCCTCCTTACCCTACGAAACAAGCAAGCACTAGAAGAGAAGAATTAATCAACAGCAAACCAAGTAATATAAAGAGAGATGTTATTTTTCGCCTGTCCTTTTCAGAAGGGTAATTGAAAGTGACAGAAGTCAACTATATTTAGTACACTAAAACAATGTACAGTACTGTGAGTTCCCAAACCTAATGGATCAACTATAGTTATTTAAACCCTTCCCATTGCAAATCCAAGGAGCAACAGTAAACAAGGGCTTTATTTCTAGAGTCGTTATTCAGTAAACTGTAAAATAATTTCCAAAGATAAAAGGATGTCTTTAATGCTCTATACATTGTGACTTCAGGTTGGATTTTTTCTGTTGTTCAAAAAGTTTTCATCACCAGAATTTCTTTCCTTCATTGTTCAGGCATTTAAAATGCACATTCAGACCTGTCAAGTCCTATACTCAGTGAATGAGAATCCTTCAGTTGATTCCTGTCTCGCACATTTTTATAGATAGTCATAGAGTAAATTCACATTGCAGCTGAACCAATCTAATGGTTGCATGGGGTCTGTAGAGGAGTCCCAGTTCCTTTACTGTGCCAGTATTATTGTTCATTTGTTCATTAGCATCTGGTGAGGTAGCTAAACCTGCAGAGTACAACCTTTCTGAAAAATTAGGGTTTCTGTTTTTTCTGCTTGTTTATTTTTGGACAGAAATTATAAAGCCCCTTTTCATTTAAGAAATAACTTTTTTTTTTTTTTTTTTTTTTTTTTTCCCTGACATGTATTACTTTAATTTCATCTGTTACTGGGTTGGGTGGAAATCATGCAGGCACTGGTCAAAAGGATTTGGGCAGCTCTGCATATCCCTCCCGTCTTATGAGTCGTATACTGCTTTCTAAAAAATTCACTTCTGCTTTCAGACTAACCAAGTACATGACCAAGTCGCATCAATGATGTTTTCCTATTGAGAAATATACATAAGTAGCATGTGGAAGTCAATTATGGAAAGCAGACTTTCACAGGCTGAGAGGAGAAATGAAGAACTACAACAATCTCAGTTTTCCCATATTGCTTCTACTAGTGGAGCCTCAAGCATTGCTAGGTGCTGTCACTCGGACTTGCACTTGTGCTGCATTTTTATGTTCTTCTTATCACCAATTAAATCAGTCATAGTGTTAATTCTAGAATGTCCATTTCAAGCTATTAACTTTGTAATGAAAAGAAGTGTTGGGTTGGAATGTGATGATCTGATTTAGAATAGTTTGTAGAGTTGGCGAAATGCATGTACTAGCCCTGTGAATCCAAAAGGCATGCACTGGAAACTGTTTATATGGAAGGAACAATCACTCTGCTTGTAGGCCATTCTTTATGGGCTCTTGTATTCTAATAAAATTGCACTCATGCAATAGGTGGTTTTGATTGTTCATGAAATGAACAGCTAGTAAGCCTATGAGATGGTCATGACATTGTCTTTCACTGTAAAATTGAAAGAAAACAAAATACACATCTTTCCATACAAAAGCAGTGGCCCCCAGGAAAATATCTTTGTGTTGGAAAGATAATGTGAGCCTTCAGAAATTGAGGCCTTCATCTAAAATGTGCATGTCTGAAGCTTTGTGTGTTATAATTATGAAGGGAAGGTATTCTTCCTACAAGGGTATTACCTGTTTGAGAGAAATTACAAAGAATATGGAAGATAAAATCAGTCTTGATGTTTTAACTAGTATTGATTAGGGTTTCTAAAGATTTCCATGGACTGCTTGATAAAGTAGAAAGAGACAAAGGAGAATTTTCTACATGCTGGCTTTGCAGAAACATGTTCTATATTTGATTGTGCTATTGAGTGCAGCAACATAGTGTACAAAACATTTGGGATCAATAATGATTTTGTACGTCTTTCTTCCAAAGAATTCAATCTGTACTACAAACACTGAGCCTCACAGACTTTGTAGGAGGATTTCATATCTAGAAGCTAGGTACTGTCTTCCTTTAAAGACAGGGAAGCCGGACCAGAAACACTGTTCACCTTGCTCAGCATCACATGCTAAGTCAGGTGCTAAACTGCATATAAAATCCCCAACCATTGCATGTCACTTTCTCTCCTGGTCCCTCACACAAGTCTTGAAAAGCTCCTGATTCATGATACAGCTAAATAATTTAGGGGCAATGTTAATATCCTATGGAGGGCCTGTGAAGTAAAATAGCCTCAGTCAATTCAGTCAAATGTAAGGATTGGTCTGTAGTGAGATTTATACAGTATAGTCTGTAAACCTTTTTGCCTGCCAGAAGTGAATGGTGGGATAGGTGTGCATGTCTTGGATTCTCTCTTCTTGGTCAGTTGCCTGTAAGTACCAGTCATGGCAGTGAACCAGTCTGGCCTTTCCTAGGCTGGGAATTACATTAATCACCTTAAGCTGGCAAACTCGCATGGCTGACAATTTACTGGAGCCTTCTAATGTTTGAAATATAATTTCCTAGGTGAACAGGAAATGGTTGACTTAGATTGTGTGTTCACCATAATTGTAGCTCTGGAACTCCCCTGGTATTATAGAGAGCAGAAGTTACCACATTTCTGTCTCCTTGTCTCTGCTTACAGCAGTGTGCTGGAAGTGAATGTGCTGCTGTGTTTGGTGTCTGTCTGAGACTTGCTTCATTTAGGAGCCTTCTTTTGTACCTCTGCAAAAGGAATTGGGAAAACTTGTAGTCTTCTTCTGTGAGGCTCTTTGTGCTTTATAGATGAAGAATGCAATGAAAATTGTGATTGTTTAACTATTTGCAACTATCAGCACAACCTTTCCCACTGTGTTCCCAAAACCTTCCACTTTGTACAAATAGGGAAAGTGAACTGGTATTTATTTTATTTGCGTTTTGAAGGTCTTTTCAAAATCATACTTGCCAACTTACAGTAAGCTGCTAGTACACTGTGAGTAAAAGACCACGTATATTTACCTTTTGAAATAATTATTTACATTTTGTTAATTTTTTAGTCACGTCTTGACTGCAATCAGTTCATCGGTTTGTAGTATAAGTGCACAAGTTGTGTATATTCATAGATATTATTTTCTGAAAATGGGGATATAACTTTCATTATCTATAAAAGCAGTAGATGATCTGCTGATTTACAAGTTAGGTTTAAAAGGTAGGTGTTTTGTAACGCTAATAAAAAAGCCATGCTTCAAAACTGGTGTCTTCTGAAATTTCAAGTGGGAAATTAGTTTGTCAGGAAATGGTTTGAAAGAGATGCGCAAGTACTGTAAGGAATGCAAACTAGTGTCCAACATTCCTAGATCCATCAGCATTGAATGTAGCCTCTCCAAGAAGACATCCCAGCATTCTTCTGTATTAAGTGCAATTAGCTCATTACAGAAATATGTTCCATTTTTATCTTCTTTCTGTTTGCTATGTAAAGTTGATCCTTCATGTTACCTTGTGTTTTAATAGCTTTACATGCGAAGGTTCCACTGCTTGTTGGATTGCCTGCTTGAAGCCAGCTATTGCCTCTCATTAAAAGTAATTTCTTAGGTTTCAAGAGCATGTCACAGTGGGGTGGTAAAAGCAGAAGATAGTAGTGACATAATCTTTCTGTACGTAGTAGCCCATGTAGAGACTAATATACAGTTACACAAGATGAGGGATTTTTTAATTAGATCTAAGTTCTAAATCCAGTTGCCAGTTCACCATAGAGTAGAATGTATCACTCATGGCTCAATGTAAGAGCAAGAATGGGAACAGTAGAACCCATGGAAGAATTTGCTGCTCCAGGGAAGTTTGGGGTTGGGATGTGGGACCAAAACCTGAGAAAGATTAACCGTGAATTCTGCATCCAAGACTGGATGGGCAGTTGCTGACCATCCCTTCCTCCCCTTCCCACTGGGAGTCTATAATGATTCAGGCACTGCAAGGCTGGCATTAAGGTATGCAAAGTACCCTCCCACCTGACTGAGGAAGACCATGGCCATATCACATGCAAAGCAGTGTGGGCTGCCGAGGATCTGAGGTGTCTGGTGACCAAAAATGACACTGGGAAGTGACAGCCTATGTGTCCATTCAGAGTGCTGGGAGAGTATATGGGAGGAGTTCGCTGCCTGAAATCTGGTCATCTAAATGGCTACAGTGAGGCTCAGTCAATATTTTTTTATTGTAGGAAAACCTTGGATTTTACATACAGAAGAAATCCTGTTCACTTGGGTTACAGCCTCTGCTTAACTCTTGCTTGCAAGTCCATAAATGCAGTTGAAACTTCCCAGCATTTTGATCCTTAGCTTAGGTCCCTCTAGACCTACATCACAGCTCTGGCTTACAGACTACCAAACTTTTTAAAATTGTATGAAGTTGTAAACTTACATAAGCTATATATTTACGCTAGTAACATTCCAGATGCAAGAAGCATCTGAGAAGGCACGTTGTAAACTCATAGTTACTTTTAAAATATATATCTCAGCTACAGGTTTTCCTTAGAACTACAGAAATCCAGCCAGAGATTTTGAGAAGCAGGCTGGTGTGGTGTAAGGCAGACCTATTTCTGTATTGGATAAATGATTTCACAGGTATCTGGGGGAACTTGAGGGAAAGACAGAAGAGTATTTCATGTTAGCTAAAAGTGCTTCCATGTATCTGAGCTCCTTATACAACCAGCTTCGCTAAGTGCATAAAATGCACAGCTACTATGCAGAGCACTGACTGGATCTGAGTATAGCACATGGATTTCCATTTTCCCAACCATGCTCCATTTCTCCTGTTTATAATTTATTTTCCCTTATACATTTATATTCTGCAGCTGCTTGCAAATCCACTAAGTGTGCCCAGTTCAAGTCTCCTTCTCCACAAAGAGTATTCAAATAAATGTAGCCATTTTTTTGTGGGCTTTTGTCCATCTAAAAGTTGTGGCACCTCAGTTATTGTGGAAGCGTGTATTGGCCTTCAGCATTTAGCCACAATTCAAACAGACCAAGCAATGTATTTATCTAATAAATCTTCACATACATTCAGGGCTTAGAGCCAGGTCCTACAAATAAACAACAGGTCCTGACTGGCTCAGGTGGAGACTGGCAATGTAGAGGAAAAATGTTTTAGTAAGTTGAGGAAAACCCAAAGAGGGCCATTGGGGTTGAGTGATTATATTGAAGGGAGGTCGCACAAAACTGCTGAAGAGGAACTTTGCCAATAAGGGAAGTCAGAAAGGAGTTAGAGATTGGATTGGCCTAAGGACCCAGACGGGACTGCGGTGAACACTGTGGTAGGGGAGCACATAATTGTGGTCAGGGTTATGGACAGGTCTTTAAGATCGGTCAGGATTTGGATGTTTGGTTTTTAAATAATATTTGTGTTCTTAGTTAAAATCCTCAGCTTCTGGCCTTGCTTTTGCATTAGCTCTGAAAGAATTAATGAGGAATGAGCTGCTTGTTAATGAGATGCTAGGGAACCAGCAGGCTAGGAAAGGCTGTGGGGCTGTGGCCTCAGTGCAAGGGCCTGGACAGTCAGAATACAGGATTCTGCTGGCTGAAACAGACACCTGACCGTATGTTGCAGAAGCCCTAAGACAGAAATAGTAAGCAGTTGATTATCATGTACACCCTTCTTTTGCCTTTCCGTGGGGTTCGGAGCCTGAGGACATAGGAGGTGAGTCATCTGTGGCCAAGGGGGTGTCCATGCAGGCATGGGCTGAGCAATGGCCACGAGCATGCCATTGGAGGGCAGCATTGCTCAGACACAAAGCCGGATTCCTTTCAGCTTTGTCCTGCATACCCGTGGAGGGGCTTCTTTTGAAGGCCTCTGGGTGCTACCTGGCCCCTGGTTGCAGTGCCAGGAAGCTTGTGAGGCACCAGGCTCTGAGGGGATGGCTCAGGGCATAGCTTATGCAGTCAATGCTTCCTGGGAAACTCAGAGGACTCTGCTGTCCTTGAGCTAGTTCATTTGTGCCTTTTGTCTTCCGGTGTCTAAAAAAAGATAATTAGGAGTTGGGGGCCATTTGCTCAAGTTACTTTTAATTCCCATGGTGGCTGTAATGAAGTGTGTTCTGCACATCCATTTTAGTAAAGTAGTGTATAAAGACACACTTGACTTGTTTTTGCTCTGGAGATGAGAAAGGACAGGTTGTTAAGAAAACAAGTATGCTGTTATCTGAACGTTCAAACATATTCCTGAGCCCAACTGACCCTAAATCCTTGGAAATGCTGAATCTTTTAAACCTTCCAAGACCATGGGAATTTGAAGTGGTTCCTTTTCCCCGCTTCACCACCAACCCTGGCATCAAAGCATGGCTGCAGGGTTTCTCTCAGAGCAGATGCATGGCTTGGTTGCTTCCTCAGTCACAGCAGTAAAGGCATGAAAGTAAGCAGGCGAAACTTCCATTAGAGAAAATGAGGTAAAAATTGCCCTTGCCAACAAGCAAATGCATTTAAGATTCCCCCTTTGTAACACTGGAAGTTGCCATTCCCTCATGGCTCAGGTGGGGATTTGGGGGTTTATTTTCGTGTTGCCTGGCCTGTCTAATATTTTCTCGTATAATTCCTCCTTTTTCCTGATCTTTACTGCATGGAAGGCCCATAGTTGCAGCACACATGCAGATGTTTTTTGTTGTTTTTTTCTTATTTCTTGAAAAATCAGCACCTCCAAGCTGCAGTCCATGGAATCTTTGTCCCCTATCACTTGCAGAACCACCAACAGGGATTTAAATCAAGCTCTTTCTGTGTGTCAAAAGAGTACATAACTCCCAAGCTAGAGTGTGTTTTGATTCTGAGATTACATTGGAGCTTTCAAGCTAGATATGTTTTATATAAAGTAATTATGCAGTCTTATGTTTAAGATACCCACTCAAGTTTCAGTCTTTGATCTAGGAAATGCTTATTTCCCAAAGTGGAATAGCGTCAGTAGGAGAGATTCATACCTCAAACAGCTTCATTGCTTCAGGGCTGGGGTGCTATCCTGGGAGACTGAAAACAGCGCTGTTCACTTCCAAGTGATCTACCTAAGTGTTGCAGATTTTGAATAAAGTCAAGGGTGAAAACGAGGAAAGTTGGCAGCAGCACTTTTGTAACAGTTTAGACTTTCATTTTCTCCACATTTTTTGAGAAGTTGCTGAAACAATTTGTTTCAGTACAGAAAAAATGTTTTTTCTTTGTCATGGAAAACTTAGAAATGTACTTGGTCTGGATCAGTTTGTTTTTTTTTTCCTCTTCTTTTATTATGGTTCATGTGGTAAACAGTTTTCTCAAAAAGGCTCTCAGGGATCTGTACAGACATTCATTGAGCCGAAAACTGTTTATACTTTTACTAAGCTTTGGTCAGTGCATTTGGCATTGTGTGCAAAAGCTTCAGTAGGCACAACAGCATTATGATACATTTTTGTCCTTGCTGATTGATCCAACATCTTCTGGTAGAAGGAAAGAGAATTAAATTCCTTTTTTATATCCAGCAGACATATAGGACACAAAGGGATACAGACACTGGGAAGGAATACGAATGAATTCTTAATATTTGTGACTCATTTGCCTTTATGTTATTTTTCCATCCTTAACTTTTTCCTCAAGATTTTTTCTTTTGTCAGAACTCAGTATGCCCAAGTATTAGAGCAGAGGTAACTGGGGAGTGGATGCTCTTGCTTATAGTATCAGGGGCATCATTTTAGCATGAAAGCACCCTACCACTGGTACAGTTTTTCTTCACTGTTTCATAGATCAAGGGAACTTTGAAGCCTACATATGTAAATGCCCAGATTAAATTTTGAATGATCTTTTACCAAATGGAAACCCATTTGCTATTTATCCAGCAGTGCTTTAAATACTAGATATTTCAGAGATGTGAAAAGAGAACACCTCATCCTCAGTTGTTGCTTCAGGACTTGAGGGAACAGCATGGAGCTGTGCCAAGGGAAGATCAGCTTGGGGGTTAGGAAAAGGTTCTGTACCAGAAGGTGGTGGGCATGGAACAGGCTGCCCAGGGCAGTGGGCACTTCCCCAGATTGCTGGAGTTCAAGAGTGTTTGGACAGTGCTGTCAGACATAGGGTTTGGATCTTATTTGGTCCTGTATGGAGCCACGAGTTGGGCTCATGATCCTTGTGAGTCCCTTTGAAGTCAGAGTATTCTATGATTCTATGAATATCTACAGGCAAAAGAATCAGAGAGCACGGAGAACATATTTATTATAATCATGCTGCTACTCTATTACTGTATTTATTTTTATAGTACGAAAAATATATTCTCCTTTAGGAATTACTGGGGTCAATTCTTTGCCCTATAGTAGCTTAGACTACTTCATTCATGAGCTACAACAAATAGTTAAAATCTACTACTCTGAGTTGCAAAACTGCTGTCAATGTATTAGAGCATTGGAGTGGCTCACAGGAAAGTGTTGTGAACTTTTGATTATAATTTTCATTCAGAAAACAGAAGATTTGTTTATTTTGCACTGAAAGTAAAACACTATATGAATTCCCCAAAGAAATTTTTTGTATGGTAAACTCAGCCAGGTGAGATCTCAGAAGAAAGTGATTCCTGTGCTGTTTAGACTTGAAAGTTGTTGCTTTTCAAAATGCCACATAAACTAACTGGCAAAAGGGTATATTTTCAATTAGGTGTCACTGATGAAGAATCTGTACTTCTTGAAAGCTTGCAGCGCACTCTAATGATGCATTGTTAAGTTCTTTCATTGTTATTTCAGAAGTTAGTGGTGATTTATTCTCCACATTCCCCTATGGCAGCCTTAAATGCCTTTAATTTACCATGAAGCACGATAGGTATCAGTCTATTTTCTTTCCTTTCTCACTGTATCTCAACGTGACCTGAGCTTTTGGTGGGCTCACCCTATGCTTCCCTTAGTATCACATTTAAGGCGTCCAGATGGGGTGACAGAATGGAATAAGACACCAGCCCTCCATCTGTTTAAAAAAAAAAAAGAAATGAAATACAAGGTTTTATTGTTCGTTAAGTAGGAACAGATACAGTCTGTATGTCAAGGCCAAACTATATGCTATTAAATCTATCCTTTGAAGTCTTCCATTGGGCTGACCAAGGACAGATGGTAAACTGTTATCATTTGATATGGGATTAGGTCAAGTCGAAGTTCAAGTTTGAAGGTAACTGTGAGAGCCTCAGTTCAACTGTCAAATGTTTTAGTTTATATAATGAATAGCACGTAGACACCATCTTTGCTACTGTTCTGCTAGTTTAAAAATTGGGAGATTTATTTAACCACAGATCTCCACACTCTTTAGAAGTCTAAAACGGCAACATGTATCTGTTCTAACTTAGTAGCTGAATATCAATGCAGTCTTTATTCTTTTGGAGAGAAGTTTGGGCCCAGGATGTACTGGCCTAAAATATAATGCTTTTTTTTTGTTTATTTTGTTTTGTTTCTGGCTCATATATTTCCAGCGTTCACCTTTGTGTTTCTATTTCTTCGCAAATGTACCAAAACCATAATGTTCTCTTTGGAGGAACTGATTGTTAGTGTCAAATATGGGGAAGGCTGTAGCACCATTTTCTTTCTTGCACTCTATTTTCACATTCAAATGATGAATAAAGATCATTGACTGTGAAGCTGAACTGCTGCATATATCTTAGGCTATCTGTTCTTCAAATTTGGCAGAATAAAATTGCCTCTTTCTTGCCTTAAAATTCTAACGATGATATTTAGACACAAGTTTCACTGAAGTGGCTGATCTTTGCCATATAACGCATGTAGTGGACCTTAGACATAATTTGGAAGCAAGCAAAGTATGTGTAGTTAAGTGTGTGCAATTTGAAAAGCTGGTACAAAATGAACTTTCAAGATTTGGCCATAGTCTACTACAAGCTACCTTGTGACTTGCCAACATGCGCTGCTTATACCAGTTAAGAACTGATGGGATGAGCTCAGATAACTTCATAGAGAATAGCTCTTTATTTTATGCCATCTTTTTTCTTAAAATTTGTTTAGAAGAAACTCAGTGAAAGTGAAACTTTTCTGTTAGATGTAGGCATACGAGAGAGTAATAGTCACGAAGCCTTGACAGTGAGAGGTGCTATACAGTCACAGAAGAATAAGGTGTTATTGTAGCATAGGGTTTGTATTTCAGGTATATGAGTCAAGAAATTAAAAAAAATCTGATACTATTCACTACATTATGGGCACACATTGACTTCTCTTCTCCATATGACATTTTTTCTTTTATGTACTTATTACATATGTTAATGTGTCATGTGAATAAGTAAATATTGCCAGAAAAGCAGGACTTTTGAAGTTGTGACACTTAGTGCTTCATCACTTGACATTCAACAGCTCTCTTTTAATTTTTACAGTTGGGATGATGTGTAGCTGACTGTAGCGTTACACTGTGTTAGTAACACATCCAAACTAAAAAAAGAGACAACCCTAGAACTGTTTCTGGTTTACTCTCAGCTCAAAGAGGTTTCTGTCTAAAGGCTCAGGACTCAATTCCCATTTGAACAGATTTTTAAGCTTGGCTGGAGATTGTGGGAAAGTCACTAAATGCCATTTTTCTTGTCCCCTGGACTTGGTCTGGCTGCAACCAGTGTTTTAAAAGCCTGTGGGCTTCCTCCTGTCATAAGGAATGCAGTAGTCTCTGTGAGTCTTGCTGAAGTTAAGGGCTCAAATGTGGCACTGTCTAGTCTGCTGTGTCCTTTGCTATGCTCCTTTCCTCTCATGCTGCCTGCTATGCAGTGCTGAGATAGCAAACACCAGGCAGAGTGACGGCTGGGGTCTGGCAAGCAGACAGGTACTGTGCAGGTGACAGACAAGGCGTACCACAGCCCTGCATGCCTGTGTTTTCTTTAGTGATATGCAGTACATTGCGTTCTATTTGAGCAATCTCCTCCCTTGTACAAGATGTAAGTAGCAATTTTTTTTTAACTTCAACCTTCAGTTTCAAGACTGATAAATCTGGAAACTTCAGCTATGCAGACTGTTTCTTTTCCTTACCCATCCCTCCTGGGTAGCTTTGTACGTGTCTGGGAACGGAGGTGGGCTGAATGCAGCAGTATCCTTGGAGAAATATTCTCTGGAGAAGAGGCTTTGAGAATGTGTTGAGCATTTCAGTGAGCCTTTTCTCACTTCAGTATAAGCTTTATATAATTACCATGGACTGCAAAAAAGAAAAACTATGACATCAAGTGGAAAGAGGCTAGGATCTATTTTCCAGCCTTGTTTTAATGTCACTCAGCAAGAATAAAACTTCTTCCTTTAGGAATGTTGATCTTTTCCACCTTCTTTTTGTTGCACTGCTCATAAAGCTTACCTTATCTAAGACCCTCCTCTGTATTCCTTACTCTAACAGGAGTAAACATTATATATGTCCACACAAAGGAATGTTCACTCATCAAAATCTAACAGCATTTGCTGATTGTATTTTGGTATCCAAATGTCCACACTATGTACAATGTCCACACAAATGTACACACTAATGTAAATACCCTTTGAGGTCCTCCATCCACATTCCTGTGGACCTGTTAGCATTTTTCCTCACATTTTACTCTCTGCTTTTTTGTTTCAGAAGGGATCCAGAGCCTGCCTACTTTCAAAATGCAGTTTCTTTAGCTTTGTTTATTTGAGTCGAGCTAGCTCCTTGAAACTTTAACCAATTCCTGATGAGCAGCCATGCAGATAAGGACTTAGGGTGTTGGTGAATGAAAACCTGCATGGGAGCTGTCAGTGTGTGTGTGCCTGCAGCCTAGAAAGCTGAAGTATCTCAGGCTGCATGAAAAGTGTGACCAGCATGATGAAGGAAGTTATTCCCTCTCTCTGCTCCATTTTTGCGAGATATAGCCTGCAGTGTTCTGCTCTGGAGTTTTCAGCCTAAGAAGGACATGGACCTGTTGAAGCTGCTCTAGAGGACGGTTACAGAGAGGAAAAAGGGCTGGAGCCATAAGACTTCCCCTATGAATACAGGCTGAGAGTTGGGCTTGTTCATCCTAGAGAAGACACTGGGAAGAGCTTATAGTGGACTTTCAGTGCATAAAGGAGTCTATAGGAAAGATGGGGAGAGACTTTTACCAGGCACTGTAGTGATAGGAAAAGGGATTATGGTTTTAAATTAAAGGCGAGTAGATTTAGATTTGATGTTAGGAAGAAAGTATTTACTCAGGGGGTAGGGAGGTGCTGGAATAAGTTGCCCAGAAAAGCTGTGGATGCCCCATCTCTGGAGCTGTTCAAGGTTGAAGAGAGTCTTGAGCAAGCTGCTGCTCAGCATGGACTTTGAATTTTTGCACCAGAACAGGTGTAATGTAAATAACAAAGTACTAAAGCAGTCCATGGGTGTTAATCAGCAGTTAAGCTTATAGTCATAATTTTTCTCCATAAATAGCAGCAGAGAATATGTTACTTTGTAGATGGCTACAATATAATAGATATAAATGGCACTACATTAAAAAAAAATAAATCCCATTCTGTAATATCCAGAGGCTGTGGCTGTCAAGGGCCAACACAACCATCAAGAATGTCTAAAATTAAGATAGACAAGTTGCCAATGCATAAAACTGCCATCATTGTGTTCACTTTCCAGTTTGTTTCAATGACCATCCCATCTGTGAAACATATTTCTGTGGGATATTTAAGAGTCCAGAGCATAAACCAGGCCGTTTGTGTGAATGCCATGACCCAGGTGCCGATCTTGTTTGAAAAATGCATGAATGGTCCCACTGCCAAGGATATAACTGCAGATAATATAATCCAGAAATTCCTTTCCAAAGCAGTGAGTAACTGAAATTTATGTACTTGCATAACTCATTTATTGCACAGAGACCAACGAGTCCAAAGTTGTCAGCTCCAGCCACAGGGGTTGTTCCCTGATCCAAGAGGTTTGTGACTTTATTACTGTCTAAATGGAAGAGCCGAGGCTGCTGATCGGCACTGCTGCTTAGAGGCTGGGAAATGCTGGATGAGAGGTGAAGGCACAAATTGTTGTCTCTGTCAGGAAGAAAAATACCTCAGCAAGATTTGTTTGAATGAGTAAGGATTTGAATGCATGGGCTCAGGCCAATCTGATAGGCCCAAATTATTTTCTTTAGCATCTCTGCATTGCCACATCCCCAATTCTTTCTGTTTCATATCCAACAGGAAAAAGGTTTCAAGATCAGTTCCGTTTTTATGCATGAATGAGATTTGATAAATAAGTTCTGGATATCCAGAAGAATATACTGCTGGTAAAAATCATAGAACATCCCAAGCTGGAAGGGACCCACAAAGATCATCAAGTCTAACTCCTGGCTTCACACAGGACTACTCAATATTCAAACCATATTTCTGAGAGCGTTGTCCAAATGCTTCTTGATCTCTGGTAGGCTTATATCTGGCAGGTATGTTTTCCCTATTTCTGTTCTGCCAGAGATTTAGCTGAGTCTGTGACTTCCCTATTGCTTATGAAGACGCATACTTGATATCATGATGGGTTTCTGTTCTGCTCAGGATTTTGTTCTGCTAAGAGTCAATGAAGCTCTTATAGGACATATGCTATAGAAATTCAGAGTATTACTGTGACTAATAAAGTAAGTTGCCACCGAGGTTTGTTTTAACAGGCACATACTCTTATTTGAGGCATCCAAGCAGGGACAGTCTCAGCTTCTGGACTATGAGGCTGTCTTTGTTTTCCTCTCATCCGAAGCGCCCTTTCTTCCATTTCACTGTGTGTCGTGATTGCATTTTCACCCTTTCAGACAGACAAGAGATTTCTGTTTAGGATAAGGTGTCCCAAATGCTCTGTGAATCATCCACTAGCTTTATTCAGATGTAAAATCTGGTTAATATTATTGAAATTTCCTAAATATTGGGACAGCTGATGAGCAATCACAATGTTGGCTGTATCCTGATACCTCTCTGTCTTTTAAAGCATAATGAGACAGAACATATATTGTAGGGAAGAATGGAAGGAGATTTTACTTTTCAATTTTAGACCAAAAAAATTATATATTTTTTCTCTAAAATAGGAGAAACAAATTGGTACTGTTTAATCCCAAACTTTTGCACTGTGAATGGGTGTATTCTTATTCCAAAAAAGCTATCTGTGCTGAAGAAATTAAACTTCATCGTAGCCTTTCATAATCAAGGAAATGGAGGCATGGAAAGGTCAGTCAACCTGATTTTGCCAATGTGGGGACTCTAAGAAGACTTTAGCTTTACCCACTTCTTTTTACGTGACTTCAACTTTTTATTTGCAAAAAAAACCTCTACTACTTTGCCCTGAATCCTCAGTCAACTGGATCTGTAGTGTGAAGACTGCAATAAACTCCATACCAAAATTCTCTCTTCCTTCCCTGGTGGTGAGAGGCACTGGCTGAACTGAATATATGACTTCCTATGTCCCTTTTACCACGGGGCTGACCTGCTTCATAAAAGTCACTATGTTATAATAGTCTTGGCAGGTTTTAGTGGTTGATCTTGTAATTAATTAAGAGGTACTAAGTTTAAAAAGTCATTAGAAATCAAATCACAAAGGATAAGTTAAAGACCTTTATGTGAACTTTGGCATACCCCTTTATTACCTCTAAACCCACATCAACAAAAAGGGACATTAATAAAACCATTATGTATTTGAAGAGTAACACCTTGCCCCTGTAGAGTTTATGACTACAAATGAGTACGTGTCAGAGAACACCACTAAGTTCATTAGGCCAAAAAATTTCACTGATACTATTCATTTAGAAAGGATGGTAGTTGTGCCAGTGCAGTGATGGACAGTAGCATAAAAAATTTAAAAGAGAGATAAAAGACCCTCTCTCCTGTTTTTTCCCAAGCCTTAGTATCTGTACAAACTTCTAGGTAAGTATGAATAAAAATAAAACTTGCTGCCATGATTTACTCATTCATAAATCTTTTTTTCTTTTCTTCTAATCACTAGAAATCTATTCCAGTGCATGTAAAGTCTTAATGAGACCTAACAACATTATGAGTGCTGGGAGAAATCGCCCTTCAGCCTCATGCCTGCAAACGCTCTCGAGGCATGCATATATCTCATTATGGCCGAACGCCCTGTCATGTGTTATTCCTTACTTAGTGACAATTTGTCACTGTCACCCTTGACATGTCACTCTGCTGCAGAAGGATTTGACTTCAGTGCAAAATGTGACAATCAGATGAGAGAATTTTGTAATCTGAACTGAAATATGGGACTGAGAGAGACTAATTTCATTCAAACATGATCCTAATGCAACATAAAGGGGAAGAAATGTTTGCATTTAAAGAATTTTTTCAGGTTCCTTGCTTTGCCTTTTCCCAGTCCCCACTCCTCTACTTCAATTATTCCTTAAGATAATGCTTTTATTTTTGAAGGATGGAGCCTTATGTTTTAATATTATGCATTTTCAATTAAGTGCACTAAGATCCATGGATATAACTATTACTTAAACTATAAGTAATGGTTACATGTAAAAATTAGGGAAACATATTGTGCTTTAGATAAATTACATTCAGATTACTTCTTATTATAAATGGAGTAGAAAATGGATTTTTAGCTCTGTCTGGCCAAAGAGCCAACATTTGTATCTACTTCATTTGTTTAAATATATTTCAAGCCAGATTGAAATCCATATTGCCTGACATTAATTGAGTACTGAAGCATCAGTGTACTCAAGTTTCATAAACCACTGATGAGTGAGTTTTTACAGGATTGATTTAAAAATATACTATCCCTTTTATATGAAAATTATTCTGTTTATAGAGTAATTCTTGAAGCCCAACATTAAATGGTATAAATCTTAATAAGATGAATGTAAATATGACATTTGTACTGTTGAGTTGACATCTTGTTTGCTAAGAAAATTATATTTCTCTGCTTGGTATTATTTTAAAATATTCTACTGTATAATACTCTAGGCAAATGTATTTTTCTGCTGCAAAGCAGAATGGGAAAGAGAGAGGGGCATGCTGTAAGGCTGAGTGTTCCAGAGGGTTACTTGTAAGGTTCTGGTTGGACACCTCATCCCAGGCAAGGTATTCCATTTCTGAACATTTTCTGGCAATCAATCCTATCAGGTTGCCCACTAATTTATTGGCTTTGTGGCACTGAACAGTCAATCATTTCACTAATAACATATAGGAAGCCAGGTTTGAGGTCATGTTTCCAGAGGTGAAAGTCTAGGGCATTTTAACCTAATTTTCATACTTGCATTTCTCAGAGAGGCAGGCATTATTTGAACTGGATTGTAGATTCTGGCCGCAGATACACTTAGGTGAAAAGAAGATGCAAGGGTATGATTTTTTTCTCCAAGTTTCATAAAAAATTTTCCTGTGTAAAATGAATGAATGAATAAGTTACTAACTATCCGAAGACACCCTCATCAAGCAGCTTTGACTGGCTGAACCAAGTGTCCTATGGCCTTCATCAAGCTGTGCTCTAGCTGAGGTAGAGAATGACTGTTTTTAAGTGAGAGGATTATGAAGTACCATCTGCAAAGTGCGTCCTCCTGGATATTTTTAACAGGACTAACATAGCTGTCAGGATGTCACGCAATGAATGTCGGATAATTTGTACACTTGATTTTTTTTTTTTTTTTTTGTAAAGCTCTCATGCTATTATTGTAATGATAAAGGCAGCTTTCTCCTCTAAGTGCATTTGCAGCTTTCTCAGTGTACTTACTGAAGTTTCTTTATTTTAAATCTTAGACAATACAAATTTTTAATAATACAAACACTTGAGGAAAGACAGCACATACTGAATAATCAAGGCTTCTGTGGGGAGCTTGATAAGGGTAGCTTTTTCATGTGATTTCTATTATTTGTGTCCTTTGCTCACTGCCTTCATTGGGGTCTTCAGAACTAGGAACAATATGTCCTTTGTAACACCAGAGAACTTGTTAAATCTTAGGGACAGATTCTATGCATTCCCCTAATTTTCCCTGGGACTTAATGTGAATTGTTTGAACTCTATGTCTCAATTCTGTACGACATGAACAATGTTAGCTAGCTCACAGAGAAGTTCATGCAAATGCATTGTAATTGCTGCAGGCATAATAGATGAGTGGACACACAAAGCAGCAGTTATAAACCAGGTAAAGTTGTAAACCATGACCAGTAACTTATGCCTTTTTTTTTGTCACCTTTTCTTAGGCTGAGCTTTGCACTGTGGTCCTTTCCCTTGGGAAAACTTGGCAATTATGGGATACTTTATAGTCCAATTCATCTGTTTAAGTCTGTAAAATAATTCATTTTACTTGCCATCATTTATTTCCTGTTGGTTCAGCAATTTGGTTGACTTGGTGGGAACTTCTTTTGTTGAACACAAAATCACATCACCAAAATTTTCTATGAAATTAACTTTTAGCCATTTTATTTTTCTTGTGTACCATTTTCCAGGACTGTCTGAATCAACCTTCACTGTCCAGGAGTGGAACTTAACTGTCCTACATTCTAACTCTTAGCCAGTCCCAGCTCCATAGATCTGTCAGTGAGCAGGTCTGGCTCCTGTTGAGTTCTTTGATTAGTCAATTCAACTCAGCTATCTACTAGCTGAGGAACTAGAACTAGACCAGAAAAAGAAAAAGGGAAAGGAAAGGGAAAGAAAAGGAAATTAGATATTTCTCTGCTGACTTATAATTGAGATGCGCTGACATCAGAGACACTGAATAAGAGAGGGGTCCCCAGCAGAAACTGCAGCTGTAGCAAGGCAGAAAGAAGGAAGAGCTGGTGAGAAAGAGCATGAAGAGAGTACTCCCGCCTAATTTTGACAGAAATGAGCTGTTAGGCTGTTGACTAGACTCATAGTTTGCTATGGCTGATAGGTGGAGGTCTGTTCTCTCTCCTGCTCATATACCTCTGCTGTTCACCTTGCGTTGACCTCTTCGTTTGATCATATATAAAGAGATTCAATAAGTAGAACATCAGAAAAATAGAAAACTTTTCAGCAAAAACAAGTAGATATCTTCTTGTCAGTTTGATGAATTGAATCAGCAAGGTGTGAACAGATAAAAAATGTCAGACGAGCTGTAGCAGAGGAAGAAGCAAAAAAGGGAAAGGAAAAAGCACAGTGGAGGGAACTGCAGTGAGAGTGTAACAGAATTGCACTGCCCCATTCTCCAGTGCTCTCCAGAGAGACCACATCAATAATCCCACATTCCTTCCCCTCTTTTTTATTTCCTGTATATATCTGATGTTCCAGGTTTTGGAGATAGACTCAAAGATCAGTTTAGGAGCCAGATCAAAACATTCTTGGGATCCTGGAGATATCCTAAGAATTTTTCTGATGACCTTTACTTGGATTCCTCATCACATTAGAGACCATTTCCATCCATCAGTGATGAAGAACTTCTAGTTCTCTACAGTCAGCCTAGATCTTTCCCTGTCTAGGACCAATTACATCTCTGTGCTCAGCTGACCCTTATTTAGAGGAGAGGACCTCACATTATCCTTGTCATATGTAAAAGCTTTGGAGTGATGAAACAGCTCTAAGACCATCCATTTGAAAGGAATTGCTAAGGTGAGTGAAGCTTAATCTGTTAATAGAAATTCAGATCACAGCTCAGAATTAATGTCATTTCTTCTGCTTTCCCAATACTTGCTTCACATAGTGCACATCTTGAATTTACAGTTTACTAGCAAGAACTGAATTTGGATTTTTAAAGAAATCATACTCATCTAGGTGTTGGTGTTTTCTGGTATCAGGCTCACATAAAAAATCTATGGTTCTGCACTGGGATCTCCAGAGGCTGATTACACTGTCCTGGCCACAAGGTTGATTTCTCCCGTAACAGTGTACATAATTGGAAAATAATAATTTTTTTCTACTGAATGAATTTGAGAGCTATCTTTTTTAAATTATTATTTATTTATTTATTTTATTTCCTAAAGCTTTCAGTTTTAAGATCTTTGCTTTGATCTTTGAAATGAAGCTCAGAGGAAGTTTGTCAGCAATAGGAAAATCCCTTGTGCTGGTGAATTATGAAGTTGTGGGTGAAACATGGATGCCTTGTTGTTTCCTTCCATGTCTTGAGTTTAGCTTTGTGTTTTAATTCCTAGAAGTTTGCAAAGATTGCTCTGTTCTATGTTTTGGGCTTTATTTTTATTTATTCATTTTACAGGGAACCAATTTTTTTTTTCCTATTAATGTGTTTATCAGTTGAAGTGTGTGGCCCAGAGAACTGACCTGCTAGGAAGGCCTTATATGCTAGGAACTAAAAACTCAGCCATCTAAGCAAGAAACATTGGAAGCTTTTAATTCTGTCTTCCTAGCCCCATGAAAATACGTATTTCTGCTGCAGACCCATTTTCTTTGGTCCTACATAAACCTTATGTATGTTTTCTCTACTCGTTTCCACAAATTCCGAGCATTGGCAGATAAAAATTTATTTGTGGCTATGTCACAAACCCTTTTGAAACTGAAATTGCAGCAAATATTTTAGGAAATTATGGAAATATCTTCTTTGAGCTTATAAAAACGGGAACATGGATGAGTTTCTATGCTTGAAAATTTTTGACAAGCTGACTTGTTGTATAGTTCTGTATGTATCTTTGTGGTTAAATAATTAGTAGTCTTTTTCAAGATTTGTCACAGGTGTTTCAGGAAGGTGATGGAATTCACTTTCCTGAGCATGGAAATGTGTCAGCACTGTTGTTCCACTCTACTACTGAGATTACTGAATTTATAATCTGTTCGGTTTTTTGTTGGTTTTCATATCCACCTCCAGATCTAACAGGAAGACCTGTGATTTATTACTCCTGCAGTGGCTTAAACTTCATAGGAACTCATTGCATACTTGCTTACTCTATAAAATTGCAGATATTGTAAACTCTGAGATACAATCAAGGTTAATTTCAGTATTGTAATGCCTTTAAACTAATACCTATGGTGCAGTAATCTGTTAACCTGATCACCACAAAACGTAAAGCCTACTATTAGCATCACATGCAAGCTGGTCCTTGCATAAGGGCAGAATTGCATTAGAGGACAATTAAATTGTGTTGGTTTAGACCAGGGACTTTCCTAAACAGAGAGCCACCACTACTGTGGTTTTTAAACATCAGGTTAATTGATAAGTGCCATATATTTAATTGGGGGGCCTTTGGGATACAGCTACAAGGACTCTTTGTTGTTCAGCAGCCCGTTAGGTAAAAACTGCAATTCTGAAATGATCATATAAATCCCAAGAGGGCACAATCATTAATGGGACACTAAGCTCCAATTAAGGGCATGGCCCAAAAGACCAAGGTGAAAAACATGGTCCTTAGCATGTGCCCCAGAGGATCTCTTTGATCCAGCTGCTTGATTTTAGCTGCGGAAACATAATTGCAAATAACAACATATTTATTCTGTAAGGATCATTCTCCTTGTCCTCTGGAATGTATACAGGAAAACAAACCAAAACAAAAGGATCTTTACAACAGAATTCACTATCTCCCCTAAAAATAAGGCTATAAAGAAGATAAGATAGCTGCATATCACAGCTGCAAGTCCTGATCCCTCTCACCTGTTTGAGAGTTTCCTAACACTAGCAGCCCAGTCCTTCAGAGTCCATATTAACCCTGTGTAATGTTGAGTTGTGCATCCCAAAGAGTTTATATTCAGAATCTACAAACCTTTCTTCAGTGATCCTGTTTAAGTTTTGTTCTTGACTTTTGTATTCTCTGAGTTTGATGAAACACAACTACGTACTTTAGCCACTGTGCTAGTTAATTTCTAAATGAATTACTTGATCTTCTGGCCTCTATCTGGCTAAATGCTATAATTCTGTGTGAGACAGACACAGATCTTCTGGAAAGACATAGACCTACTTTTTCCTGAGAGTCCAGCTGAGGACCCAGCAGGTTTATTTTGAAAATTTTGGCCTTGATAACTTCAAAAGTTTTTGCAATGAACTTAATAAACTGTTTGTAGCTACATATGACTATCTTCTGCTGTCTTTGCTAATAATATACCCTTTTCCCTGAATGTTCCCAGATATGACTCAGTTGTTTCCTGGCTACACAAATCATCTGAGCAGGATGTTAATTAATGATTGTGATGCTATGGAATTCAGTTTAGTGAAGTAACAGTAAAAAGGAAGTTCCAGTCATTGACAAACTTGTCAATTTAGTTGCATTGATTTTTTTATTTATTTACTTTTTTGATAACTCTACACTGCATGGCAAAAATCATACGTTGTAAAATACATCACTATTATTGGCTTAGTCTGCTAGATGGAAGTGGACTGTTATTTTTTTTTTTTTTCAATAAATTGGCATTTTTTAAGTGTATGAAAATGTAAAGTTATGCAAGTGGCTTTTACAACTATTTTTTAATACAATATCAATTTGCTGTCTTTAATGGTGGTTCTCAGCTAGGGATTTATTTCCCAATGCTTAAAAGCCAGCTGGTCTCAGAGCAATCTGAAAACCACAGTTTCTCTTCTTGGTAAAGTTTAGCAAAAGAAAAGCAGACGAAGTTGGTCATTAATAAATGCTGGCCTTTAGTCTACAGATGGGCTGGTATCCTTAGAGGCTCTGGGATCCCCTAAGTCACATGTGATCACCAGCCACTTGAATGAGAGACGCTGTTAGAGCAGAGCATGTGGAGCAGGCTCTGGTCATCTCCTTCAGGGCTGTGGTGTCAAGATGAACAATGAAGCAAAGCCCCCATCTTTAAGAGCAGAGATCAATCACGAAGTGTTCTGTGACTCTGTAGAGTTTTAGAAGGTAGAACCCGACACACAGTTTTGCTTTTGTCAGACTCCTGCAACAGAAAATCAAAAATCAAAAAGCATTTGTTGTTTCGCTGAGTCCAACTCTAGCGAAAATATATTGAAAACATTCTGATTAAGTCTCTTCAGAGCATATAGAAGAGTGAAAAAGCCTACTGTTGGCTTCTGTCTGCAAGTTTCCTGCTTTTTAAATGCAATACTCTCATATTCCCACCTGAGGTCATTAGCCACAAGGTAGGTTAAAAAAGTTTGAAGGATGGGTATAGCTGCATAGAAACCCCAGCAATCTGCACTCATGTTTATGCTGATGCTTCTGAAATGATAAATGTTACTCTGTGAAATCTCAGGACTACAGAATGTAGTGCTTGTCTAAATTTTCATACAGAATTTTTATACTTAGGTTTGACTGTAATAGTGGGTGAGAAATCATGTATTTCTGATGAAACACAATTGCTGTGAATTTCAGTGTGTGAGACAGGTAGTATCATCTGAGTGTTCTTTTTTTTCCCTTGGAGTGACCCTAAGCATTGTTTCAAAGTCAGTAAAATATGCATCAGTTTCTTAGACAGCAGTAATACTGAGGAGGGGGGAAAAATATTTAGGAAAACACATCCTAAACTTGAGGGTGAAAAGATTTTTTTTTTTTCCCCCCTACATTAGATCAGTAATAATGGAACACTGGCGTATTTGTTATTGATAAGAATTGTTTGGTGAATACTTCAGTCAGTTGCTGAAATCTGTGCTCAACACAATGGATTGAAAATCAGAATACACACTTCTGAAGAATTTAATTTCAGAGCATTCTCTTTTGCTCACGATCTAATTTTTTCTGCATTTGCCATGGAACTGGCAAATTGAGCTCTTCCACTGAGAAACTGATTTTTTTTTTTTTTTTTTTTTCTGGCAAATATATCAGCAAAGAAATCAGCTCTGACTGAATCCCTAAGGTGCAACCCAATTATTTCAGTTGAAATCATTTAGACCAGCTAGAACAGTAGTAAGTCTTAAGCAAGACAGTGATGCTTCTTCTAAAAAAAGTAAAAAATTAAAAAAAAATTACTGACGTCAAGGCTGGAATTTCAAAGCAGCTCTGTGTGAGCAACCAGTGTTCAGTCCACTGTCTCGAGATGGAGTTGAGCAGTAAACTCCCTTCACTTGCTTGTTGGAGTCCTGTTCTAGTGATTTTTTCATAATGTTGAAGGTGACAAAGTTTAAATGTGAAATAGGAGGAATGCTTTATCAATAGGAAATATAAACAGAGGAGCGGAGGCACAAGTGGGCAGTGACTCACTCTGTCTTCTTGCACATGCTGAAGGTACGGTAGTCTCCACTTTCAATTCTAGGCTTACAGTATTTTTTGAAGATAAGAGCATGCAATGCTGTATTTTATTCTTAATAAGGGAGAGTATTTGCTGTCTCATTTCTGGGGAGGGGTGTCATCTGTGACACCTATCGAGGCAGCTGTAGAGGCAGTACTTTCTTTAGTTTCCACAGCTAAATCTGTCAGAGATGGTGAATCAGAGCCCTGAGGTGATGTAATTCACCCAGAAGGAAGGACTGTTGGGGGTGGCAGTTTCTTTGCTTTTTTTTTTTTTTTTTTTTTTTTTTTTTTTTCTTCTCTCCATGAATTGCTGCTTTTGTGTGTTAATACAATTAGGCACCTACAATTAGTCAGTCCAAGAACATAATCTGCCTATTGACCCAGTAGCAGATTGGGCTCCAGGTCATCAAGTGTTACTTCATTACAAGGCTTTAATTATCTCCCTCAGTTTCCCTTCAGGACAAGATGGGTAAGGGATAGCTTTCAGGAATGTTGTGAGGATTAATTGATGTTTTCGTGGAACCTCGAAGACAAAATGTTGGTGAAGTACATGGGTCTGGATGACTTTTAGTGCCTAACTCCCACTGAAGTGCTCAGCACACTTCTCAGCATTAGGCTCTCAGTGTTAGTATTAGTCACGAGCTGAGGATAGCAAAGAAGTGATTCAGTCCTCTCCTGTGGTTCTCTCGTGTCAGGCCTTCAGGTACAATGCAACTTCATGGAGTGGCAAAAAGAGACGGACTTTGTTCCTTTTCCACGTGAACAGTGGAGGGCGAGAAAGAACAGCAGAGCTGAAATATCCCATGTGATTGCTGATGTAAGGCAAGGACAGTCTATGGCCTGAAAGATTTAGACACCATTTTTAAAATCTCCCCAAAAATTTATTAGTGAGTTCTGGGGCTGTTCTGCTGCCCAAGAAGGCACCCTGGCACACATTCCAGCTGAAGTTCTCTCTGCTGCATTAGGCTCTCTGTACAGGAAACTCATGCAGAGCCAGGAGAAAGTTTGCTGACAGGATCAGGACTCAGAAAGCTTAAAAACTCAAGGAACAAGAATGCAGGAGGGCCCAATCAGTTCTTTGACTGAAATGTGCGCATGTGAAACTGTTCTCAGTAACGCGACATATTGAAAGTGAATTCCACTGCATTTAACCTTCCAGCTATTAAACATCTCCACAAAGCAGTCAGCAGAGTGATGTCATCCAGACCACTGACAAAATTGCACTGTACAATTAACAGGCAATGAATAACTTCCTAAAAGCATGTGTTTGACACCCTGCTTTGTCACGGTGCTTATTGTACTGTTGCAGGAATTAAAAAAAATTAAATTAACTCTGTACCAGTGCATAATATATTTGGACAAGGGACTAGATGAAATGATTAGAATAATAGCCTTAGAAAAGATCACGTTTCCCAATGTGCCAGTGTATTTGACTGCATACAGCAACCTTTTTAGGCCACTGTTTACAACAAATAGTAACAACCTTCCTGCAAAGATGTAAGTTCTGCATCTTTTGAATGGCAAATTATTAGAACTAGGTCAGGTCTAAGAAGATATAACCATCTGAAATCCATCCACTTCCAGTGTAGTTCGCATTAATAAAGCTCTGCAAGCAAAATAAATATAAATTCACGTGGTCCTAATTACCATCCCTCAACAAAGAAGGAATACATTCTGAATGATTGCTAAACATAGCAGGTAAACTACCACCTGGCTTAAGGGATTCCCTGGGGGATTTTCATTACTTCTCTACCTTGAAATCAACAAAGAGGTAGAAGGTACAAAAACATGAATGAGAAGCATTTGGCAATAGTTACCTATCAATTTTCCTAAAAAGCATTTTTCAGAAATGTGTGGGGAGTATCGATATGACAATTTTAAACCTGAAACAACTGAAGCAGCCAGTAATATGCAAAATGCATAGCTACAGCTTGAAGTACCTTTCTTGTTAGACAGAAGTGTTCTTACAGCTCTCAAATGTGTTTTGTAATTGTAATACTAATCTCTACTGCACTTCATGTCAGGGTTGTTTCATAGCGCAGAATCTTTACATAACATTCATGTCCAACTTTTGAGCCAAGCTGCCTATGGTTATCTTGGACTGCTATATCATCCCCTTTACTCCAACAAATCTCCCTTTTCACCATATTTGTATGTCCTTGTGGGTTTTGTGACATTTTACTTGTCTGTACAATGTTTGTGAGTGCCTCAATTTGTTAGAATTGAACAATTTTTTTCAGAGAAACCCAAGAAAAATCACAACTCTGATTGTAGTCTTGTAGCATTATGTGCCTTGATACTCCCGTGGACATCTCTGAAAATGTTATGTTGGCTAACTAAAATCAGATGTTTGGTGTATTTCTCCTTCAGCACAGGTAACTGTGACAGGCCATCCACTGACATCTGACTTCCAGCAGATTAATGCTTTCTGGAATGATCTCTTACTGTGAGCTATCCAGGTGGTTTGTTGGAAGCTCACTGCGTTTCCCTGTAGAAGATTATGACAAAACACAGGGTAAAAGCACAGAATGCTCTGGAGAGGGATTATCATGTCACACATGCAAAGACCACCCAAAGGAGCTACTTTTAAAGGCTACCCAATTCTCCAAGCTGTATGCTCACAGTATTTTGCCAAAACTTATATATGGCTTGTTTTTAGGAAAATTTTTTTTAGCTTTTTTCTTTTGTGCGTGGAATTAGTTTACCACAAATAATAGCTGAAACCAGCTGAATTGATAGGAATACTTGTATACTTGTATCAAATTTCCAGCCAAGTAGAATGGCAAGAATGTACTTAGGTGCAGTAAATATACACACATTAAGAGGTACGCATACCAAAAAAAGATTTTTGTTTCAAAATAATCTTCATTACATGAGGATTATCATAATTGTCATTTCAATTGACTGATTTTAGTCTTTAAAGGCAAGTATAATGGCATTCACTGTCTGAGACTGAATTACTGTCATTACGTTAAAGGTGCACTTTATCACTTGGCTTTTCTCTATTACAAATGCTCATAGATGCACACCACTTTCTACTGCTACAAAACCTTCAAAACATAATATGGCGAAGTTTTAGTAACAAAGTGTCTGGATACAAAAGTTCAGAACAAAGGATTACCAAAGACAGTCTGCCATTGGTAATACAACCACATTACAAGAAAATAAAATTAAAAAAAATAGGGAAGATATTTTAGCAATAGAAAGTTTCTGAATTCCTGCAAAAAAGAAATGTAAACTGTTCACTCAGATCAGAAAGGTACTTTGTGTATCTTTTGCCAGGAGGCAAGATGCAGAGTTGCTCTTCTGCTCAGAGCAAACTTATTAAGATGAATAGATAAAGCAAATACCAGCCCAAATGAGAGAAGTAGCCATGCCATACTATCCCAGTCTTGTCAAGTTTTTCCTGCTGGTGTTTAGATGAAAAACCAGACATTGCCATTAAACTAATCTGCCAGCATGTAAGTGACATTTATCACTTCCACAATCTCTTTTGATCTGTTATCTTAAGACACTTTGTATGTAAAAGTTCTTTACACATTGCCCTGTCATCTTGATACATACGGGACATCTTTTACTTCTGCAGGCACAGAAGAACCGAGTCTGGATATGTCAGTACAGCACAACACTTGGGCAGAGCTCTGTTGAAGTAAATGTCACCATGCCTGGAGTAAGAGGCTATAGAGAGTCATAAAGGTATAAACATCAGATCTAGAGAGATCAAGGGCAACAATTTGCCAGAGGAGCAAAGTTTCTTCTTTATGAGAAGAAGGGAGTCTCAACTCTGAGATGTCCAGAAAACAACTTGTTTTTCAGAGGCTGTGGTCAGCACAAGAAAGGCGAATTATGAAGTGTCACTTCAACAGTTGAGTTCCAAAAAATAGTTTAAAAAGCCTGTTCTAAGTGCGAAAACAGTACAGGAACTTGCAAGTTGTTCCTGTAAGTGACAGCACTTTCTCAGTCCTCAGACCTCTCCTGGACTCTCTGAGTTTCAAAGGTAACTCATGATGCAATGGACCCCTGCTTTTGGTGCTCTGCTTGCTGTTTCTGATTACCCAGCCTTAGCAAATAGGTATTTGCCTCTTCAAAGCCAGAGTACTGTGGGAGGCTGCAAGCTTGTCACCCTAGTTACTTCTAAACATTTCAATCTACATCCTGCTATCCCTTCAATGTTTTTTTTTTTTTTCCCTATTGTAATATTTGCTTCCTCCTTCACAGTGATTATTAACAGATTTTTTTAAAATGCCCAAAGCAACATACTTAGGTCAGAAGACAGAAGCTAGCATGTTTGTGTCTGGCAGCTTCTTCCCTTACTTATCATATAACATTTCCCTTATGTATCCCCAGGTTATGCACAGGTCTTGCTCCATCATTGCCTTGTGCGTCAGTAAGGAGGTTCTTGCCTAGAAACAGATATATGATACAAAGCTTTTAGAGAAAATAGAAGTGGAGATTCTCTTCTTTCCTTTTCAATTAAAGAACCTTTCTCAGGATACAGAAGGAATTCATGGGCATTTAGATATATCAATCATAAGAATTTGTGGCTTTATGATATGGTATTTTTTTTTTTTTAATGCTCAGTGATTAGACTGTAAAATTACTAACAAATGAAATTAATAGCCCTGTGAAAACAATTTGAGAAATAATACTGGAGTGAACTGAGGTGTTAAGGGGAAAGAAAACTACACGTGATTTTTCCTTAAAATTATATGAATGAAATGAGCAAGAAAAAGGTATTTCCCTTACTTTGGCAAGGTTTTCCACTGCATGTCGTATTTACCTCAGCTAACTTTGTGACTAAGTGAACACTGCATGGTTAGGAGTTTGCATTCAGTGAGAGAAGTGTTTGGGTATTGGCACACTGAATGACACTGCGTCACCTGAACCTGAAAACTTAGGATGGAATTTTTGAAAAAGGCTTTTCACAGTGAGAGATGCTGCTGTCAGCCTTATGTAGATGTTTAGCACAACTGATTTCAGTCTTTTGTTTTTTTCTTTTTCCTTTTTTGGATGCCATTCCAAGAAATAAGTTACAGGATAG
The DNA here is from genome assembly GCF_019232065.1 of Centrocercus urophasianus. Taxonomy (NCBI): domain Eukaryota; kingdom Metazoa; phylum Chordata; class Aves; order Galliformes; family Phasianidae; genus Centrocercus; species Centrocercus urophasianus. The sequence goes on from NW_024884586.1 coordinate 39,894,202, forward strand.
CTGCTGAGGTTTGCCCTTACCTGCCTTAGGTAAGATTTCTGAGACAGATCCAGAAGGATACTTGAATCAAATGTAGCAAAAGGAACTGTTGAGGAAATTTTCCTCTTATGCTCTACTGAACTACCATCTTTTGAGAAAAACTGAAGCTTTTCTTGTATGGGAGAATACAGTCATTCTTGATTTTGTTTCTCAGAAATTAGAAGGCTTCTCTAATACTGGAACTGACCCTCAGATTTCTGTATTTAGTCAGGGAAAATTCACTTTGTCTTCAGTGGCTAATGAGCTGGGACTTTTACTCTAAATGTAGATCTCAGTCTAGTAGGAAAAGTATGGGAATGCAAAAGCACATCTGGTAATTGGAAAGATGAAAAAGGTAATAATAAAGTGCTCATTTTGAGGCAACAATGATGAAGATAATGGATGATAGCCAAGCAGGCCATATGCACTTGGCTAACGGAATTAATCATGGACTATGCAATGCAAAACAAGAAAGACAACTACAATAAAACATTTAAAGACAAGAATGGATTTTAATTTTAGGAGCAGTATAAAACAATATGATAATAATGATGGCTACGTTAGCCCTGTGATTGTACAATCCAAACAGGACACAAATTAAAGCTATAAATAATATTTAATCTGCAGCACCAATATATGTTAAAAAGTAATAATGACTAAAAATTATTAGAATTAATCAAATGAGGGGTGCTGTGTCTAGTATATTTAGAAGGGTGAAGGCAATCCTGAAACTGTCAGATTCAAAGTCAGGGTTGGAAGATGGAAAAGGAATATTAGGAGTTTCTTACACAATTTAACAAAGACAACGTCTCAAAATGTGAGCTAGTAGTTAGATTTCAATTAATAGAGGAAGACATTATTAAAGCCTCATGATTAGCAGTGTAAAATTCTCATAAAGCAGCTTTATAAATATCCCATCTTGAAGCCATTTTGCAGCATCATCTGTCACTAAGCCTCTAGCTACAGCACCTAAGGGATCATGTTTTCTGTCGCTTGCTGTTACATCTTTCTGCTACATATCTATATGCTCGTATTTTAAATCATCCAAACAATTTGTATGTAACAAGCCCTCAGCCAAGCACAGGAGCTGTCTGTTCAGGAGTTTCAGGTGGATCTTCAAAGCTTTCTGTTGGCCCAGAAGAGAATCTAATGAGAAGTGCTTGAACATCCTCTCCTACCCCTGAATCACAGTATCTTTTTGCCTTTACTGAGCAGAAAAATTATGTACTGATACTAACAAAGAATAAAGTAGAATAACAAGTATTCTTTGTTGGTTACTGAAATGGGAGACTTGTACAGCTTTCTGAATTATGTGGCAAGGTTTGTAATGTATGTAATACAAAGTGCAAAAAAAACCACAACTATGACCACAAATGAGTGGCTATTAATTTGAACAATATCAGGTATGATTATGGCTGTGTTCTAAGCAGTCAGGTGCATTTAAAAAGGAGAATGAGTACCTAAAGGCAAGAACAAAGATAGCATGAGAAACTTGGAAGTTAGGAGTAATTTTTTTTATTCAAATCAGTAATAAAAAAGTAAACAACAAAAGGGGAGGTTACATCAATGTGTTTGCATGACAAGGCAACACCATTTCAGATGTAAAATGAAGGATGGAACACAAGTGCATCTAGAAATATTGTTTCTGTCCCTATAAGCAAGATAATACTATACTTAATACAGTGTTGGATGAAGGCAGTACAATAGCTATTTCTTAGGGCTTTTTATTTGTTTCCAGTGCTTTGTCTAATTATATTGTGCATGTATATCCCTAGGATCTGAAATTTTAAACAACCTGCATTTTGCAAACACAAAGAATCATGCTAAGCACCAATGAGTTCTTATTTCTAACCCAAAGAATTGTAAGAAAGTCTTACATTTGATGGTAGCACTGTTTTTCCTTTCTTTTTTTTTTTTTTTTTTTTTTTTTTTTTTTTTTTTAAAGGTTGAGTTTATCTCTGAGTTATATGTGTGCATGTGCATATTTATTTAAGTTTGTGCTTATTCAATTGGTCAAATTGCTTTATGTGTTCCTGACTATCACCTTTGCTTGCTGTGGACTCTTCTGATTACAGTGAGGGCAAAGATGATCAGCTGGAGACAGCTCATAGTTGAACTTGGGCAGGAAGCCAACCATGTTGTCAGCAGATGTTTTGCGGTATGTGGGTCACTAGGAATAATCTAAGCGTTTTTTTTTCCCCTTTTCAGCACTGTGCAGACCTTCAAGCTGACAATTTGACACTAGAAGCACAGCTCTTCTACCTCAAAACTATTTGTTATATAAATACAGTAAATTGTTAGTCTCCTTTGGGGTTTCTGTAGCAAACTGAACAACTGTTTTGTCAGAAAGGTGCACATGGTTGTGTATTCTCCTCTATCATGGCAGCATGCTGACCTGGTTTAAAAAAACATTTGTATTTCTTTGAGAGAGGCTGGGTGCTGCACAAAACCAAGGAGTGACTTGTCAGTTTGGACCAAAATTCTGTATTTTTCACTTACTGGGAAGAGAATGAAACTCTTTTGATTTGTCATTCAGGTGCCACTGCAAGAACTTGCGTATAGCATTTTTAGAAGTTCTCTTCTACCTCCCATGACTATCCCCAGTTATGCGCTCATTTCTGTCTGTTATGTCCATACATTCATAAATATATACACAAATACATATATACATACATATATTTGAAGATCGTTCCTGGTTGCTTTGTGTCAGTATAGTAATTATGGGAATTTGAAAGGGTTAGGGTTAGTATTTGCACCCGGTGCCCCAGACCTTTTACAGAGGGTATGCTTATATCCTGAATCCAGTTTATGAAGAGCGAAGTGTGATTAGAAAAAATCTAAACAATGCAATCTTTGGTCACAGTTAATTACTTCCATCTTGCACATGTGGATCTCTTCCCCTTTGAACCAGTGCCTGATAAAGAGTCAGCCCAAGGCTTGAAACTCTAATAAAAGGCCAAGATTTTTTAGTGAGGTGACTGAATGAATTACTGAAGCCTTTTCTCATGCCATTCTTTGTCCTGCAAAATCTGGCTAAGAGTAATAACAATTGCAAATGTGAAGGATAAGGCCTGGGGAGAGTCTGAAGTGGGATTTGTTCTCTTCCTCATCTTTGTAGCTGTTGGTCAACCCATTTTCTACGGTTCAGATCTATTGTCTTGCAACATCTGGATAAAGTGTGTAGTGAGGCAGATTTTTCATGTTGTCACAAGTATTCAGCTATGTGCAAATTGTTTTTCTTTCCTGAAACTGATTCCTAAGTTCTTGGACAGGTAAATTGGATCACCCAGCACCCTTGGCAGTTTTTGTGTGGGTCTTCCCAACTCTTCACTAAGATAAAAATGTTTAATTTTAAACCTCATCTTTTTCTTCTGCTATAAATGAATAAATGCATGCACATGAAAGAGATGGAGGAAAGACTTGGTGATTTGTACTGAAGTGTTCTTGTAACACGCGAAACCTTCTTGAAGAAAATTGTGTTTCTTGGAGTATTTCTCACAAGCTCACGCCATAAGCAGAATCATCCCTCCTGAGGCTTCATTGCCACAAAACGTTCAGACTGACACTGTGGTCATTAGCTGACAAACAGTTTTGTCAGCAAATGCACAATCCTGCATATCCCACGCTCTGAAACGGATGGAGATGGCAGCTGCTTTGGTGGCATTACACTATCAGGCCGTGGGATCAGGGGAACAGGTGCATGACTCAGCCCAAGTAGCAGTTATTAAGAGGGCTGTGAAACCACTGTGCAAAAAGTTTCTATGATAACTAGCACATACTTTGCATGAAACTTGCCTTGGCAGGGCTGCAAAATTAAATTCCCTATCTGTATGTGGAAAATGAAAGTTTACACCAGTAAGAACTTCAGCAGCCATCATTCTTGCTGAGCAGCAGGGAGGTAAGGAATCATGTCAGGCACAATTACCAATTACTACTCCTTTTGTAATAAACCATTCTTCTAGGCAACTGGTGAAGTGAATTATCAGCCTTGCTAAGTCAGACCTCACCAACACTTTGCTTTCTGGGTCCCTTCCAACTCTGCTGTATGAGGCAAAAGCCACTGCAGGAAAGATCTTTTGGGGCTCTGTGCTGGTGTGTGTTGGCCCTCTGCGTAGGTTGGAGCCTCGTCCCTTCTGACTAAGGGGAGGGTGGAAGATCTTGGAGAAGGAAGAGCAGAATGGGAGGGAGCAAACAGCATTGCTGGGGTGGTATGCACAGGTCTGCTTATATGGTAGGCCAGTGCTATGGTGGGCCTGTGAGGCAACTAATTCACCTTCTCCAGGCTGAGCAGTACTAATCTTTGAGATGATGAGAGAGCTAGTACCATTCAGCCTGAAGAAGAGGAGGCTCAAGAGAAACTCATCAGTGTGTATAATACCTGAAAGAAGAGTGCAAAGAGGACAGAGTCAGTACCTTTTCTGTGGTGCCCCGTGCCAGGATGAGGTGATGAAACACAGGATGTTCCATCTAAATGTCAGGAAACACTTCTTTACTGGAGTGCTCTCACAGGCTGCCCAGAGAAGTGGAGTCTCTTCCTTGGAGATGTTCAGAAGCTGCTTGGGCATGGTTCCGGTCACCCTGATCTAAGTGTCCCTGTTTGAGCTGGAGTTGGAGTAGGTGGACTCAGATGTCCCTTCCAGTCTTGGCCATTTTGTCATTATACTTTCAATTTTCTCCCCTTTTCTCACTCCGAAGTACTGCATAGTATGGAAGGGCAGTCCCAGGTGCACTGATCCCTGATTTAAAAACTCAAAGCCCAGCAATTAGAAAGGATATACTTTCCATCATTCATGATGTTGTCTCCTCATCTTTCCCTTTTCTAAATATAATGCAGGCTGTGAAAGTAAAATTCTGAACAGTACAGTGGTACTGTAGGTGTTCTGTGTATGTAGAGAAATTGGAGGATTAAGAGGAAGAATAACTGAATGGTAGAGCCTTATATAAAAAATGACAGGTGCCCTGGTTTAAAAGGTGACAATTTGCCTATGCAGTGAAATGGTTGTGTTAAGGCATCAGGATATTTGGGGACTTGAATGCAGAGAAGGAAGCATTTGAAAATGCAGTCTGCCTTGAGCTTCTGAAGTAGCCTCCGAGCTCCAGAACTGATGTTTTGTAATTTTGCCTTATCATCTGCCTGGGTTTATCATGGTGGTAATAGGGATAATGACAGAGAGTCAGTCATTTCCACTTAGATGCCAGTTTTTAAGTAATAATAAGCTCACAGCGGGTTCGATTTGGTCTGTGCTGAGAGTACCTGGGGTTATTTTCCCTTTGCTTTCTCATGGTAAATTATCTCAGCCCACCAGGGCCAAGCTGATTTTCTAGCTGTAAAAACAGAGAAGACGAACATGCAGCACCGCACTGTACACTTAGCTGCTTCTTCCTTTGTTGTTTTCTTTACGTTATTTAGGAAGAGAAAATTCTCTGAGCCACCCGTTATGGTTTGAATCCAGGTTATAAAAAGAAGAGTAAACTAATAGTGGACTGTCTTCCCTAACCCCCTCACCCCATGCATCTCTCCTCTCTATTGCAGTCCCTAATGGGAGCATTTAAAACCAGTGCTTATGATAATGCCCTTGTTCCCATGGACACCACGGCACTGCAGAACCAAGATTAATGGAGGACCATTGAGACTGGTCCTAAAAGATTGTCCCTCTTGTGTATTATGGTCTGTCATGCTGCATCCATTAGCAGAGGAGCGGAGGGTCCTCACCGTGTTGGTATCACTGGGACCAAATCGAGCTACTGCAAGATGGCATTTCCATAGCACATCAACAGATCATTTCACCACTGCTTAAGGCATCGTAAATTGGACTTATAGCTCAGCTGCTGGCATAAATAAGTCCCTTTGATAGTTAGTGGAAGACGTTATGACACTCCAGGGTACAGGAGGGGACATTGGCACTGTCATTTTTTTTCTCCAGCCCTGGCACCCTGGTGCCTCTGATCTTTCTGAAGATTCAGGGCACGCGCTCTTCATTACGGTTTGGGCACCAGGGACTTGTTTTTTTTGCAAGATTAATGAGCGCCACGGAAATTCTCCAGCGCATCTCGATAATTAAGTCTTTGTTTATCAAAAAACAAGTTATATTAGGAGCAGAAAATTCGCAGTAATTATTCATAATTCTAACAATTCAAGTATAGCTACCTCATTTGCCTGGGTAATTCTGCTTTTTAATTTCTTGCATACATTTGCATATTAATTTTGCCCGTCGGCTGCAGCAGGCTTTGACAGTTTGTTACTATGTGATGGTTTTCACAGGGGTGTGACTCAGTTGGGTGGCATTTCGACTGGGTGCAATGATAAATTATGAATTTTCTAATTTGCTGCATAATGAAGTAACCCCTTCCAACCCAATTAAATAAAATAAAAAAAAAAAAAAAAAGGAAGATCGTGTCTTTTAAATAATATTTCCCAGGTATTTCATCTCTCTGTTTTTGTTGTTGTTTTGCAAGCATGTTTTTTCACTTAAAAAGCAGATGACTGCATTTGCAGCCTTTCAAAATGACTGTGCCTTTCCATACATCAAACATGATTCATGATTCATATATCCCTAGACTATATTCATGCTGTAAATTGGCCACTCCTCAAGCCTCAGGGCAATCACGGATGATAGCAAAGAAGTCCCAGTTTCTTCTCTGATGTCCAATTTGGGCTGTAGTGATCTGTGTGTATGAGTCTGTCTGTCTGTGTGTCGGGGAGCAGGGATTTCAAATGAGGGAAATAAATGATGTGTGTTTGTTTTACATACTTACTCAAGAGGCTGTACTATTGTAAATTAACTGCTAAACTACTGTGTGGGTTTCCTTCTAATTTCTTAAAATGGTTGTAGAAATAAATGTATATGTATTTATTACTTCAGCATTGTAAAAAGGGATCTGTGGAGACTTAATTTGTGGGTGAGAGATAAGGGATTTTAGTTCAGTGTTGGTAAGTGTGTTCAGTACGTTTGGTAATTTTATGTTCATAATGCAGCACTTAGAAAAGCACAAGTATTGCTGGGTAAAATTTGTGGTGTTTCATTATACAACTGCAGACGGGCAAAACAGTTTAGAAATACTGTAGGCCTGATGCCATCCCGACTTTAAAGAATCTGAAATAACCCAGCCAATCTGTTTAGCATGATGCAAATACTGTAATTATACAATTATGCTGCATTTTTAATATAGAACAATTCCTATACATTTTGTTGTCTCTTAAAATTCTGTGTTATTAAGAAACCAAGCCATGATTTTATCGGAGGCTACACCACAACCACGCGGCAGTAGATCATGGAGGATTTTGACATTAATACCCTACAATCAAGCCTCGGAGAGCACACTGCACTAATGGAAACCAACCACAAAGTGCAGATTACATAAGATTAATTCTGCACGTCCCTGTAATGCAAGCGTGGAGACTCTGTGCTACCATCACCCAGCCTGGCAGCGCAGCACAAGAGGCCCCGGCACTGCCTTGCACTGGTACTGCAGCATTGTATCAACATTATTATAATACGTAGCACAGAATGTACGCCTGGCACAACTGGGCAGTGCAGTGCACAGTGATAGTATAGAGTAATCACACAGCTAACATTCATGCCTACAGAACAACCTGCAGTAATGCTGAGCACAATGCGAGGCTGCCGTAGCCTTGATTAGAGCAGTTCAGCACAGCCATGAAGTATGGTGGCATGTTGCATGCTTATAGGTATAAGTAGAAGCAGCTGTGCTCAGGTGGCAGCCACATGGATGCTGGCATGGCTGACAACAGCTGTACACACCTCAGACCAGTGTGGGCGCCTAAGACCAATGCACCTCAGTGAAATGCAGCTTGTGCTCTTATGGAACAAAATGTGGACCCAAAGCGCAAGTCTGTAATGAAACTGGAATAAATGTGTGACATATGCAGTCATTACTGGGTAATTTGATTGTGGTGAGTGATGCTACAGCTCAGTCGCAAAACACTTTGCCTCTTACTTCATAAAGGAAACAACCCATTGCAAATACACCACAGTAACCTGTTACTGCTTTGTATTAATTATGAGAAAATCTTCCTATATTAAATTGAGTGGAGAATGCAGCTTTGTAAACTTAAGCACTTTCCGTAAGCCTTCCCTGATTTGAAGACATTTCAATGTTGACTGATTTAGATGTTAACCAATCTGCTCATTCCTAAATGCCTTTGAATTTTTCTATGATTAACAAGTTTTTTAATATGTCAAAATTGTCCAAGTAGATATTATTTTAACAGCAGCTAACCTGAAATTTCCACCCCAATTTAAGTTTTCAGTAAATGTTTGATTCTGAGTAGAAACAATTTTTTTAATAAACAGTCTTCTTGATGTGGGAGAATGGAAGTCCTATCTGTCTTTTTTAAGAAGGCAAATGCAAAAGCTTGGAAGTGCCTGGGTGATACTACCAGGAATCCAAAAAAGTCAAGGTTTCTCTAAATCATGAAAAGCACAATTGCCACAGCCACAGAAGGATGCATGCTGTCTAGCTACAAAGTGTGAAGGGTGCAAAATGCAGCTGTTGTGGTGTTACTGAGATGTTATTTTTACATCTACAAGAATGAGCCTCCCCATTTTCTGTGTTCTGGCTGAAGACTGTCAGTCTGTAAGGGGTCTGTGAGTGGAGATGCCCTGTGTTTTGGGCTGACATGGCACAGCACTGGGATAGCTGAAGGGAGCCGATGTATTGCTGGAATTCAGTGTCACAGTACAATGCCACAGTCTTGTTTTTCAGTGTCAAAGCATTGCTAAAGGGAAGCAACTGATCATTAAGTGCACACTAATAACACGAGCCTTTGACTGAAAACATCAAAATGCCCCAGTAAAGTACACGGTTACATGACTATTAATATTTATCTAATCTGATTTATATTGGGGCTTTCTATAATGCCCACTGCTGTATCATCTATGCTGTGATCAAACATAGCATAGCAAGGCATCTTCCTAGACTTCAGCCTCCTCTCTTCCCGCATTCTCCTTCACTTTGTTATTTATTATTATTCAAATTTATACATCACTAAACAAAAGAGCACTCATCCCAAGCCACTGATAAACTCTTAAAAATACATCTCATAAAATGAGCAGACTCCATAATTATCCATGGAAAAAAATGCAACAGCAACCATGTGACTGTAATAAATTTAATCAAAATTACTAACAAATCGCCACCAGAGTTCCTTTCAACCATATCTTTGCTCATCTTTTGCCAACAAGCTATAAAGAAAAGACTGGTTCTGCACTGATATCTGAAGGCTGTTTTGAACCAAATTTTAAATGGATTTGAAGGAGCAGAAACTAACTGTGAAATGTTCTCTTCCTTTTAATACCTGGGCTGATTTATTAGGGAAACCGTGGCAATAGCATGCCTATTGATCTAGCACATACACCAACTTGGGTGTAATACTGTACAATTGCAACTCTAGTGGATGAGCAAGGGTGACTCAAGAAAAAGAACGAGCAAACAAATTAGTTAATTCTTGAGTGAAGACATAGCCTTAGAAACAGCAGTCCTTTAAGATCAGAGTGGAATTTAAAGCCAGACCAGTTTGCCTTCGTCAGCTGGAGAGTAAAAGCTTTTCTAATCTGGACTGTGGACATCCCGTGGTAGAAGCAGTGAGCTTCTGCCCTTAACTGCAGTGCCAGATTGTTTCACCAACTGCAGTTGATGTTTACATTTGCCTTTCTGCAGAGGAAGGCCTGGAAAAGCCTGGGATGTTCTGGTCTGGAGTGGAAGCATGGGACCTTCAGCCCTGGTGAGAGAGCTTATGTTTTATTTTCTTTTGAGTGTCTTCAGAAAAGAATGGTGGACTAGCAAAGAGGTGCTTGGGAAGGAGACTGAAGAGTTCTGCTGAATATCATGAAGAGGTTTTGAGGCATGAAGCTTCCTGGAATGGTTTAGGGGGACTTCATATAATAGAAAAGCCAAGCTTGGGATATTCTTTAACCCTCTGGGAGTTGTCCATGTAGGTTGGGGATTAGTCCAAGAGCCAGGCCACGGCTGCTTCCTGGAAAGCAAGATGAGGATCTAAAGCAGAACGAAAAGGTGAGATGGTCATCAAGTGCTGTTGGCTGCCAGGGGCCCTGTGCGTCAGAACACTGACCTGCCTTCCTTTAGCTGCATAGACGTACCCAGATTGCTGGAATCCTTTGCTGATTTCATGAATTACTTTTTCTCCACTTGTGGAGGAGGGTTAGTGGGTTTGACATTCATTTAAACTTGTTCCCTACTATTTCCTGACCTGAAATCTGTTTTTAAAATTGGCTGTGAGGTGAGCTTAGTTTAGGGATTTAACTTTGTAGACCACATTTTCATGGGCCATTTCCTTTCCCAGCACCTTAAAGCCTCTGTGTTTGACTATTACAAATGCTTCACTGTGTAGATGATTGTAGGTGTTCCAAATAAGCCAACCTTTCAGAGGAAGTTAAATATGTTATATTCCCTTTACATATTCTGCTTATTTGAGAGATGACAGAGGCTGTTCTCCTCATGTTTATTCTCTCAAGACCTTGTACTGCACTTTACAAGTTCAGTGCTTTGAGAGGTACAGACAAGAGTGAAGACAAACTCCAGGGTAGCTGGACTGCTGATCCATGGGCACTGGGAGAAGAGGTCTATGTGTATGTTTCTAAGCGCCTCATCTACTACTTAGTTTCTTAACAGTGATGAATATTTTGCCTGGAAAAACACCAAAATATCTGTACACCATTCGTATACAGAAAGTTTAAGAACAATTTCGCACTTAAAAACTGAATCTGACTCTGCTATTCTTATTAAAAAAATCAGCAGTATGTGTAACCCATCTGTTCAGCCTTCATCGTATTACTCCCGTATTCACCTGCAGAGAGGTGTGTGTAAAAAAAAAAAGATTCGCTATTACATTCCATGAAAGGAACATATACCTGCATTACAGAAAAGAAGAAAGTCATGTATTAATACTGCAGATTATTGACATAAACAACTGATAAGTTTTCACGCATAAGTGCAATTCTGTAAGTGTAACAGTACCTTTACTTTAGGATAACTGTCAAGCTATTGTTGAGTTACTAATTAATTAGCTAAAGTATATATTAAAGCTTCTTCTCAAATGTGAACATGCATGAGGGGAAGAACAAGGTTCTTCATTACCGTAGCAAATCTCAAATCTATTATACACTTCCTAAAGCCAGAGAACCCACAAACAAGTGGCAACATATCAGACAGCTTAGCCCAAAGAATCAAGCTCTTGTACGTTTTTCCCCAGGTACTGCCATATCTTTAAAGTTTCAGCCTGGTGAAGCTTCATGTTGTTTTCTCTTGCGTGTGCAATCATTGCTCACTGTTTTTACTTGCTATTCTTCTAGCTATAGGAGGTGCTCAGCCACCCTCCAGGATGAGTACACAAATAATTTCCCTCCTCCTGGAGAAGTAGGCAAACTGAAGCAAGGATCAATGAAGTCTCTTGCCTAAATACACATGGTAGACAGTGAAAATAGCTAAATCTCAGAAGTCCTTATTTCCTTTTCAGCAGCGACCCTGAGATGCTATGTTCCACCAAATGGACATGCAGACTCTTCCATGAGATGATTTTCTAGGTCTTCAGTAATTAGGTCAATCAGCTTGTTCAAAATGCAGAAGTAGCCTTTTAACTGTGAAACCTTGACTGTTCTTTTTTTGTTTAAAAAAAACAAAAAACAAAAAACAAAAAAACAACGTGTCTTTTTATCAGTGTGGTTTTGAATGTGTAAAAAACAAACAAAACTATCTATGAAAAATCACCACCAAGTCTCTGTAAAGTGATTTCTGAAGGTGAACTGGAAAAGGATGCTGAGCCCAGCTGGACATGGCCTGAACACAATGCCTGCAACAGATCTCTCCCCTGACCTCTGCTGCCTCCATAAGCCACGGCCAACTCTTGGGTCTGGAGCTGTAGGCAAAACAGGCAAAACAAAAGACTATAACCTGAGGAAGATAGGCTACCCTTTTTAGAATAAATTCCTTGGGCTTAGTTTTGGAAATGTGGACTACTTCTTTTTGCAGATAAGTGTTTGAATTGCTAGATGTATTGTTCATCTCCTTAAAATATGAGTATTCACTAAAAAATGTGTCTCCATTGTTCAAACAAAAATGATTTCATCTTGTTATCGATTGGTGGTAAAGTATAACTGGCAAATCAGACTGAGATGACATCTTTTCTCATTAAGAATGTTGTTTTTACAAGCAACAGATATTTTAAATTTTTTTTTAGCCTTCCAAATTAAGCATGTGTAACCTAAAAAAAGTCTTGATTTGAATCACAAAAAGAAACTGCTTAGTTGAAAAAAAAATTGCCATAAATTTGTCTTAACAGCATAAAAACTTCCACCACATTTATTAACAAAATGGTACTTATAAATCATCTTCACAGTAGCAACAATAAATATTTGTCAATAATTAGTCATAATAAAATATCAGTGAGAGGACTGAAAACTTTTTAAAATGACTGTGAAAAATATGCAAGGCAGCGAGTTCAGAACCTAAAGCTATAAATACTCAAGGGAATAGTTATTTAACATGTGCTGCAATTTGCACTATTTAAATCTAATATTAGAGCTGCAGTTTTTTTAATGTCAAATCTAGAACTTCTTCAGTGCTTTAACAATGTTAGGTAAAAATGGTCATTTCTGCATTTGCTGAAATAGATTGTGCCAAATTTTATAAGCATGCTAGGTAATCCTAATCCATATTAGACCCATGAGATCCTTCTGATGATATGAATAGAATATACGAGCTTTCATTTGGTAAAGACAAACTGAATTTAAATTTCTATAATGTATATCAAAGTATGTCAATGTGCAGTAAAGTTTGACAAATAGATGATATGCATTGCCTTAACTCTCCTCTTATTAAGTTCAGTCCACTTTATTTGTTTGTGACGCTGGGGATAAATTCAGTAGATAATTTTGTGCCATTTAGAGGAGCCATGAATAAAACACAGGATATAGAATCAAGGGAGGAAAAAGGAGAAAAATAATAACTATTCAAATAATTTTAGCCTGAGAAGCAAATTGACTGCAGTGCCCAACCCCCTTAACTGTATTTGTGTACACTGGTTCAGAGTTTAAGATTCAGATAACACTCAGTATTCAAATTTGTCGTAAGCCATATGTGCAGGTGAGAAATTGCAACGTTTTGAACTGTTTAAAATTCATTTTATTTGAAACTGTGCTTCAAAACCAGAACAGTTCTGCTAACATTCTCAATATCACTTGGCTCTTTAATAATATTGCTCAAGATATTTTGAGGAGAGCTAATTTTGAAGTACAGGTAGGTACCTAGAGTTTAGACCCCTTACCAACTAAATGAGTTGCACCACATTTACATCAAACTTGATTCTGCTACTTTTAGCAGGGTATCATCTGCATAACATTGCTTAATTTTATTGCATTTATAATTGGGATGGCATGCACAGTGCTCAAAAGGAGAAAAAAAAAAGCAATATTTTAAATGAGCTCTTCTGTAGCAGTGGTTTGGTAGAGTGATCAGGTTTTGTTGATGTATTAGTGTGTAAAAAGAATTGAGCACAGGCTGGGAATGGACAATCCTATTATGCCATTTTTATATAAGATATAAACCTAAGCCTGTATATTGGCATCTTGGGGCTTCCTTATTTCACTATCTCATATTCTTGATGGCCAATTCTGGAGGTAGTTGTGAACCAGACAAGTTTTGTGCTGAGGTTAGGGCTCAGTGGGAAGCAGATCTGCTGGAGTCTACACAAACCCCATTCTGCTGAACTTCAGCATATCGTCTTCCCACCCTGCTTGCTAAAAGTTTTACAGGCCTATTGTTTCCTAGCCACCAGAGATGCATTTTGAAATAACCTTTAATTCAGCACCCTGTCTTTATCAGCCCACAGTGCTTTTTGTTCTCCACAAAAGCAAAGTAATGTTACTTGTTTGCTAACCTAAAAGCAGTGGCAATATTGAGGAGAGAAAGCAAGACAAACAAAACTGATTAGGGCAAGATTTGCTTTCAGAGAACCTATTTCTGTCACAGGGGGATGGATAAATAAAATAATGTTTCAATAATTTATGCAGCATGCACATGAAAAACATTGGAAATCTGAAACAAAAACAACATGTAAAGAACGACTGAAGTTGATAACTGCTTTAATCAGTTCAGGTGATAACTCTAAAATAAATGGAAATATGGCTCTTCTGTTTGTCTCCTGAACGGTGAAAAGCTTTTGAACGTGCACTCCTTTCCTGGTGTCATTCTTCTCATGGAAACATGGGGCTGGATTATGTGGAGTCACATCTATGAGCAGGCTGTGAAACAGGAGGCAGTGTGGGCTGGTGCCTGGCAAGGAGCTGCAGGAGGCCTCTGCAGTTGGTCCTCACCCCACAGCTCCTTTTGAGAGTAAAGTGAAGCCCTTTCACTGTCCCTGCCTCAGTTTCTCTGCTTGTAAGAGAAGATGTTTTGTGTAAAGAACATGCAGATTTTCCAGCCCACGACCTTCCCTTGGCGCAGGAGACCTCCGCCTCCTTTTCACTCCCTGAGCTCTGTGTGCCCACTGGGTCACAGCATCCTTCCTCAGATTCCCATGTTAGCTCATTGCAAAAAGAAAAAGAGTAGTTGCTATGGCATCAACTTGGTGCTGGCAGGGAAGGTGTAGAAGAGCAAATGGGGCTGCTTGGGTCCTGCACAACAGCAGGGCCCAGCAGGAAGGGAGCCAGTGAGACCTGGGGTTGACATTGAGAGCTCTGGCACCTGCAGTCACGTGGTCACTCTGTGGAGGAGTTAGGGTCTGACAGCCTCTCAGTGTACGGCCTGGGTGCTGGGCTCTGTTAGGATTTATGGGCAGGCATGCCATTGTTTGGCAGCAGTTCTTTGTGCCTGCCTGGGGCGGAGTGTGGGAGGCAGGGGCAGGTCACTCCTGCCACGAGCATGAGGTCCCAACCCAGGGCAGCGGTGTGCCAACCTTGGGAGGCTGTGGGCACTGTGTTGGTGCAGAAGGATCGGTCCCAAAATGCTGGGCCCAGGGAGGTGCTGGCATGTCCCTGAGTGAAGAAGTTGGAGCCCCTTTTTCTGTCTCTCCCTCTCCTTCTCTCTTTCCCCTCCATCTCTGCCTGCCCCCCCTCCCGCCAGCCCTTTGTCGACACTTGATCATTTACATCAAGTTGACATTCGCAGAGTTTACTCAGGGGTCTGTAATTGTATTCTTTCACCGGTTCTGCATTACCAACCATGAAAATGGAATCTTATCATCCCTGACCAATTTTTAATGTACAAAATGATTTGGCCGAGGTTCAAAGGGAGTCACAATTGAAATCAGGTGAATGATACATGTAGGTTTTTTTTCAGTTTCTCCGTGCCTTGATTTGATTTTTCTCGTATGGCATACAGGGCAATGTAGCTTATTTTTATGTGTATGTGTGTGTACAAGCTATATAAATGCATGTATATACTCCACACATATATCAGTGCACTATCTGCCTATCTATATTTTGTGTACGTATCACTCAAATTTACCCATTTGCAATGCAATGGATGACAATGATGTTTGCTCTAATCCCTAAAAAGCAATCAAAGAATTGGAACAGGGCTAAAGCCTGCTGATAGTGCACTGCTATTAATAGGGCATTATTAAATAGCCCCCCTCCTTCAGCTCCTTTTCCCTCTGCCCCCTCCCCTGCCATCTTGCCAGATGAAAAGAGGTCTGGGAGACAAATTAAATAAATAAGCGAGGTTACATTTACATTATAAAGAATGGGGAAGAAAACAATAGGGAATCTTCCTCACTGAAAGGCATACCATCTCTAAAGGGACAGAGTCCTCAAAGTATGGGGGAGAAGGGGAGTTCCTGCTCTCAAGTATCATTAGAATGTTTTTAATCTTTTGGCAGTTTCATATTGTGAATAACGTGGACATTTATAACTCAGTCAAGCTGTTTTAAGAGTACAGCTCCTTAAGATCAAGGAATCTATCAACTTGCATATCTTCCTTAGCTGTCTTATCTAAATGCCTTGCAAACATGAATGTATTTATCCTTCTCTGGACAGGAAGGAAACGTTCTTGTCTCCATTTTATAGATTGAGGAGAATGAGAAAGAGATTCAAGACCTCAGAACAGCTCCTGGTTTTGGAGGACTTGGCTTAAGGCACCTGGAACTTCCTTCCTTCCCTCTTCTTTAGCAGCTGCTCCCTCCCAGATGCTAGGGACAGGTTTCTGGATGACATGAATGTTTTCTGAAAACTGCACTCAAGAAATGCAAGTAGAATCACTGGCATTTTTAGAACAAATGAGTTCCCTGAGGTCCTGCTGAGATCAGGTGGCCATCTTGGAACTGAACCTTGTCTGTTCTGTCTACAAGATGCTGTTTCCTAAGATGGTAGAGATTCTGTGCTGGTAAGGGTGTAAAGCTGTACTTTGTGTCTCATATACTTCGTACATCTAACTCGTAGCTCTGGGAAAAAAGATAAAGCAAATCTGGAAACATACTAACGCCATATGTGCTCAGAAGTAAATCTCGTGGCTGACTTCTCATGAACGTGTATCTTAATTTGCAAGTTAAGTTATTTGACATTATTTGACATAAATAAATTTCAAATCTTAATCGTATTCCATTTTTAAAGAAAACCTCCCTGAAATATTTGATAACCTTTAAGAAATCAATCTCTTTAAGGAGTCATCAATTTCTATAATTTTTGGTGGAACTCCTGAATTGGGGAGACTATTCAATGTCCTCGTGCTCTTTTTTCTTTGCTGTGAAATAGCAAGAATATAGTAACATACTAAGGGAATAGTACTCAGTAAGTACTCAGTAAGTACAATAATATAATAGAAACAGTTCAAATAGAACCTGTGCTTCTAAATTTAGCATTGATATAAACTGTAACCTTCTGATAAATACTGTTATGGGAATAAATACAAATTTCCCTGCAATCTGTGTCTCTGTTAATGGTGACTTTAATGGCAGAATATAGATGTTTCTGAAAGTTCTCATTCAAGTGCATTTTGCTTGTTGTATACTCTATTTCTGACCTCACTCCTGTAGCTGTGATTTAATACTAGAGATTAGCCTGACCAGAACGAAATTACTGTTCATCTCCCAGATGTATTCCGATAGTGTTTTGATGTTTTATGGTGAATAGTGTTACTAAAGACAATTTGCATACTCCCTTTGGAGTTGTTCTGGCAGGGTGGTTTTCCAGACTGGAGTCAACACATTGCACACACAACTAGGGGAACGCAGATGATTTCTTTTCTTCAGAAATATCCAGTGACACATCTAAAAACATGATGATGGTTAAGCACTGGCTCAAAGATGACAAAAATCAAAGAAGGCTTTTCTATGCAAAGCTTTGTTTTCACAGCCTCTGTTCTTGAAAAAGTGCATGTTGGTGACAAAGTAGTGGGCTCAGCTACTCCTCTCATGTATAAACCGTTTGACATTGCTATGAGAGAAATCAACAGAGCTGCAACTGTAAATAATAGTTTCCTTGATGCAGAGACAAAGACAGTGTTTTCTAAGGAATGCAAAACGAGAAATAAAATAAGTAATTCTTGCTTGGGTTTCAGGACAATGCTTGACATGACTGGTGACTGTCCGGAGAAACACATTTGGGAATGGCTCACTATTTTTCCCGTGGAAAGATCCCAATGAATTTTATTTATTTATTTATTTTTAGGAGGGGAGGAAACTGAAATAAAAGTGTTAGTTCAATTATTTTAATATGATTTTCAGGAAACTAAAAACGAAATATCTCTCTGTCCAGCAAAAAGAGACATAGAAAGTAAAGATAAATGCACTAAGACACTTGGAAGGGAGGAAGTGTTAATTTTCTGAGTTAAATAGGCTGACACTATATGTGCTATATGACCTTGTAACGACCAGGAGTGCTGAAGCTTTATTCAGCACATTCTAGATGAGAGACAAACTTTATGCTTTGGAAAACTGGCTGCGCTTGACTTCAAAAAATTGCTGAGAAACCTGGGAAACTGTAAAGATTGCTCTGTGAGTGGCTGTCAGAACAGCATTAGGACAACTGCTCTGATTCTGGCGCAGTCTGGCAGACTGATGGGGCATTTTTACAAATGTTTAGTTCACCGACTGCTGTATTCTGATATTTAATGATCAAATTATGATTAAAGACCTTACTTTCTTTTATTTTTGCTATGGTACAGATCCTTGTCATGATATAAAAATATTAGCACCCACTTCACTGTTTTAGATATGATTTCAACATGATAGCTTCTGCATTTAGCTTTATTGTAAAAATGATTATGTATATAGAATATCATAATTCAAGATGGTCTTCTGGTTTTGGTCACAGTGATGTAGAGGACAGTAATATATGGCCCTTGTTAAGTAGAAATGAGATGAAAATTTATACCTGGCTATAAGTATTATAATGAATATCTACAATAAAGTCTGCTTTTTAGCTGTTGATTTTTATTATTGTAGAATCACCTGTATCACAGGAGCATTCCTGACATTTCCCAGAGTTAGAGAGATTTATCCTTGGGCTAAAGTGAAATGCCACAGGCAGAAACCGTGATAAATGGTGAGAGTTCTTCATACTGTAAATTATCTACAATTAATAGTGAAATGAAGGCGGCTGAACAGACACCCTCTTCCTCTCAAATCAAATCTGGAATCAAAACATCACGGCTAAAACTACCTCGTTAAAAACTTTTGTCCAAGTTTTGAGAGGCTATGAGTGATAAAGAGGAGCCTGAGTAATAAATGTTAAAAAAAAAAAAAAAAAAAAAAAAAAAAAAAAAAAAAGCAGAATTGCAGGTAATTAAGCAGTCTCCTTTGGGATACTGTCATTTCACAGGAGAGAAGTTAATCTTTGGAGAGAAAGAAGATTCAGATTTATTATAAAAAAAAAAAGAAAGAAAAAATAGAAGACAAACTGAAAGTGAAAACTAGGGCAAACATTCTGATGCAGTTAGTAGAGATGAGACATTTTAATGTGTATAAGCTTAATTTTTTTGAATGCTGTTCAACATATAAAGGCATTTAGGAATTAAAGCTGATGAAAAACTGAGTTTTGATCTCAGAAAATACACAGGATTAAAAAAAAAAAGTAAACTTTGGAGATATAAAACTTTCAGAAACACTGTCTGCACAAGCCCTTAGTTTTTATATTTATTTATATTGTAAATATAAATAAATATTTATTTAATAAATAATATGTAATAAGTAAATTATATACATGTATTTATTTATATTTTACATATATACATCGAGCTCACAGCTGAGCTTTATTTTATGAGACGCAATTGCTCAGGGCTGTGCATTGCTGCTGTAGGGATTTTGTAAAAGGAGAAAAAAATTAGTTTTTAATATGTTTCAGCTTCTTGCCTAATTCAGAGTTAAAGTATGCGCTGACTGGAAAGGTGTACGGAAAGAGTAACTGAGAAAAAATGTAATCCAGACAGGGAGTTGGATATTGCTCTTTTGCTTCTACCACAGAAAAACATACACATATCAGTGAAAACGGATTTTTTTTAAAACAATATTTTGTTTTTTCAAGAATTGCGTACTCGTATATGAGAAACAGGAGAGTAAGTTACAATTAGAGTTCTGATGTAATTTGATGTGATTGTCCATGCAGACTATTGTAAAGGATGTGGCTGTTTCTTGTGTCTTTTTGAGATTGTTCTGGATGTGTCGAGAAGCAGCAATGACCCTAGGGACATTATTTTGTGGCAGAATGGGGTGGTGCCATGCTCCTAGGGCAGCTGCATTTAATTCAATGGAGTATTTGGAGTATCCAAATGCTTCTATTTGGATATGGAGTATCCACAATTTACATGTGGAGTTGCAGTTCTACCCGTTACTCTTTATTATCCAGAAATACCTTTGGAAAAGTTATTGTAAGTTCCTATTTTTTCTTTTACTTTTTGTGCTGACTAGTCCTGTCATACAGGACTCTGTCTAGTTTTACATATTTTTTAATTGTCTTTTCTTAGTACTCAAATATGTTTTGGGGGCGTTATTAAAATAACTTAAAGTTTAACATTTGGAAATTGGAAGTACCAGGGAAAGAGATGAGAAACAATTATTCAGTGTCTGAAAGGGGAAGTAAATTGCTAGGAAATGAGTTTTACCTGAGAAACACTGAAGCCACGAGGAAAAAAATTAGAAAGAAAAGAAAAAAGGCTGGATGAACACTTTCTGGATGTATTCTTGGATTGTTACTTTCTACTGTCTCACACAGCTTTTCATTATTTCTAAGTTAAATGATTTGTGCAGTGCCCAAAGCACTGTTTTCTGGTCATTCCCAAGTCTAAAAGTTCTGTAAGCTTTAGTTGTCTCTATGAGAGTGCACTGTCACCAGAAAATCTCATTGCCCGCAGACATGGTTGAAGTTGGCTTTTGTGTAACATGTTGGAATATAAGCAATGCAGAAGACATTGGATTTTTTCCTTTTAGAAGCAGGCATGACAGCAATTACATTCAGGTGAGTAATTTGCATGTCCTGGCTCTCCTGAGTAGAACCACATGGGAAATACCCTGAGAGCCACAATTATGTGGAAAGGAGGCACCTGTGTATTTCCAGCTTCCAGTTGAACTTGGGTCTGCGTGCCAAGAGTACAATCTATTGTTGCCTTTTAAATTTTACTCATTACGTGAGATGCTGTCAAGTCAATCTAATATCAAAACCAAGGTTTTGTAAATCAACGATGTGTATAAAGCCTGGCAGCAATAGAAAGACTTCCATGACATTAAAAAAAAAGTGGGGGAATCTTAATTTTAAAGAAGCTGTTTTTTTTTTTCTCAGCATTGTTACTCAAACACTGTGACATCTTCACGTGAAAAACAGGCAGGGAACCCGATTAGAGACAGGCTCAATCAATAAAAGTGAGATTGATTCCCCCCTCTTTCAGTCTATGAGTTATTTACAAAAAGTAAACAAACGATGTACACAGGGAAACGAGACTTTGTTGTGATAATCCTATGCTATCTGAGTACAACTGAGAGTAACATTTCTTCCTTTTTTTAATATAAATGAGATTACTAGGCTTTATTTTATCATCACTTTTCATGCAGATATTTTCTAATCTTTGTGCATTTGAGAAATGTAAAAACATTATTGGTCTCCAGGTCTTTAAATTATTGAATGTGGTATTTGGGAGAAGGAGGAGCTTATCAGGCCCTTTATCTGCAGCTGAGCTCATATGTAGTTAGAAGATCAAGGGAACTTTGAGATCTGCTTTGTCATTTGGACTTCAGAAGGTTGTTATTCAATTAATCCTGAAACATGTTGGACTTCACTGCTTTGAATCACGAGGGATTAAGGAATGTGGTGCTTGGGCCAGACTTTATGAGTAAACTTGATGAATACTTAAGGGAAAACTCTGAAGTATCCATGCTTAAGTCCAGCAACTATCTGAAGGTACTTAATAAGTTTATCTGTGGAACTGGAGGTCAAGCCTCTCAGGAATAAAGTTAATTGTATTCTTGGTTTACGAAAACATACAGTTTTGAGATCCTTTTTCTCTAGTTGCTCCTTTCTGGTTATTGAGACTTTCCATTGCCTTTCTGTTACCTGTCTCCTTCCCCTTTTCTATCTGCAATTGAATTTACCTCTGTCCTTCCCTTTCTTTCTCAATTTTTTTTGCTCTAGTTTCCATTTTGGAATTGCTATTCTGTCATTCTATCTCCTTCTAAGAGGTCTAGGAAAAAAGGTATTTTATCAACTTCTGCTCCAGTCTTTTCATGTTTAAGCAATTGAAACAACTATTTTAAAAGAGGAGAGTGGCTAACCAGAAAAACTTTCTTTCTCCATTAGGTTTGGAGAAATAGAACTTGTTTAAATGGTACCTGAATCTACTTGATTCAGTAGGCTTAAGGCTGAGCCTGAGGCTCAAATATTTTCAGTAGTTTTTAAGTTGCTGGTTTCTTTAAACAGGTTTTCTGTCTGCATTAAGGACATGCACAAAGCTAACAGAATTTATAGAATCTAGAGCTTATAGAATCTAGGTATTTTTGGCCATATGTGGTAAACATAGGGAGAATTTAAGGATTGGGAAAGCAGCACTTTAGGTTATTTTACCTGTTCTTGTTCTCTATAAACAGCTTCAGTGTTTATCCAGAAAATGCTTACCTCTCTGAATAGCTCTTTGTTTTGAGTTTGAGCAACTTCCTATTACTAGAGCCTAGTGACATCAGACTGTTGTACCATGTTTAATTGGAAGTGGCAAGCAAACACTGTACAACTGCTTCTAAAATGCCTGGGAGCTATTTGAAAGCTTTAGCATGTTAGAAGGGTAGATGGCCTGGTTCTATCTTCTTTTTTTTTTTTTTTTTTTTTGAGGGATGGGAGCTGGTGTTGGGGGGTGGAGGTGGAAATTAACCTTCCCATGCTCCAGAAGTGTTCTGCCTATACATCTACCTGGCCTTTGGGGTACTTCTCATTTTGGATTGATTTAATTTCTGCAGATACACCTTTTGTGATGTGATTATCCAAACAACCGACTACTTGCTAATTGACAGCCAGTTTGTTCAGGTGCTATTTATTTTTATTTGGTTACAAGAAGGCTTGGCTATGCTAGTGTATTTGTACTATGTACTTGTACTATTATGCACTATGTGAGAGTCTAAGGGAATAGCCATAGATACTAAAACAAATCTAGTTAAGGGCACTCCCTATACTAAGAGCTAACTGGCATCCTGATGCCAACAGTAGGGAATGACATTTATAGCATCTAATGGTTACAAAGCCTTCAGATAAGCTATCTTCACATTTCCTGGTAGGAGTCCTTCTGGCAAGGAAGATCACCTTTAGTAGGTTTAGAAATTATTTACTTTTAGTCTTTAATGTAAGTAAGCATGACCTCTACCACTTTAAAGCGCTTTATTTTATACTATTTTTAATTGTTTGAACGCTGTATTTTGAATATAGAAAAAAAGCCTAGGTAAATGGCATTGTAGCCTTCTAAAATTTATCTATTTTTACGTCAAATCTCCTGCCTCAGTTTGAGCATTTATCTAGCAGTTGATTAAATCTATTAGAAAGCTGCTCTTGCAGCTTAGTATTGTGATTTTAGAATTTCATGACAAGTCTGTAATGAATTCAGTGGTGCAGCTTTGGTGATTTTCTGTATATCATTCCAAATGGAAAAGGTAACAAGGTTACTATATGGGACAATTTCATGGAAAAATGTCAGAAGTAAATATTCCTTTAGCCTTTTAGTATCAAATTAAAACCCTTTTCCTAGGAGATAATTAGTTGATATCCCCATTGAAGTTCTAATTTATTTTGTAAGAAAAGCCTATAATTGGACATTGTTTCCACCCAATATTGAAGCAATCCCGTGCAAAAGTGGTCGCTTCTATTCCAGCAGCAGCACATACCTCTTCTCAGTGAAATTTATTTATATTGCTGAGTGGCCTTTAATTTCAATTTATAATGTGGTCTTTTTTTGGCCTGTGTATGCAGAGCACCACTTCACAGTCCAGGGGTGAGACCACAACCACTACACCACAAACCATCCTGGGACTGTAGCATATCGCCTCAGAGGGCAATGACCAGACAACAGTGGAGGTGGAAAGAGGAAGATTGAGAGATTTACTTCTAAAGAAGAAAGAGTAAAATAAATATTAAGAAAGATTTAGGGATTTTAGACAATGCAAAATTGCCTGGAGTCCTCCAAAGAGGGACTATCAAGAATGATTGCAGGTTAGCAAAGTAATACCCACTGAAAAGTGTTTTCTCGTGTTGAGCTAGACTTATGTTAAGCTTAATAGTGCAACCGTTTACTCAAGTGAGCTGTACTACTGCCAGCAGAAGGACTAGTTCTTTATATGAGTTTTCAGACCTCTTTTTACTATAAAATAGTCCTATGAGGAAGAAAAAGAAGGTTCCTGAAGGGAAGGCTTTCAAAAGTTGTCTGTGAAGAACTATGTAACTAATTCTGGAGGACGGCCTTGATATGGAAGGCAGGGAAGTTTAATGAATTCTCTGTCATTAGATCTGAGTAGAGGACTAAACACAAAGAGCAGGAATTATCTCACAATTGTAAAACTTCAGTTGTGCTCTGACAGGAAACTGTGGTAGGAAATAAGAAGGGGAGCAGGGTGTTGGCATGGAGCATGGCTCATGTACAGCCTGTAATACTACTGAAAATGAATGGAAGAGCAGACAATTAATTTTCCTAATTGAAGTATTTGTATTGTAATATTACATGTTAGTAAACTACTCCTTCAAACATCATGGTATTCTGAACTTGTGAAATACTCAGTGATCGTTCTCAACAATAAAAGTCAGGTTTAATGGAATTGAAACTTATATCTTTTCCCGGTTTTGTCTAGAAATAAGTTATTTTACTCAGTTGAGTTATGTGAAAAGTAGAGCAGTAGAACACAAAGAAAAGACAGTACTGAGACTTCATTTTTGTCTTTATTTTACACTTTATACTGCACGTCACTTTACACATGGTATGTCTCATTCTGATATGCTGGGTCAGTTTGTCCACATCTTTTGTCCAGTAATTGTGCCACTGAAAAGCCCGGGGCTTGAATGTAACTGCAGCTTTGACATCCCAAAGCGAAACATTATTGGAGCTATATCCAGAAACCTCTGTCTTTTTCCTTTAGCCAGTACAATCATTCCCTCAAAGACCTGTGTCTGGGATTAATATTTTATGCATGAAATACTTCATGTACAGTAGTGACATAATAAGAAAAGGCATTTTATTAGTTTGTGCATGGAAGAAGAATGGATTACAGAAACAGGAAGTGTGTAAGGGCTTGCCTTAAGATGCCATCCTTTTTATTAACACCTAAGTTCATCATTTTAAGAC
The DNA here is from genome assembly GCF_019232065.1 of Centrocercus urophasianus. Taxonomy (NCBI): domain Eukaryota; kingdom Metazoa; phylum Chordata; class Aves; order Galliformes; family Phasianidae; genus Centrocercus; species Centrocercus urophasianus. The sequence goes on from NW_024884586.1 coordinate 39,918,991, forward strand.
AAAAATGGTTTGTGCTTTTTAGTTTTTTATTTTATTTTGCCAAGCCCTGTCTAAAGAGGTAGCACCCCATTTATTTATGTTCTTCATGCATATCTTGCACAGGAAATAGCCCATGTGGAAAGACAGCAAACAGATAGCTGCAGCTGTTGCCACTTATGCTCCACAGCACAATTTTAGGAATTAATGGTTTCTAATCCTGAAAATAATATAGATACAGAATGGTGTTACATTCCAAACTGTCAGGCTGAAGTCCCTTGCTCTTATTTCATAAATATGTTTATAAGAATCTGCCTTAATCTCTCAACTGCAAGAAAAGCTTTAGAGATCACTCTGTGTTTGAAGCTAAAGTTATTGACCTTTGGAAACTCATTGGTAGCCAGGGAAGTACACTGAGGTATCTTTTTGTTGAAATATTTAAGACAATTGTAAGGCACTAGAGCTATTGTTAGATAAAGCTGCTTCTGGTCTTGCTATCTACTTGACTGACTGAAGATAAATGCAAATGGTTTTGGCACTTTTGGGCTATTGTTGAAGTGAAGGAATACAATGTGCTTGTCTGACAGTTGCACATTATTAAAGACTATTAAATTGGTAATCCCTAGGTAATGGAGGTAAATCTTCAGAAGCAGCAACAGGATAACTTTAGTCTAAGATCATTATTATTGTTATTACGTTATGGCTTAGTAAAACAATCTGCAAATTGTTCCTGACCTCAGATTTTCAGAAATTATGAATTAAATCCTTTTTCTTTCAAGACATGATGCAAAATACTGTACTGCTGTCTTTTGTATGAGCTTTATGACAGAGGTCTATTTTCTAACTCTTCCTTACAATTAGATTGGTTGTATTTTCCAAAAAAATGAAAGAGGAGGAGATATTGGCATGAGCTGAACTATAAGGAAAGCACTCACCAACATAAATGTAATGGTAGAATCATGAGAATTGGGTACTCCATAAAGCACTAATTCTGCTAGATTTTAGAGCTCCTCTTAAATGGATAGTCACCATAAATGTACAAGATCTGCTCTGAAAGTAATGCCTCCTATTTTATTATGTTGGTCCATGAAATCAGAGGTGAATGGTAGTGGTTTGGCAGTAGAGGTTGAACCTTCCTGACAGTATTCTGTTACATGCTGTTGATGTGCAACAAATGGCAGCTGAGGGGAGTCTGTCATGGAAGTGTGGATGAAGAAAAAGTGCATAATTGACTTTCTCTATGTGGAAAAAATGGCACTCATTGAAATTTATGGAATGTTTTCAGAGGCCAAACAGTGGATGTGTGGTCGTGGATGGTGCATTTCAGCAGTGGTAACAGTGATGTAAAACACAAGCCATATTCCAGATGGCAGTGAAGATTTTTACGAGCATGGCATGCAGGCTCTTGTTCATCAGTGGTGAAAATACACAGTTACTGGTGGTGTCTACGTTGAAAAACAGAGTTTTGTAGTTGAGAATTTCCTCTATCAAATAGTGTTATTGTTCTCTCTGTATCTGTTGTAGTTTCCATGGAAATAAATAGGAGGCATTACTTCTGGTGTGACCTACATACAAGCTAGGGGAGGGAAGGTAAATAATCTTTTTTCAGTCATTCTGATGACAACAAAGAGAAATGCTAGTGCAAAGCACTTCTGAAAATCAGGCTGCCATTCATTGCATCTTTGTACCAAAGCTGGGTGACAGTGATGGGGTATTGACAAATAAAATACTTTCTGTTCCATCCTTTTCTTCATGCTACATTTGTTTTACTCTCATCAGTAGATGCATTCTCAAAATCAGTGATAACCAAGATGATAGAGAAAAAGCCACTGTAGGGAGCTTGATGTTGCCAGGGTCATGCCAGTCCAGTTGTTATTGGAGGCTTGCATCCATCTTTCTAGTTTTATCCTTTTAGTGTCATTTTGTTGTTGTTGACCTTTTAAAGTAAGCAGTTTGCCTATTGTATGAGCTGAATGCTTTTTCTTTCGAAGATAAGCTTTTATAATTTCAATTCTCTTTCATTAATACTGGCTGTTTTGGCCATGTGAGTACTGTATAGCTCTGGATCCCCTCCTGGCCATCTTTTTCTCACCAGTACTCAACAAATTACTCTGTACCATCCTAGAAACTGGAAAGAAGAGAAGAAAGCATATGAGGAAGCATCCAGAAATTGTAAATTGTGTGAAGGACTGAATGGACTACTCTGAACTATCTTGAGATCTGCCAGTGTGATACTGCAATCTGCATGTATCAAAATGGGGTAATGCATGAGATCCATAGATGTTTTACAAAAACAAACTTTAAAAACACTTGAGCAAGAGCAGGAATAAATGCTAAATATTTGGGAAGCAGATGTACTTTCCAGGAAAATTTTGAGGCAAATAGCATTGCATGATCTCAACACTATCACAGTAAATGTTAAAAGTTTAGGGAAAAAGTGGTTTGATGGACTACTAATGAGAATTGTGTGAATTCTTTTATTTAGGTGCAACAAGCTCAGATACAAAAGGAGCAAAATAATCTTGTTCTGATAGGCAAGGCCACACTTAGTAAAATCTCATTAAGCTGGACCAGTTTGACAAAGAAGATGCAGGACTGTCTAATATAAGTATTAAATTGGGAGGTTGGTGGCCCTGCATGTGGCAGGGGGGTTGGAGATTCATGATCTTTGAGGTCCCTTCCAACCCTGGCCATTCTGTGATTCTGTAAGATTTCCGAAATCATCAAGCTAATATAGTGAAAAAGATTTAGTAAACATCATAACAATACTAGAGAAGATGATGAAAGCAAAATGAGTTTTGGGTCCAATGCTGAACACAAGTGCAAGTAGGAAAACTGAAGACTGGGAAATATAATAATGAGATGGGAAGTGTGTGAATCAACAGAAGAATGGAGAATTGAATTGTAGAGAACAAACAAATCATCACTATGATGAAGTTCCTGGAAAAGAAACAGTAGCAGATTAAGATCAGATAAGGGAGCATGAATATATATTGCTGAGGAAAATGACAACTTAATGGTAGAACCCAAAATTTGCTTTAGAGAAGGGTGGAGAAAATCCTGAACATTGTCTGGAATGTAGGCATGAAATGATGCTGTGACATTCACTTGACATAGTGACAGAAGGTTTTCACAGATCGTCATCTTGTCTCTCACTGCAGCTCTGGTGTGCAGTTCTGAGCACAACTTGGGAAATTTGTCCTACTGAGGCTCCTTTGTGTTACCTCCTGCCTAGCCCCAATTTGCCCGACATTTATTTCTTCACATTTCAGCAGAATGAGGGTTAGTTTCATGAAGACGTGACCCTCAAAGCTAATGCTAGTTCTTAGGAGGTAGATGATCCAAATGCATAAACTGAGGCTCAGCACTGATTTCTGCTGTTGTCCTTGGCTTTGTCCACCGTGTGTTTTCTCATTCAGATTGTTTTATGAGCAAGACAGTTGCTTTGCAACTTAATAACATGGACATACCATGACAGGGAGATGTCAAGCCTTTTTAAGTATTATTAAAACCTCGCCTAAAGGAATATTTTAAATCAGATCACATTATAATCAGCATGGACTTTGTGTGTGTACCAACTTTATATGCTCTTGCATTAGTTTCTCTGAAAACACTTTTCTTAATTCTCATGTTCCACTTTAGAGGTCGCTTTATCTACACAAATTCTTCCTGACGTCACCCCTTTTCATAGTTTTTTTTGTGACCTTGCAGTAGTTTTTGCTGACTCTCAGAACTGTACTTTGTGTTCTCTCACATATGTTGTTTCAGATCTATCATGTGGGGAACAAAAGAAAAAAAAAAATAAAAATAAAAGGATTCTGTGTGATTCTGTGATTTTTTTAATTTTTTTAATTTTTTTTATTTTTTGTCTCCTGATTTAGGGTGCTTTCACTATCAGCAGTTTGATATGTAACAATAATCAGATTGAAGCTCACTATTATTCTTCTCTTTGCTAACCTAAGTACTTGGCATCTTACACCTCAAGCAGCAATGTAGGCTTTCCAGTATTTGGGGCTTCTTTTCTGAACGCTTTTAAACTAAAAAATCTGGCCAACGGGACATGCTATGAAGGCAAGAATGTAGTCTTTGATTATATTACTAGTTTCTGGAAGCCCTGGACTGAAGTCTACACTGCTTTCCAGCTATCAGAAATGCAGAAAGTGTTCATTCTGCTCACGCAGATGTAGCTATGCATTATGGTTTGTAATGTTTCTTCTTCATGCTGTTCATTAAGTCTTTAAATAAAAATATTTACCTGCCTCAAGTTGATAACTTCCACTTTCTGTAGTATTATTAAGTTATATAAGCTTGGGTACAGTCTTGTTGCATTATAATTAAAATATGGAAGTTTACTCCTATTGTCATCTTCCCTATTATCCTACCAGATGCATTAAGGTGTATGAAGAGTCCTTAAGCTTAGGGGGATTGTTAATTTCGCTATGGCAGCCTTTCAGTGTCCATAGCTTTACCTCTGAGTGTGATGCTAAATGATAGTCTGAGGAATTTGGGCAGGGAAGCCTACCTTCCATTAAATTGGAAGGGGATATGACATATGAAAGAAGACACTGACTTTCTTATACTTGATCTGACAGAATTTGAGGCTGTTGATCTAAAACTCGCCCTTTTTCATACACTGTGGAGGATGACAGATGTTCAGAGGGACCTAACATGATTAGCGTTTTTGCTCTGGGAGGCAGGAGGGGATGTTATGATTTACTTATATTGTTGATTCAGTATGCTTTGTTCAAAAGTTTGTAGCACTGCTGTTGTTGCTTTGCTTTGCTTTTCTAAGCTAATGCCTGAGTTCTATGCCTCTTTTTTTTTTCTTTTCTTTTCCTTTTTTTCCCAGTAGCAATGGCTTATTTTGGCTGAGTCTGAAGGGTTTCACACCTCAGCTCCACGGCTATGCCTCCAGATCATATTGCTACCAGTGGGGTTATTTTTTTTTCACTGTCATTCATCTGTACTTCAGGCAGTCATCTAGGGTAGGCCTTGTACTTCAAAAAAAAAAAAAAAGCTCTGACTTCTTGTTATTTTCTGTAATGATGCACAAGGCAGAGAACTTTATGGGGGCAGCAGAAATATAAATATCTTGCCAATACAGGGCAGTTAGGTGTTTGGGTTCCATAGTAATTGTCTGAGGAGCAACTTGAATTTCAAGTAGGTTTTGTATTTCATTGTGAATATTTCACATACTTCTAAGAGACAGCCAGAATCCATAAAGGTCATGTACTATTGTTGATTCTGTGTCATTTGTCACAAAACAGCCAGCTGCTAAGATCCCCCTATGACCAGCATTACCTGGCAGCTCAGATAGTTCTGGGAGGGCCATGTAAGAAGCAAAGGAAGATCAACGTAGAGATGACACTGGTGCTGGCATAGTGTCAAAAGGCCTGTTCAGAGACATCACCGTTGTCTCTTTTCTCCACAGCACAAACCAACAGTTCATATGAAGTTAACCATTGCATGATAGGAAAACTTGTGCTACAAAATTGCGTTGCTAATACCTCTATTCTATCAACTCCAAATGTTTGCTGAAACCTCTACTTTCCTTTATCTCCTATGTAAATATATTGTTTTTCTTCCCTCTGCTGGAGAGGTTTGAAGTCTGAAGCAATAGAAAGAACAAATTATGATTGAGAACTTAGGAACAAATGAAAAACTCCAAAATCAACGGAGAAACAAAAACAAACTGAAACAAATCCAGCAAGCTTCCGAAAATGCTCTTGACATATTATAATACCTGTATATGTTACAGTAAGAAGATACTCTTTAACTTGGAGGCAACATAAATTCAGCATATTAATACACAGGCTGACAAGGCTTTTACTTAAATAGTGTCTTGAATGCAATGTACAGCCAATATACATTAATAGCATGTAAATCATTTCTCTGCTACAGCTGCCTTAACCTATTTCTTCTTCCTCTTTTCCAACATTGTCAAAGTTTTGTTTCATTTCTTCCCCTTTCCTTGAATAAATGCTGTTTTCAGTGCACAGCTCCTTCCCTTGAATAAATGCTGTTTTCAGTGCACAGCTCCAAGCTACCTCTTTATTGCCAGTTCCAGGCCTATGGTACCAGGAGTTAATCGCCCTTCAGCTACATATTGTTAACTGTGATGTGCCTGCTACCTATAAAGGAGGAAAAGGCTCCTTTTTATTCCAGAGAATAAGATATATTCTACAGAATTGCTGGGGTGGGGGGAAGCCTTTGTTGAAAGAAGGGGACTACAACTATTTTTTATTAGTATTATAAAGAAATCCGTACTCCATTGAGAGCACATGCTGCATTGCGAGGGAATGTAACATTTCCTGTGCTATCAAGGCATTATTTGCAGCTTGTTTAATGAATTCAATTTCATTTTTATCTGTACTTTGTATGTAGATAAAGAAACAAATAAAGGAATCAAAATAGGAGATTTCTCCAGCAATGTTTTTGGGGAGGGGAAAATGATATAGCAGTCTCGACCGCAGATATCTTGGCCACGTTGTCAGAATGGACAGCTCAGTCTGTCGCTCATTGCCCATGGCAGTGAATTGGGACAAGAGTTGCCGATATGACACTAAACAGAGAATTACATTTTTCTACGCTATATGGAAAACATAGATGTATTCTTGTTCTCTGTGCTTCTGAACAGGAGAACAATGCTGATAGGAGCGCACTACTTTAAATTGTTGTTGGCTATTCACAGCATTGACAATAGAAGGCAGTTGTGAACTGACAAAAAGAAAAATCCTACTGAAAATGACAGTAAACCATTTGGCATATGCTGAACAGAAAGCAGACTGGTTTTATTCAAACGATGGCTGAATTCTTAAGCAGCCATCAGATTTGTTTTGAGGTTTGAAGTGATTGTGGGGTGTTCTGTTCACTTCCCTCCCCTTCCCCAGGTCTGATTTCAGTTCTTTGGATACCAGTGTAATGAGTTGAAAACTCCCAGCTAGATTTAAAAATACTGTAGCTATTCAGTATTACACATCAAGCAGGCAGACGCTCTTGACAAGAGTCCTGCCTTTACTCTGGGGGTGGACATCTAGAAATAATGTGTGTGGGGAGAGCTGGGGGTGGCTGGCTGTGTGTTTTTGTTTCTTGTTTTCTTTTTTAAAGTTTCTCGTTCCAGTTAAACTGCGTATCTGAATTAATACCTGGAAGCTTTCCTACCAGGTGCACTTAATTATTGAAGTATGAAAGAAGAGGTGATGCTCCCCTCCAGTTTGGAAAATGAGTACAGTAATAGTATATACTCAACAGTGAAAACATATTCAAAATTCCTGGCCTGCCGATCTATATATCTTTGTATGGAAACTTTAAAACTGTGGTATATTCAGCTTTCAGCCCATTTCTGTGGACTGTGTGGAAAGGCTCTCTTCCTCTATATTTAAGCCTTAATGTCATCCATAGTCTGCTTAGAGTTGGAACGAATCTGTACAGGTCATCTAGTCCACTTACCCTGCAATGAACAGGGCTAGATCAGGTTGCTCAGAGCCTGGTTCAACCTACGCTTGAATATCTCCAGGGACAGGACTTCCACCACATTTTTGGGTAACCTGTTCCAGTGCCTCACCACCCTCACTGTAAAGGGCTTATATCCAACTTTACTCCATCCTCTATTAGTTTCAGACCATTTCCCCTTGTCCTGTCCTCAGAGACCCTGTTAAAAAGGTCCCCTGTCCCCTTCTTTTCTGTAGCTTCCCTTTAGATACTATAAATATTAAAGCTACTGTCCCTTATTTATTTCTATTTACATTAGTCTTCTGACTGCTGCCCTCTCACCACCAGTAGCCTGGTGCAGAGAGCTTGTGAGGAACTCAGGCATGTTGGAGCGCACGATGTAGCTGATGTGGCTGCTGGCTGCAGCTAGGCTCAGCATGACCGAGTGTTTCTCTGGGTTTTTCTTGCTGTAATTCCATGAGTCCTGTAATGCTCACTGGCTTTTGGAGATGAGTTTAAAATAAATAAATAAGAAACTACTGCAAGGAAAAAATCCCATGGAATTTTTTTTCCAATCCCTTTTATTAGTCACGTTTCATGTCCAGTATGACATGTGAATGCTCTTGTGAACGCAAATACAGTTGATGATTAATTTTCTGTGTTACTTGTAGGAAGGAAATGGGTGGAGTAGTAAGCATTTCTGAAAATGAAATCACATCTTCTATTCAAGTGTCTTTTGAAAGTAAATGCACAGGTAACAATGACCTACATTCATTTACTAGTTTCATAAATTTGGGAGTAATCCAAATTGATTCAAAACTTATACTGCCTGCTTGACTTCTTCACAATTATTATTGACACTGAATAGAATTTACCAGTTCTTGTAAGTTTTGGAGCAGCTCCTATGAAGAAGAAATAGCTGAAGATAATAGCAAAAAGTTATAATAATTTGTAGTTGAGCAGGCTTTTGTTCCTTTTTTGGTGAAGGCTGAGGGGAGCTAGTACATGAGGTTTTTTTATTATTTTTAGTGTGATCTAATTGTACCACAGTATTAAGACAGTACATCTTTAAGTTTTCATATGAAAGTATGAGTTTTCGTATGACAGAATATCAAAGTGAAAATTAATGTCCGCCACTTGTATATTGCCTAGACGTTACTTTAGAGAGAAAACAACAGGAGCGAGACGAAGCCATACATATGTTAAATTCACATCAGTAATAAAGATTAAGTAGAAGTTAATAGCATCCCAGTCATGCTTGTGGAGGTAATCTCCTTTCTGAAAATTCAAAATTAGATTTGGAGGATCGAAGCAAACAGGGGGTGAGACTTTGGCGTAATATTTTAATCAAATTGTCATGAATGAGTGGATACAATTAAGAATTCTGTCAGTCACAGTGCTGAGCCCCTTTTGTTAGTCAGCTGTTGTGAGGGATGCACTAGGGCATCGTGGGTAGAGATTAAACTTGACCTTTCCCAGGATCTTCATTTTTTGACCCTCTGGCTAGGCTTTGCTTGTCAGATGGCTATTTTTTTTTTTTTTTTTTTTAATTCCATTTATTTGTTTATAAGACGACAGCAGCAGAGGTTGGGGACAGACAAAGATGTTCTTGCTCTCTGTGTTGTGTCTTTTTTTTTGTTTGTTTGTTTTATTTTTTCCCTTTTGCTAAATACAGCAGACAGGGCTCAATAATAGCTCCCCGTCAGCTGCAAAGTGCCCATCTAAACCCTTTTCCTTCATTACTTCTCTGATGTGTACTGTATGTCATTCCTTGGACAAATTTACAGCTGAAGAATCTGTGCCAAAGGCAATGCAACTTAACGTGCAGGGAACTGTTTTCTATTCAATAAGTTGTGCTTGAACATTGCTGCAGCGGGGTTGCTTTTCTTTTCAAGTCCTTTAGATAACTTGGGCTTTTTTCTGCAGATTTTTTACCATATTTCTCTGGGGGTTTTTAAGCATGGTTTTGGACAATCTTCTGCTACTAAGAAACTTTGTTTTGAGCACAGTCCTCTTGAGATTATGACAAATTTAACACTGAGATTAGAAATCAAATACTTTTTCAAGTTGTGCCTGATGATACATATTTTAATGGCTGTTTATGTAAAAATGTTCTTCAGTATGGAACTTTGCTCACTGATTCACAATAGCTTATGGCCCATTACAACAATTTGTACTGTTGTATATTTTGTGGCTCAAACTGAGGCCAGACCTTGCTGCATTAGTATTTGATGCATACTGTCTGAAGCAGTTTTCTCTCTTCTTTGCTTTCGAATCTGTGGAGCTGCAAATCTGTAGCTATCGTGCTAGCTCCAACACTTCACTTGCCTGTGGAGAGACTGTATTAAGCAGACCAAACAAAAATCCTAACCTCAAAGGAATGCAGAATTGTTTCATATCCCAAATTCACCCTGATTAGCAGTGCTGTTGTTGAAAACCTCTGTCTGAAAAAGATAAAATAAGTGATGTCAGAAGGCTAATTTTGTGTCTCTTCCCAGTGACTTTACCACTGTCCAAGCATTGAAATTGTATCTGAAGTTGGAAAAACTATAAGAAAAAGTAATGTTATTTCAATGCCATAAATGGCTCCCCAAGGCATTAAAGCACACAAACACAACTACAGGAAATGCAAATATTAGAACCAGGGCTCACCACTCATTTATAAATGAAAATAAATCAGTTGTATGCAATAAACCAAGATTAACCTGGTGCCTAAAGCATGCTCTATATTAGAGGTTTGCACATGCACATACATAGGTGGATTCTTTTTTCTTTTTTGTTAAATAAAAATGAATTTATTAATTTAAGCTGATCCCCAATGATTCTTCTATATTTTATCCTCTTCTTTTCCTTCTATGCCTTTTTTATACAGTGTGTTTGGTAAATAGAAAGAAGTGCTTTCGACATTGGGTGACAGTATGTAATCTACATTCCCACTGTTTGTTTTACCTTTTGTTACAGAAAGAATTAAGTCTGAGCAACTTGCACTAGTACATCAGTTTCTTTGCACTCCTCTGTACTGTAGGACCTAATTATATTTTAACACTGCATTTACTTCATTTGCCTGTAGAATTATTTCAAATAAAGTGACAGACCTATTGTGTTGCAACATCATAGTAGCTCTTTTTGTTGATTTTTTTTTTTTTTTTTTGCCTTTGTTTTAACCACAGCAAACAAGCTCTTCTGTGAATTCAGCAACAGCAAAAGAAATTGCATTAACAACATTTAAACAAAGTGTTGAAAACATACTGAAATAAATGCTACTGCACTTCAGGGGTTGAAAGGAATATGCATCAAAATGCTTGGCATTTAATTTTTTTTTTTTTCTTCGGGAATTTAGCCAGTGAAATATAGCTGCCAGTGTCTCAGGCCTGCGTGTGTTCTTCTGCAATATGCTCTCGATCAATCAGATTTGCATAACTAAACTGTCGGCAAGCCCGCTCGGCTGCCCAGGTGCAGGGCCATTTGCATATAGAACAGTGAGGAGGTCCCAAGAGTCACTTCAGACTCCAGTGACTGCTGAGCCCGCAGTCCACACCGCACTGGAAATGAAATTGGAATGACAAAAAAATGGTAGTGCTAGTCTGCAAGGGTGAAATATGCACTTGTGTTTCAAAGGTTATGTAGAGATCACACGACAGCATTCAGGCACGAGAACAAGCACAAGCCTACAGGAAAGCAAATGTTGTTATGGATATTTTGTTTCCCTTCCCCCAAGCCTGATGGGTATGCATTTATTTATTTTTATGTATAGATAGATATGCATATATGTGTACCCAAAAATATGGTTTTTTTTTTTTAAGTTGTGTATCACAATTTCGCTTATTTTTCAGTCATATGGCATAGAGGGGTCAAGGAGTGCAGGTGAATTTTAGCTGCATGTTTTCTTCCAATTAAAATCTCTTAGGGGAGAGAATATAAATAAATAAGAGACCTTTCCCTCGAATTTTTTTCTTTCTGGAATGTGCTTCCACTTTTTCAGCATGCTTGCCTAGAAGTGTATTTCCTGTTTCCTAGGCTATTTATTACTCAATTAGAAGAGGTAGATGGTGAATAACTACCACAAAGTATTGATACAGCTGGAAATAGAATAAGAAAAAAATGGATTACAATACTGATTACTAAAAGCTCTTTATCTGAGGCTTGCCATAGGCATTATTATCCACACTTTACAGGCAGGAAACTGAAATAGAATATGGTAAAGTTATTTTCCTTCAGGAAAGCAGTGATCCATTGATACTCTGGAAGAAAACAAATGATTTAGTGGCTCTGTGTGAGATGTAGTGAGATATTCTCTATTCTAACCATTAAGAAACACGTCCTCCTCTTCCTCTCCCATGTTTTAAATAGCATTGCAAGCAAAAGATACTCTTAGTTCACTTGGTCAGGTTGTAATGCTGGATGCTATTTTCTCGAGGCAGTTTTTGGGGTGCAGTATGTTCGTGTGGGCATGCAGAGCTGGAATCAACTGTACCTCCTCTTGACAGCTGAGTACATCCCAGCCCTGGCAAGAAAGGAGTACTGCAGATTTGGCCCCAGCTGAAATGCTCTGTTTTGGTGGGGAAAGGTATAAGACAAGGTGTCCCTCCTGGTTTGAATGTCAGTTGTTGTCAAGTTGGCATCCTGAGCTGTTTCCATGACAACATCTTTTTGTGCTGGGGGACAAGGTCATGCACCTGTGATCTCGATGAAAAGGACAATGAGAAAATGTACATTATTTAAAGCTTTTATCTTCCAGTACATGTTTGAGTATAACCTTGAAATTGGGTGAATAAAGGGTAAAGTACATTTCTATGCATAGGAGTGAGGCAAACTGAATTGGTTAGGAAGAGGTGTGAGGAAGATTGGCGCATTTCACAGTGTGGACTCTTCGCTAAGCTTTCATGGATGAGTCAGGCTGTCTTGTCAACTTCCCCTGTGTATCAGCAAGAGTTTACCTGGAATCAAGTGACTCCATTATTCTTGTTAGACTGAAAAGAAGGGAGAGGAATAGGCAAGTGGTTCAACAACTGGTTTTGGTTGGTATGTTCTTTACAAGATGCTTAGTTGGCTGGTATGACTGTGCTTTGGATTGCCATCACAGCTCCTATTGTGTGAGGCTCTGATTGAAAACTGAATGAAAAAATAATCGTTGACACAAAGAGCTTCCAGAGTAATTATGTATTGCTCCCCCTCCTCCTGCCCTTGATTTGCCATGATAGCCTAAATGCTTCCAAAGCTTCAGTAAAGGCTTCAGTAAGATTGGACCTGGTATTGTCAATTTACTAACATGAAAGCAAGATTGGGCTGGCTATAATTTTCTTCCAATTGAAAATGGTGGAAAACGTTGTTGAAGTGCTTTTTTTTCCCTATGAACAAGGACATTTACAGGTGGCTCAGTGTGACCAAAATAAGAATCACAAGACAATACTTTAAAAGAATAACTAAATAATGAAATCAAATGAATTAGGTAGATAGGGTGAAAAGAGGAAACGTTCAGATGACACAAATGCAAACATAAATTGTATTCTTCCATTCATAAAATATCCTTGTGTTTTCATCTGTGTGACTCAACTATGTAGTTAGGTACACACATTGGCATTTCTGCTAGGGATGCTTGTGTTTTTCTGGCCACGGGTCATCTTCTGCATGGCATATTTAAAGGCAGTCTGCAGACAACTGCAGTAAAACAGGAGGTTCAATGAGAAGAATTAAACAAATTTATCCTCAGATAGAAATCATAAATTTCAGAGATGATTTGGATTAGAATTTTCACTGCTTAAATGAATCAAGCATTTCTTTAAAGTCAGAGTATTTAGTGCATTGAGAGCAGCTTTCAAATTTCTGCCCTTTACGTAGGTGAAAGAAGAAAGGAGAAAAAAGAAAACATCCCAAAATGAGAAGAATAATTAAGATAGTAATCTACTGAGTAATGCCTACAATTATTATAAAAGACCGAAAAGGATAGCCAGTGGAGTTAGGGATGACTGCAGCCCATGCATATCTTTCCTTTCTTATGTTGTAGGAATGCTGGTAACCCCTGCACTGCTTTCCCAATGGATAATAGAAATTTCAGGGAATTTGTTTTTTTCATACCAGTGATCTCTTTCAACCAATTTAGAATTGGTTGAATCCATGGGAGGTCAGGAGCAGTATAGTGAGGTTGATGTGGGGAAAAAAACAAACATAGACATAGCTATGTTACATCATTTCAGGACCATGAAGTATGTCCTAGAAGGCAAAACAACCTCTGCCATGCTAAAGCAAGACAAGTTAAAGTGGATGTCTCTTCAGTGCTTGCGTTGATTCAGTGTTGACTCCAGGCATTGATAGTTTACCTATCTCAACTCTCTTGTTCTTTTTTAATATGCAAGAAGAGACACTCATTGGTTCAGGTCAGCAGCTGTGCTGTGTGCCACTGGGCTCAGAAATAGCTCAGCAGTGAAAGCAATGCACAATTGCTGTTAGTGGTGATGTATGAGGGAGAGAGAGATCACTGTCACAGTATATCTGCTATTTTCAGTTTAATTAGTAGTCAGAACTTCATTTGTCAACTTAATCATTGCAGACAGACACTGCAGAGATGCAAAGTGGGGGAAAAATCAGGAAAAGAAACAGCAAAGGCCTATTTGCCTGCGTTTTAGATGTTTCTTAGATGAGCTTTTTCAATTTCAGTTATTTCATACATGCTAAAGTTTAGATTTAACAAAAAAAAAGAGTACTACTCAGCTTTTCCAAATTTCCACTTTGTTCATGAAGCGAACAAATATTTATTCCAGTTTCAGCTGAGGGGAAACTAGATTTTTCTCCTTCAAATGCTCCTAGCTAAAGCCAAGGTGAATGAATTTTTGCATGAAATAAGGAGAGAATGCAGTTGATTCATACAAACCCTTATCTGCATTTGTCCACCTTCAGTTAAGACAAATTTTGTAAGAATGGAAAAGTGGTGATGGCTCAGCTCTTAGCTGGAATTATACATAACCAGGATTGAACTTTAATAGGCATGGATACTGCTTTCATAACTCACTTAAGTGTTTTGATGTTTTGTTGAGTTCAGTTGGGTGTTGTTTGAATGGCTGTTCACAGTGACCACAGCAGCACAAAGGGGGGGCCTCATACCTGAGGCATGAAGTGGACATGCAGTCCCTTTGTTCTTGTAAGCTGCTGCTACCTCAGCCATGGCAAAGAACAAAATTGGCACCAGACCCCTCTGCCCATGCTACCCTGCTGTGTCCTACAGGGAAAGTGGAGGCAATTCTGCTTTTGCAAATCTCATTCCTCATGTTGGTGGCAAGGCAGGAGGTGCCAGCATGACAATTAAGGTGGAAACTTTCCTCTGGGTGCCTTAAAATAAGTTGAATTAACTGTTCTGGCATACTCCTGTGCCATGGGACTGCAAGTAATCCCTTGCAGCACTACGGTGCTCCTTCGTCTTCCTCTTCTCTTATAATAATTTAAATTAATTAATTAATTAAATCTCTTATAATAGTTTAAACTGCTGTAAGTCTATTATCATACTTTTCAAAGTAGCACAGTCTGTTACTTTAAAGAAAAGTAGGTAGGTTGAAGTTCCTTACAGGAAATTGTAGGGGTTTATTTGTACTTGCTGATGTTTAGCTTGTGGACAATGTTTGGGGGCTTCAGGTGACCTCCAGCATGGAAAGAATCATAGAAACCTTAGGGTTGGAAAGGACCTTTAAAGGTCATCTAGTCCAATTCCCTTGCAATGGACAGGGACATCCATAGTTGGATAAGGTTGCCCAGGGCCTAATCCAGCCTTGCCTTGAAAGTCTCCAGGGACAGGGCATCAACCACATCTCTGGGCAACCTGTTCCAGTGCTTCACCATGCTTACTGTAAAAGACTTTTTCCTTGTATCCAACCTAAATCTACACTCTTTAAGCTTGAAGCCATTTCCCCTTGTTCTGTTACCACAGACCCTCCTAAAGAGTCTGTTCCCTTATTTTCTGTAGCTCCCTTTTAGATGCTGAAAGGACGCTATCAGGTCACTTCGCAGCCTTCTCTTCTTGAGGCTGAAGAGCCCCAGCTCTCTCAGCCTGTTCTTGTAGGATAGCTGTTCCATTCCATGGATCATTTTTGTGGCCCTCCTCTGGATGCACTGCAGCAGGTCAATGTCTCTCCTCTACTGAGGACTCCACATCTGGACCCAGTACTCCAGGTGAGGCCTCACCAGTGCAGCGTAAAGGGCCAAGATTGCCTCCCTCAATCTGCTTTTGATGCAGTCTGGGATATAGTTGGCTTTCTGGGCTGCAAAGGCACATTGCTGGCTCTTGTCCAGCTTCCCATTCACCAGTAATCCCAGGTCTTTTCTGGCAGGGCTGTACTCAATCCTTTCATCCCCAGATTGTATTCGTAGTTGTAGGATGTTGCCTTGACCCAGGTGCAAGACCTTGCTCTGGAATTTGTTGAAACTTTGGTGTTCACATGGGCCCACTGCTCAAGCCTGTCTAGATCTCCCAGGATGACATTCTGTCCCTCGGGTGTGTCAGCTGCACCCCAGAACTTAGTGCCGTCAGCAAACTTGCTGAGGATGGTGCTTGACCCCGCTGTCAAACTGACGAAGATATTAAAGAATATCAGTCCCAGCACTAACTCTTGAAGTCTTTGCCTCTGTAACCTCTGAGCCAGCCTGTGGTGAACAGAGGGTGGACTGCCATCATTTGCTGGTCTCTGGGCCTTACGTTGCTTCAATAGTGTGTCTGCTGCAATTCCTTGCACTGTCGCACAGCAGTATCTTTAGTAAGGAAAAGAGTAGAAGAGTTTTGGAGGAGGAGGGCAGTAGGTAGGGATTGAAGTCGGTGGGTGGAATCTGGGAAAAAGCTGTGAGGTAGCAGGTCCTCTAATGAGCAAAGAGGAATGCAGTATCTTACCACAGAATCATTTGAGTTGCAAGGGACCTTTTAAGGTCATCTAGTCCAGCTTCCCTGTGTGAACGGGGCACCTACAGCTTAAACAGGTGCCTCATCGAGCCTGGCCTTGAGGTGTTTCCAGGGATGGGATTTATCCCTCCTCTCTGGACAGCCTGTTCCAGTGCCTCACCATACCTACTGTAAAACAAACAAACAAACAAAAACCACAAGTTCTTATATCCAATCTAAATAGTCTTCAACCTTGCCAGCAGTTGAAGTCTGCCAGGAGGCAATCCTGCTTGCTAAGTAGGCAAAATAATCTTGCATCACTTCTTGAATTAGGTTGAAAAGGCAGGGGGAGGTGTAGATATTATTAGAACAGAACATGAATTTTGTGAAGATGTGCTGAACACAAATACAAGAGGTTGTGCAGCCGCTGATTGTTATAGTGTGTGGGGTATGTGATTTTGTTTGTATGGCCTTCTAGCCATATGGGCTGGAAACTGCCAGGATTCTAGGATTCTGCTGTGATGCGATGAATAAAACTCTTTACATCTCCCCCTGTGCCTTGCTGCTTTTTTTTTTTTTTCCTCCCCATTTCAAAAATGGCTCTTCAGCATCTCTCTTTCCTAAGTCCAGCACGCAGCCTTGTGTGGTGTCCTGAATCACAAATTCAGAGCATTCGGAAGTACTGTTGTAATATGTAAAATATTGCATATGTATTATAAGTAATTTAGTAATGTGGCTTCTTATCCACGATTCATGGAGCTTTTAGGTGATATTATCTTGGGATCTCAATTTAGTTCTACTGTCAATTGTAAAGCTTTCCTGAAGCTTCTTTGTTTGAATGTTTCTGATACGCCTGAAGTATTTTGGTACATGGTATTTAAGTACAATAGGAATCATTCAAAAAAAGTAGAGTACTGATCTTGACAATGTCACTCTTGCTCCCTCTCCTTCAGTCTTCTAGTCTTCTAAAGAAACCAGCTATCATGGAAAGCTGTTGGTCAGAACTAATCAAAATGAGCCTTATTCCTACTTTATAAATTTCCCACAATGAATTCTTTCTGTCTCAGAGGAGCCTTTCATTAGGAGAGCTCATAGCTTTTGAAAGAGCAATGAACTTGTATTTCATTGCAATGGCCTGTTGAGTGGTTATGATCCCCATTTTACTGATGAGAAAACTGAGGAACAGAGAGAAGTGACTTGCCTGAGGCTATGTGGTAAATGGGATTTGAACACACCTGACTTCAGGATTCAGCCACTTGAATTATTTTCTTCTGCTATGTTTTTTTTCTTTTTTTCTTTTTTCTTTTTTTTTTTTTTTGTGTGTTGGGGGGGGGGGGCAGGGGGAGGTGGAGAGGGGAGGGGGTGGTGTCTTATTTTCCTAACACTTTTTTCACAAGTCCCTTTTCTTGAAAATTCATGTGAATTCAGTAGTTGCTCTCATTTGTGCTATTCAAGGTTTTCTTTAATACTTTTTTCTCTTTTGGTATATACACACACACAGATATATACACAACAAATAGAGACAGTTTCTTCCTCTTCCATCTTTCTTCACATTCTAAATGGAGTACCTACAATAGGGATGTATGGACTGAGCCCAAGCTGTTATTTGCACCAAGTTTTCATATTTGTTAGATGTTGTGGCTCCAGGAAAAGGTGCAAGTTTATTTGGTATGTTCCAGTAATCTAATTGGAAAAGTGGAATTACCACTTAAAAGATGTGCAAGAGTGATGAGGAGAGAAGATCTTTAAGTCATGAAGCTAAAATGAACTGAAGTTATATGCTGGAAAGTGCTGCTGCTGTGGAGAGAAGCTTCATTTGAAATTACAGAATGAAAATTACTGATCAATGCCGCCAGAATGGAATGATTGATATTTCAATTGCGCTTCTAGAAGATGTAGCATAGCATAAAGATGTACTGTTTACCTTCTTTTCAATTCCAAGTTTTGCACATTATGATAACATATATAAGTGCATAAGTAGGCGTTTCCAGATGATGCTGTTGGGAGTAGAGATGTAAAGAGCTGCAGTATGTATCAAACTTGAGGGAAAACTCAGCTGCATTAGTATTTGCTTTTAGGAAAACAGTGACAAAAATGGTCTTCTGAGGTTGCATTTGTTTTTTCTTTGAGTGATAATATAAAATGTAAGGGCCTGGCAAGAACCACACAAATGATTGATTATCTGTACTAACATTATTGCCTATGCAATGAGAGGATGAAGAACAAGTGCTCAGTGGATTAATTAACAACTCTTCATCCCTACAGCAGTTCCTAGTAAGTACCTAAAAGTTAATATCTTTTGCCCCTTTCTCTGTGGGTACACCCCTTGGATGTGGACTTCTTGCAAGTTCTGTGGAGGTGACTTAAGAGAAGAATTTGTGCTCCTCTTTTTGATGGATGAAATACATTTTCGAAATGAAGAGCTTTGCTTTCTTTTGCCTTATGCATGAAACAATGTTTTAGTGCTTAGTAGTAGTAATGTAAATCATTATTCTAAAGCTTGGGCCATCCTCATATTGCATTCCTGCTAATGACTTATGATTTATGGCTATGGCTAAATAGTGAACACCTACTTAAGCAATGGAGAATATTTATTTGCTTACAAATATGCAACACAAAATTGCACAAGACTTAAAGAATCTGTATAAAAGTAAAAAATTTTCTCAGGCTTTTGAAAAATCTTGCTTTTACATCTACACCTCTGGCTATATTTGACCTGCAACTACTTCAAGCAAAGAAGATTCCTGTGAGAATGTGCAAAATGTGATTTTGAGACTGCCTATTCTTTTTTATTCAATTGCATTAAGTATCTACAGAGACAGGTTAAAGCAGCTATATTAGTAGTCTGATTTTTCAGGAATGTGTAGCTCATTGTATTTCTATTTAAAAAAAAAAAAAAGATCAAGTTCTGTGTGTGGTTATAGAACAGAAATAGCACAATTCTGTCTTCTGCTAGAGACTTTCAGCAAATTTACACTGCTGTAATGGAATATGGAGTTTGGCCCTGCTGTACCATTATGTCCTATTCATTTCCATAGTAGAAGCTCTAATTTTCTGTGACATCATAAGTGGTTGCTATGGGTATGATTGCTGTGACACAAACATGGTTAGCGACTAGGACATCAGATTTAAAAAGGCTGTGTGAAGAGGAACTCTTCAGGAGCTGCAGTCTCTTTTCATGCAAATGTCCTTAGCACAAAGCGAGGATGAGAAATGCAGAAAATAGAATAAATAACCAGAATTGCCTCTAAATGAAATGTTTTACCAAGTTTTCCCTGAAGCGTCAGCAGCTCTTTAAACATGCTGGTGATGGCCCATCACAAAGCCAGATGTTACCATTTATCAAGCAAAGTAAAGAGCCTCTCCTGCTTCCACAAATATGAACTGAATATGAAATCAAATGGGAAACTGGTGCTTAAACACTGGAGAAGATATAATGTAACTTTTAAGCTATGGACAGACTTGAGAGTAAAAGAAGAGTCTGACAGGAAAGAGCAAGTGTCGGCAGTATTACTTGATTCATCTTTCAAAGGCAAAAATTGCAGCCATATGTGTAGACTGAAAACACTTGATGGATGTCCTACAGCTTACAGTTTCCTTCTCCTTTCTTGCTGTCACCTTCTTCTCCTTTCTTGCATTCAGGTCAAGTGCCTCTTAGGGAAAGGACCCAGTGCAAAAGCTCTGAGCAGGGTTGCCATAGCCCCAAGCTAGCGAAACAAGTGCATAAGGCACAAACAGTTGTAAATAATTGTTACTCTTCCTTGCAAGCATAGTTTTTCTTCCATATCAGTCTGAAACCTGGTGAAAGAAAAAGTTGGTCTGTATTCAGCTGAGAAAGCTGAGCTGGTGCCTGAGTGACAGAGATGTATGTAAGGAGAGGCTGATGCAGTCAGTCCCCCCACTCTTCTCACAAAGAGCATTGATCCTCCTCTTGCAAAATGAAGTATCCAGATTCTGATTGACTCCAATGCTGACTTCTATGCTCCAGGCAACCTCGGCTATAAGAACATCTTCTTCTAATAATGTTTTACCTAGAAATTTGTCTCTTCTGCTGAGGTGGGGAATGTAGGATGGCTATGTAAGATTAAGGAACCATTTTAATGTTGGCTTGATGTAACATAGTGAATTTAGTGTAAAATGTGAAGTCAATCAAGGACTCCATATCTTCAACAAAAGCACGTGCAAAGTGACCACAGCCAGTGTTGTTCTAATTGTAAAAGCCTAATAATGTAAGCATGCAGCCAAAAGAGCTGGAAAACTGATACAGCTGTAGAAAACAGTGGGCTTTGTGCAGGTAACTGCTTTTTCAGGTCTGAAGGTTAAACAGCAAACTTCAAAGTATGTAGAGGATAATTGTTTGACTAACTTAATTAGGTTAACTCCAATTAGACACTTGAAAAGAAAAGGGTAGCTGGGACCAGTGGAGCACCGGGAGATATTAACAAGACAGTTGATGAGGTCATTGTCTGAATGGGTTTTTATTTTTTAACATTTGAAATTTTTAGTTGGAATGGCATATGAGGAAAATTATAAAATGCCATGAAACTGATGTTGCTATCAGGCTCATGATTTTTAATACTGTGTTAGTTATAAGTTCACCAACTCTTCTTTTTAGAAGTAATGCATAGGTCTCCTTGACATGTGAAGTCTGAGAGATCAGAGATGGAAGAGCTATACCGTGACGATATCCTGTGATTATTGTTTCTGCAATTTATATGTTGTGTTTCAGTGCTTGCTTGGTGCATAGGAATAAAGTGTACTACATCCTGGCATGAAGAAAGGATAGTTCCATCTTTCACTACTGGCTGTGGAGATAATGTCTGTGTTTCTGACTGCGTTCTGGCATGAGCAGTTCCTTTCAGCATTTGGCTGAATGCTCATATGTGGCCTGCTGAGGTCATTTTAGTAACCACACTGGGCAGTGCTTGGCCAGGTTTTGCTGGTGGATGCTGAGCTGAAAGAGAGGAAATAAGTTCCCTCTGCAATACGTGAGCAGAGTCAGTGTTGTGCTCTGTGCAGGCAGGGGCCATTCTGCCCATTCTGTCCCAGTGCTGCCTACCAGTATTTCCCTTCAGAAGGACTGAGGTGGAGTCCACACTTTTGTAGTGGCTTCAAGAGGTCCTGTGCACCATTTCTGCCTGCTAGAGCTTCCCCTAGGTTTTGTGCCTGTTATACTATTTGAGCCCAATATGCTTCAGGAGGGTGATTGGGGAAGTGGGGGAGGGGGTCGCTAAATTATGGTTGCTGTGGGAACCATAACTTTGAATTTCTTGACATCTGTCCAATGACAATCTCAACATTAACGTTGCATTAACATAGTTTTTTTGCATTTAATTAAAAAAGATGATGGCCTGGAATCTGTTAAGGAATTTAAAGCCAACATTTAAACTGTTTGCTGGGAGCAGAGATGTCAGAGCCTCTGCTCTGGAAATGCTCGCGTGTGCGCACTGAGCATTCTGATGATGTACAATAGCCACGGAGATGAGAAGTGAAAGCAAAATGTTCATAAAACCATTGTCTGTTTGTCTCCTTCTGGTGGTTTTGCCCATCTTTCCTGTCTAAAGGAAACTGTTCTGCCTGAAATTTAAAATAACTTGGAAACTTAATTGTCTCCAATTCCCTCATATGCTGTCGCCCAGTGCTGGCCACTGACTCATTTTGTGTGCAGGCTGAGTTTTCTGGAAGCTTTTTTCTTCAGCCTACGCTGTCGTCCTGCAGGTTCTTGAGAGCTGACTGCAGAAACTCTTTCCATGTGTCAAGATATGCCTGACTATAAATGCCTGACTACATATTCATCCTCATTTCTGGACTTTTTAAAATGTGTTTGGGTTTATGTGTAATATTCTGGTGCACTTGTTAATTGATTTTCATTTTGAAGGTTATGCAAAAGCCATTTACAACTGATAGGTGTTTTACCTCAAAGGGTTTGGAGGTGCTGAGCTTTAGAACTCTCTTTTATAACTTGTATTATTTCAATAAGTTCAGCTATCAGACAAATAGACATATGGACTATGCTAAAGTTAGGTGATGTAGATAGGAGAAAGATGTTCATATGGCACTCGTGTTATTTAGCCTTCTCTCATAACAGAATACCATACTGTTAAAAATTGTCTATTTTTATGTAATTCTTCCACTTATATTGAGATAAAAAAAAATTATTAGTCTAAGGTTGGCTCACATCATCAGAGCTTCTGAATGTTGGCAACTTCCCTACAGTCTGTTGCAGGCAATAACTGCCAGGGAAGTTGCTTGAACACAAGCAAAAAATAGGTCTTCCCGCAGAGCCACCAGCCCAGCAACGTAAGGAAGGATTTAATACCATGGCCTTAAGAAAGTTTCTGTGTTCTTCACAGACAGTCGTGCCTTCAGTAAGGTGACGGAGGGAGAATATAAAATCCCAGAGTTACTTCAAGCCTCGAAAAAGTTGTGAAAGAAGACTTGGCAGTTAGTAGCTTTATGTAAAAGATTTTTGCATATAAATTGCATATGCATATGACATTTTAGCTCCAACTTTACATGTGTTTTGGAGGTTGGATGCAATCTTGTCCCTGCCTGTCTGTTTGCTTTTGCCATAGCTGCATCAATATTAATCCTGTTGGTTTTTCCATTTAGTTTTTTTTCTTAATTTCCCTCTCTTCCAATTTTGACTTAAAAACTAGATGGTTCCTTTTATCTAGAAACAAAAAAAAAAAAAAAAAAAAAAAAAAAAAAAAAAAAAAAAAAAAAAAACAGAAAAAAAAACCTAGGCATTTGTCTTCCCTTAAAAAACAAACAAACAAAAAAACCCCACAAAATATTGTTTGTAATGCATAGATATTTGTGTGGTTTTTTTCTTTGTTGGTTTTGTCTTTTGGAATAGACTCTCCTGTATTCACCTAGCTACAGGAAATGGCTAAAGAACCGATAAGGTGAAGAGATATTCCTTTGCTTGAGACCTTTTCTCTCTTTTACGGGGAAGGAACATTCTTTAATTGGTTGGGTGTACAAGCTCTGGAAACAAGGCTGTGTCACCTGGGAAGAATACAGGAATGCCGTCCGGACTTGCAGACGTGGGATCAGGGAAGCCAAGGCGCAGGCAGAACTGAACTTGGCAAGGGACGTGAAAAACAATAAGAAAACCTTCTACAGGTACATTGGCCAGAAGAGACAGGCCAAAACGGGCGTACCTACTTTGGTAAATTTAAAAGGAGAACTGGCTTCAACAGATGAAGAGAAAGCTGAGGTGCTGAATGAGTTCTTCACCTCGGTCTTCACTGGTGGCCAGGATTCTAGTCTTTTTCACGTCCCTGAACCCTGCATCCCCAAACCTCTATGTGGGGACCAAGGAGGTAAATCCCTCCCCACTGTAAGGGCAGAGCAAGTCCGAGAGTGCCTCCTTAGACTGAATGAATTCAAGTCTATGGGGCCGGATGGCATGCATCCCAGGGTCCTGAAGGAGCTGGCTGAGGTGGTTGCCGAGCTGCTCTCCATCATATTTGAGAAGTCGTGGCTGTCAGGTGAGGTCCCGGATGACTGGAGGAAGGGTCACGTCACTCCCATATACAAGAAGGGGAGCAGGGAGGACCCGGGGAACTACAGGCCGGTGAGTCTCACCTCCGTGCCTGGGAAGATCATGGAATGGATCCTCCTGGACAACATGCTCGATCACATAAAGAATGAGCATGTGATCCGAGACAGCCAGCACGGCTTCACCAAAGGAAGGTCATGCCTAACTAATCTTGTGGCCTTCTATGATGGAGTGACGGCATTGGTGGACGAAGGGAAGGCGACTGATGTCATTTACCTGGACCTGAGCAAGGCCTTTGACATGGTCCCCCACCACATCCTCATCTCCAAATTGGAGGGAAGTGGATTTGATGGGTGGACGACCCGATGGGTAAGAAACTGGTTGAAAGGCCGCAGGCAGAGGGTGGTGGTCAATGGCTCTATGTCCAGGTGGAGGCCGGTAACAAGTGGTGTCCCCCAAGGGTCTGTCTTGGGACCGGTGCTCTTTAACATCTTTATTAATGACATCGATGAGGGAATTGAGTGCACCCTCAGCAAGTTTGCTGACGACACCAAGCTGAGTGGTGCGGTTGATGCGGTGGAAGGAAGGGATGCCATTCAGAGGGACCTCGACAGGCTGGAGGGCTGGGCTCGGGTGAACCTAATGAGGTTCAACACGGCAAAGTGCAAGGTTTTGCATTTGGGCCGGAAGAACCCCAGGCACCCGTACAGGCTGGGAGGAGTGGTCCTTGAGAGCAGCTCGGCAGAGAAGGACCTGGGGGTCCTGATGGACGAGAGACTGAACATGAGCCAGCAGTGCGCTCTGGCAGCTCGAAAGGCAAACGGGATCCTGGGCTCCATCAGGAGAGGGGTGGTCAGCAGGGACAGGGAGGTGATCGTCCCTCTCTACTCGGCTCTTGTGAGGCCCCATCTGGAGTACTGTGTCCAGGTGTGGAGCCCTCAGTACAAGAAAGACATTGAGATTTTGGAAAGGGTCCAGAGGAGGGCGACTAAGATGATCAGGGGGCTGGAGCACCTCCCCTATGAGGACAGGCTGAGGGAGTTGGGCTTGTTCAGCCTGGAGAAGAGAAGGCTGCGGGGTGACCTCATTGCAGCCTATCAATACCTGAAGGGAACCTACACCCATGAGGGGAGTAAACTCTTCAAAAGGGCTGACAACAGCAGGACTAGGGGAAATGGATCGAAGTTGAAAGAGGGAAGATTTAGGTTGGATGTTAGGGGGAAGTTCTATACAAGGAGAGTGGTTAGGCCCTGGAACGGGCTGCCCAGGGAGGTTGTGGATGCCCCGTCCTTGGATGTGTTTAAGGCCAGGTTGGACAGGGTCCTGGGCAACCTGACCTGAATGTGTGTGTTTGGTGGCCCTGCTAGGCAGGGGGGTTGGAACTACATGATCCTTGAGGTCCCTTCCAACTCGGGTGATTCTGTGATTCTGTAAGTGGTGCTACCTTGTTTCCCTCCTGCAACGCTGTCATCAGAGAAATAAAGGCTTTGCCTTTCCAAGTGGCTGCAAGATATATTTAAGAAATAACTCTATTTTGAGATCAGAATTGGATGTACTGTTTAAAAATGACTGTTTGTAAATTAGATTTTTTTTGTTTGCAAATTGTCAGTGAACAACCTAGTTCATTTCCTTTTTATCTTGGTATTCATATTTTCCCAAGAAATCGTGTTTCATTCTTTGGGTTTCTCATGAACTGATTTGAAGAAGATAAGTTTTTGGCTTATGTTTTTGAGCTCAGTTTTTAAGCTTCACTGCCTCTCACTGTCCTCATAGCAGAGGTGGCTGTGGACAGGAGGATAGGAGCAATCTACACTTCTTTATCTTCAGGAAAGACAGTTAGAGTGGAGAAATTCTTGCACTTAGCCCAACTAGAAATGGCAGCATTTCCCCAAGTGTTACCTGATGAAATTAGTAGCCCCCTTTCCCCTCCAACTCTAGTAACAATGAATCACTTAAGTTATTAGAATTTATCACTACAGTGAGAGAATTGAGGCACTCCAGGATGTGGTGGCACATCACCTGTATCTGCAGTAGAGGGGAGTTGTACTCAAATTTCCCATATTATTTGTTTGTTGATTTGATTCTAATGAACTGAAATTTGGACAGCATTGAAAGCTAGGGATTTCTTTAGAGCCTCCTATGTTTTTAGCTTCTTGACTGTTTTCAAGTCAAAAAGCTGTTGTCTCACAATCATTGTCACTAATTTCCTGAGGTGGATACATGATGTAATTAACACCGTGAACCTGTGGTCCAAAATAAATGAAATGGACGACTCAGTGGTCTAAGTTAGCATGATATTTGATTCCCTGAGCACATAAAAGTTGCTTCCAGTTGAATAAGAGAATGTAGCAGAACATGAGCTGTAATGATACATCAAAAGCTATGACATCTGTGCTCAAATCATTTATAAACAGTGGAAGAATTTTAAGAACTGAATTACTACCTGATCTTCAAAAGATACCATGTACTTCTATTAATATAAAGAACAATTGCGGGCTGTTAGCCGTTCAGTTATTTGAATTTGAAATTTGTCAAAAAGGTGGTGGAGGAGGAATATATCTGCACTCTAATGTGGATGAAGGCTCTTCTGTGTGAGGTAAAGTTACTTCTGAAAGAAGAAAAGTTTGAATAAGCTCTGAAGAAGAGGTGCAACTTTTATTTCAGAATGCTTTTATTCTAACCTCAGCACCAACCATCAGCTTTTTTTCGTGCAGATCACTCCTAATACACAGATTTATCTTTCTACTGTCTGGATCCATTCCTGACCATGAATTCTCTGAAACTCCCCTGGCTCTTTACAGACTTTTGTCTCCCTCCTGTGCAACATGGGGTTAATGTTCTTTTTACTGGAAATAAATACGCATGACTGTACATCATCATAGCAGAACTTTCTGACA
This sequence comes from Centrocercus urophasianus, assembly GCF_019232065.1. Taxonomy (NCBI): domain Eukaryota; kingdom Metazoa; phylum Chordata; class Aves; order Galliformes; family Phasianidae; genus Centrocercus; species Centrocercus urophasianus. The sequence goes on from NW_024884586.1 coordinate 39,945,659, forward strand.
TCATCTTTTCATTTTCACCTCTTAGCTGGTGAAAGTCCTTTCAAGGTGCAAAGAAGGGCCAATATTGTGAATTTATATTTCTAGCACAGTTTTACTTTGAGTGAATTGTAGCTAACAGCAGATAAATTGGTTTTGCACAGCAACCTTTGTCCCTGGCACCTGGGCAGTGATGTTTAGCTAAACAGATAAATTACCACATCCAATTTGTCAGCCTATTTAAGGGGTAAAATGAGCAACTTTTAGTGTGACTGTACACCAGCTCTGTCTTGCTAATTACTGCTTGAATGCTGTTTTTCAGGGTCCTGATATCAACTGTGCACAGCAAAGGAAAGTAGTAATGAAGGAAGCTTGACATTCTGCCTATAGGATACAGAGTGTGTAATTTTAGCCTTCTGATTTTTAGATGAGCTGGACATGCTCCTAATGTCACCAGGCGTTGATTCTGGATAAAATGTGATAAAATGTAGCAAATTGGAAGAGGTAATTGTGAGGCAGTTTGAAGAAGTCCACTTCTGTCTGTTTGTATGGAAGACGTTATGAAGTCAGCAGTAGCAATATGTGCACGATCTTCTGACACTTGTTCAGCTTCCTTTGTAGACAATTTCTCTGCTTTCCTGGCTCTGAAAGCGCAAGGGTTTGTTCACTCTCTTTCTGTAGGGTCAACTTGGGGTGGGGGGAAAATCTCATGAAGGAATAGATATTCAAGTGAACAGATAGATGGGATTTGTTTGAGAAGAAAGTAACAACAACAACAAAAACAAAAGCAAACAAACAAACAAAAAAAAAAAACCACCAAAACACAAAGGATAAAACCAACCAAAATTCAAATGTGCTTTGTTCCATTCATTTAGATGTCTTCCATCTTGGCAGCTTTGAAAGCAGGATGAGATGAGTTTTGTGTAGTCAAATTATGGTCAGTAGGTTGTAGAAGAAAACAAAAAAAAATTATTTAGTGTCTGAAGAACAAATATCAAGCCCAAATCTTTTATTTTACAGAACTACATTTGAACTTGCGTGTGAATGAGAAAAAGGAAATAGAGGAAAAAAAGCTTAAAGAAATAAAAAGAGGAAGTGGTGTGTGTGGGGGGAAGACAGTACTAAAATTGCAGTCTTAGCTTTCTAAACCCTTTTGCTTCTCTGATTGATACTTTTCAATTATACCTTCCCATTTCACTGACATTTGAAATGCTATTTTTTTCCAGCGATAACTTCAAATGCTTAAGTTCCAACAGCACCGGTAACCCTGTTTAGCTGTAGTAGTAAATTGGTTCCTTGTACAACATAATGGCAGTGACAGCCTTTTGCTAGGGAAATGAGTTCTCCAATGGGACATGCCTATGATAAGACGTCCGGTTTTGAAATTGTATTTCTCTGTATCAGAATTAAATCTGGACTTTATATTTCTTTGCTGCCAGTGCTCCGTAGCTGGTCCCTATACAGTACGACCAAAGACTGACAAGTAATGCTTACACAGGAACCCTTTCACTTAAATTGGATTTGTCCTTTTATGTTTCCTCCTATTATTAGCTATTAAAATCTCTCAAAACCTTTTTTAAACAGTGATAGGGTTCGGCAAACCTGAAACTCACAGACTGGGAGGAGGAAAAAAGAGAATTCTAGTATTAACAGCAGTAATTTCCTTCCCTAGGTAAAATTAACTCACATTTAGTAAAATACAGTATTGATTCTCTGTGTTACATGGTAAGATATATAGAGTATCTTCATTGTGTTGAGAAAGGTCAGGATTTGAATGTATTGTATTGGCACAGCTAAAGGCCTTTTAAAAAAGGATACCGAAGAAAATACGAATCAGCGCCACTCCTGGATACCTTTAGAAAATCCAAGCCTGCTTTCTTCTGGCTGTCGTGTTGTATTTCTTAGAGCCTTTAATGGTTAAAACAAAAGTAATGTGCCGTCTGTGCTGTTTGATTTGCATTGGTGCCTGACAGTACCGTAAGTGCGTGCATTTTGTTAGTGTATTAATACTGTATGCTGTAATGGAACAGCACAACTGAGGTCACTGGGAGATCATCGCCATGTGTAATTTTGTCATAACCTTAGCTTCACATTGTCATTTAAATAACAAAATAATAATCAGTCTGTAGGAAGGAGATGTTCTTTTCCAGTTTCTTGTGGTAAAAAAAAAAATTAACTCAATGTGATCCCTATATTGGTTGTCTCATTAGAGATACCAATGTTATTTCTTTCTTCAGAGAAATGTTCTTTGCAAATTTGGAAAAACCTGCTTGAAACTTCAGAGAACTTCAGAAAGAAAAAGGTATATTACATTTCAGCAGTGATCTCTGACTCATTTATAATATGTGTGGATGTCTTTATGGTAGCAATTACAGACAACAGTATGTTCAAACCAAGATGGGTCTTAAAATACACTTTCTTGTAAAGACTGCTGGACTCATACAGGCTATCTGTATAACATTTGCATATTTGAAAAGGCTGCAGTTTTTTGTTTTCAGCTTACACTGGCAATTTTTAACAGTGGACCAGATGATATTTTTCCTAGTTATGGTAGTGATTTCACTGAACTCACTAAATGATTAAAAATTATTTTATTAAATGATTAAGTTTACTGTCTAATGAGTATTTGGCCCTTTAATTGATGATCTTTTTATTTCTTAAAACATTGACCAGAATATAACTTTTACAGCCACTGCCTGTGTTTTCTAAATGTCATTAATAATCAGAAATGTTGAATGCAGAAGGGCAAGTTAAATCCTGTCACTGAAACAGCAAACAGCTTTAGTCAAATGTATTGGCACAGGATTAAAAATGCATCAAGCATGTATTTGTCTTCTCAATGGGAAGCCCTTATTAATAGTTTGAAGAGTAGAAAGCTTAGCTTTATACAACAAGCACTGTAGTAGTTGGTTTTTTTTTTTTTTTTTTTTTTTTTTTTTTTAGTTTTTTTTTTTAATAATATATTTTAATGTGTGAAATTGCAGGATGCCAAGGTTGCCATTAGAGCTCCTCTCTTGTTCCAGTAATTTTCCCACTTAGATTAATTCTTTCCTTTCACGAAAAAGCACTTCATAGTGGTCACAGCAGAAATGCAATGATACTGAGTACAGAGCAATACTCTTGCAAGGTTAATTACTAAGCTACTGTCAAAACATTGGACATAACCACAAGGACATGAATCAGCTCTCTTTCTAGGAGAAATCTCTTGCTCTGCTTTTCTCATGTGTGTAAGGCTGCTCTAAGGAAGTGTATATACTTTATTTATGACTTTGGTGGAAATCTGGAGCTATGGAAAGGTTAGTTTAGAGAAACCTCCTTTCATTATGACCCCAGTGCAGCACGTCAGCACGAGACCACTGAGTTCAGTAGACCTATGGACATGACTTCTATTTCAGCAGTCCCTTGGAAAATAAAGCAGGTGAACTGTCTATATTCAAAATTTTGTTTTGGCTCTGACTGTAGAAATTTAGAAGAAAGTGTCTTCGACCTTGTCATCCTTCCCTGTTCAGCCAAGACGTGAGGTTTGGGAATTTGAAAAACTGTGTCTTTGTATTTGGAAGAAAATCACATCTAATTAAATTTTAAAATTAAATTAGGGGAAGCCACCAAATCTATGTGTTGCCTGGCAGATGTCATAGTCTGTGTTTATTAGCTGTGGGCCAACAGGTTAGAGACCTCTGAAGGCCTTACTGGAAACCTACAGAAGAGAACTAAACTGATTTCTCTACCTCATTCACCAATTTTATCAAACTCCGCTGTAACAAAGGATGTGTATGAGGCTCTCCCTGGCTTACAATTTCTTGCAAGTACTTAAGAATGCTTATTCTACAGATGGTGACAGAATAGCTAAAGGCAAAACTGACCAGGTTGGTTCTGGATCACACTTATGTATTCTACTTGAGCCTGTTGATGCCCCTCAGCTGAGTTAAATAACATTCTTGCTAAGAGGTCACCATTAGTCCACTCCTATATTTCACCCAGATATTTTTGTGTTGTCATTTCTGCTTTTTGACAGCCAGCTGCTGTCACTTGACCATATTATTATGGTCCTTTTGCTGATGCTTTCTGGCCGAGCATGCCCTTTTCTCTAGCTGTCAGGGCCACCCAGCCTATTGCCACCAATTGATGTAACTGGCCTCGAGGCTTTCTAACAAGGCACCCAGACTTAGGAAGCTTGTTTCTACGCTATCTTTCACCAAACGTTTTTGCCCAAGGCACTTGTTTGCTGAGGCAGTGCCAGAATTTTGGATAGGTTATAAGTTCTTCAAAGGTTATTTGGTGTTCTTTGTGTGTTGAAGAAAAGTTGATATGATCCACTAATGGTGTTGCCAGTGTTTGATTTGAAATTCTCATACAATTGGACTGAGAAATGGGCTGAAAAGGGTTGAATTCTGACAGAATAAATGTGAAAAATATCTTGTGCCTTTCTCTACATTCATACAGTGTGCATTTTATTATTTATTCTTCTCAAATCATTTTTGAAATGTGCTTACCACGTTATTCTTTGAGCAGGAACAAATCATGTTGAATTAACAATGCTAATAAAAACAACAAGATGACCACACATCTGCTAATCAGCTCAATCATATTTGCAAGCTGACATAAAAAACATAACAACAAAAACACAACACAAAAAACAACCCCCCACTAAAGCCCCAAACCTTAAAACCATTATAATTTGTGATTTTATAAGAATGTAATGTGTCTTCTAGCCTGCTAGAAGAAAGGCCTGAGGCCTTTCCAACAAGTGTAGCTGTGAGCCATCTTCTCACTGGTGATTCACATCTAACAGACAACTGACCTTTCAGTCTGGGGGCTTTTACCTTGTGCCCTTTAGCAGAAGTTAGCAGTTACAAAAGTAAGAGGGAGGCTTTTTGAATAGCCAGTCTTTAAAGATGTTGGTGAGTTAAAATCAACACCTTAAATTATACCCCAGATGAACTTGGCATCCCTGATGAGCACAGTTCTTACGCACCTCTTCTGAGTGCAACAGCTGATGGATGGTGGCATATGCACTAAATGAATCTTCTCTTAGATATGAGTCTTAAAGTTCTGTGTGGTTTTGCTTTCCTCTCCTGTAATTAATGGTGAAACTGAGGCATAGAAACTAAGTCAAATGTCAATGTCCAGGGCTTGATTTTTGTATTCAAAGCTGTCTTACTTGTCTTAATTGGCAGTTCAGGTTTTAAATAACTGCCTTTCTGAATCCCTTCCAGTTGTGTGCACATGGCATTTTGTTAGTTGAAGCTTATTGTCAACTGGCTTTTTTTCCTTGTAAAAAAATCAATGCGATTTGAATTTTTCTACCCAGACCGAATCCTTGGTAAATTGTTGTGGATGGTTATTGATTTCTTATATCTGTGAGTTTTTTTTTTTTAAATAGCATTAAGATAAACAGAAGTCTTATTGTGTTCATTTACAGGATAACACTTATCTAGACAAAAGAACACATAAGCACACAGCTTACGTATAGGAAAGATGTAGCAAATCACTTCCAGTAACACAAAATAAGAAGAACAAAACCTTTCCATCGCTGAGCAGAATGGGGAGATTGTTTTCTTGTCACTAATTTTGATTGAACTGAGTCTGTGCTTTTGGAACTGGTTCACTGATGCAAGAAGAAGCATCCTTTAACTATTTCTTACACTTTTTTGTCCCCAGAAAACACAGTAAAGGCAAAATGAGTCTTAAATTAGGATTGCAAGTCTGATCTTCCCCCATAGCATCTGGTAAGGGAATGGAAGCATATCTATCTTTTAGACATCAGGTTGATTCTTGCTTCTAGACTGTCTCTAAAATAGAAAGATGACTCTCCTATTACACTTTGAATTCAAGTTGAGCAGCCATTTCTGGAAGCAAAAGATAATGGAAAGTTGAGGAATGTTGCTAAGTTTATGAAGTCTCCACCCATCAAATAATCAAATATTTCCAGTGATGCTCAAGGCTTCCAACCTTTGGGATACAAATCTTTCAAGAAAGCTCTGCAGGATTCCATTGCAGTGAGTCTGAGCCTGACCCTCACCCTCATTTTAACATTCTACTAGAAATTCAAATTGGACTCCAAACTGAGTTGAATAGTTTCAGTGTATTTCAGCTTACTGTGCTAGCATGTTAAAATAGACAAGACAAAAATTGAGATGAGCTACAATTCCATAGTGAGTCATGGAATAATAACAATAACTTTGACAAAGTAGAATGAAGGGACTGATAATGAATTCTAGCAGATTAATGATTGGTTAATGTGGGCTTCTTGGGACAAAAATCACTTCTAGGGAGCATGTGATCCCAGGAGTGACTTGAATGTAGTGAATGCTGATGCACAGTGACAAATAGTTATGGACTCTAACATTTCACTTTTAAAAGAGCTGATATTTATGTTTTATAATGTACAACTGTTTTAGGGTTAGGTCGTATACCAGAGTTACTGCAGGGAAAATTGGAATTAATTATTACCGAATAGGATACTGAATAATAGTAGTAATCCAGAGGAGGATATTTTGAAATGTTTGATGTCTCTTTTTTCTCTTCTCTCTTTTTTTTTTTTTTTTTTTTTTTTTTTTTTTAAAACTTTCATTCTTTTCTGGCTCCCTGTGGAGTGTTCAGTTCCTGGGGTGGCCTGAGGAGCGATCAGTGATGCTTTGCTTTGTAGTCTATTACAGCACAGCTGTTCATCAATTAGAATGGAGAAAATAATCCTGCTGTTTTAGAATAGCGTGATGTGCCTGCTACGTTATCAGGCAAAATGCAAACTGGATACATGAAACCCACGCAGTGAGGCTGCCAGTGTCAGGAGAACCTCTGACTCAAAAAACTTCTCCTTTATTTTTCTCTCTTTTTTTTTCCTGCCAGTTTAAAACTATAATTATAAACTTGAGCACCCACTCTATCTTATGACATGAAGGAGCATCCACAGTTGCCCTGCAGGAGCCAGTAGAGCTATTAGTGAATCAGAGTTCAAGAGTAAAGCTAAGAAATCTGGACCAGTGCTATGCTAATGCAGTGACAATTTGTACACTGCTTTTTTCCTTTTTTTTTTTTTTTCTTTTCCATCAGGCCTTCTTTTCTTGTAATAGCGAAGGAATGTATGCTGAAAAGCAGATAGTTAGTGCCACTCTGTCACCATATGCCTTTATATTTGGAAATTTGCATAAACAGCAAAACATTAAAACAGGATTTATAACCTCCCTCAAAAATAGAAAATATATGCAGAAGTTTCAAAAAGAAGCTATAGGAGTTAAGTTAAAAAGCCCCAACCCTAAATCCCATTAATTGGAAACTGTATGTTGTATTGATATTCATAACATGCATCTATTACACAGACTGTGTAGAGTACTGTGTGTTGTTTGTATGTGAGTAGCCCTGTGTATTTCTGTTGTAATTGCTAATTTGTGGAGTAGACAGCTGAATTAAAAACCTGAGAGGCAGAGGGGGAGGCAGAATTGATCCTCTCCACTCTTCCCAAACACGTTGTGTGCTCCAGTGCCACCAGCATTTACACTTAGTCATTACAGAAGGGAAAAGTATACTCTTGAGATCCTGTAGATCCCCTCCTCTTTGTTGAGTTGAAATATGTAAGAACAGCAGTGACAAATTAATTAGGGAGTGGGGTCATCTCTTTACTCATCACAGGTGATTTAGAGCTGCGGTTTATGCCTTAGTCACTGAATTTTGACTTGGGTTCAAGACACCTGTCTTCAGCCCTTGCAAAAGGAGATCAGCCCAAGGGTGAGGTTAACTGAGTTTTTACTTGGGAATAAAGTGGAAGGTTTTTTTTTTTTTTTGTGCTGAAGACTTCTTTATTAAGTAGACTGAGCCTTATTCTTCCTTAAGTTACCTGAGAAGCATTCACAAATGGGCAGTGGCCTCTGGTCTTTGAGTGGGAGGCCTCAAAATAATACTTGTCATCAGAGAATGTCTGGTTTCCTATGCATAGGTGTCGGTGGTCGTAGCAGCCATGATTTCCCATCTCTGAGAACTTTCAATTGTTTTTCAAACCTTCTTCGTCTTGCTTTTATTTTTCTACTTTTTTTCTCCCCTCGTAGATTTGCATTTGAGCTCACCATTTTGTAGCTCTTCTCACTTGTGTAATTGTACATGTGTATGCATTTATGATTTTTGTTGTTCCCCTCTTTCTTACCAACACTCCTGCTGTTGCATCTTTCACAAACATTTGTCTTCATTTCTCCCTCTAGTAAGAGAATACACTCTTTAAAAGCAAGGATGCTGGAACAGAGATTCTGCTTTATTCATTTACTTTGGCAATTATACTGTAGTAAGTTATTCATTATTCATAATGCCTCATGTACTACTGACTAGTGCTGTGTAGCTTCTAAATGTAAGGAAGTTGTAATATGAGACATTAAGTGATATGAGATCCTCTTTATCATTGCTTCTGCTCAGTCTTGGGTCATAAGTGAGGATAAAGTAGCTATTTGGGGTGCAAATTAACGAATATGTAGATTCATAGAAATCACTGGGAGTTGAATGGTTAATCAGTACCCAGTAATTTTATGTATTTACTTTTAACTTAATTTATCTTTTCTGGGAAGAGTCTGAAAACAGAATCCCAAATCTTCAAATGTGTTTGCTAACTGGACAGGTCTACAGTTTTAAGTATAATATTTGGCTTGTGAACATTTTGTAAACAGCTCCTGGAAAAGTAATGTGCTTCCTATATGTTAGGTTTTGCATTATCTAAACAATTTCTCAGTACTGTAGATATATCTTTGATTTCATCCATGCAAATCTCTACTGTCAGCACACAGGACAAATGGTGCTCAGCTGGGTACCACATGCAAATTGAGCTCTTTATTTCCATGGAGAATAATAAGAGGTCAGTGAAGGATTTTGCAACTGCCTCTCAGCCTAGTTGGGGCCTTGGCTATATATGAGGTAGTTTTACTCATCTTTCCTTCTGAGATGGCTCTCGTGCTGCTCACGGTAGTGAGTAAATATGTGCATGATAGAAAAGGGTGGAAATAACTGCATGGATACCTGGAGGAAAAGTTCAGTTTCATTAATTGTGCTATGTAGGCGGTAAAGTATTTGGTAAGAATTCAGTGATTCATTTCATTCACCTTTGGCATCTACAGAATTGTCTAGTGTGGCTTTTATTTATTTCTTTGTTTGTTTTACCTAAGGTAGTCCCTTGAGTGAGTTCTCCTATAATAAAAAAGAAAAATTTGGGGGAAAGGTTCACCTGCTGTTTCTGCTCACAGCTGGATGACAGCAGTCCTTTCAAATGCTCACTGCTCTCCACTGACCACCCAGAGAACTTTGCTCTAAAGGGGATATTGAAGCTGGAGGAGAAGAGTCCGGCCTTTTGTATTCGCTCAGCGTGTGTGGGGCATGAAGTGGGCAACAAACATTTTGTGCTTACTTATAGAGTTGTATCTGAAGTGAGGTCAGAGGTATTTAGTAATGAGTCTTCGTAACTGACCTACTGAACACAAAGGACCAGATTGGCAAGTGAATGTGAGGTTCCCTGTTAGGATGAAATGCATATTTGCTCTGAGCCAGCAATGGACTCCTGACCTGTAAATCCCAAGTAAATGCTCAGAGCAGTAGTCATTGACAGAAACTTGCTTTGGTCTTTAGAGTGCTGCCCTTACATAGCATCTGGTCTGAAAACATAGGACATGATTTCAGAATTGGAAAATTTTAGATGCTCATGATCAGGCTTCCAACCGCTCAAGGGTTTGGGTTTTTGTTTGGTGGTGATTTTCTTTCTGTTCGTTGTTTTGGAATGCTGAATTAAGTGTTTTCTGGTATTTCTTTAGGATTTTAGTTGTAAATAACTGAAGCACAAGAGCATGACTTTTGTTTACAGTTGTAGCTGCTGTTTGCAGTCATTAGGTCATTCCCAGGTATCCTTAAAGGTAGAAAAGGCAAGTTATGTATGAGGTCTTAATCCTTATATATGAGTCCTTAGTCTGTAGTTCCTTAAGTGTATTTAGTAGCTGAGTTGGTTTATTGTAGTATCACTTTTGCATAGGTCACTATTATGGTTTAATTGTACCTAATTCACAATATTTGCCATAGTAACAACCTCCTTTGAAGAATCTATCAGAAATGTCTGTGTAGAATTAATTTCCCTAGAAGCACTGCAAATGCAGGGCAGCACGAAGTGTATTTTACAGGAGAAGCAATGCTGGCTGCTAGATTTCAGTTGCCACTGTGACTGTACGCACCACTGGTGTGTGGAAACTCTGCTTCTGGGCTATTCACTGTGAAACTGCCCAGCAGTTTATGTTCGTGCTGATGAAAACGCACTTTATTGCTGGTAGACTTTTTTCCAGAAAGCTTTTCCTGAAATTTCCCACATTTTATCTTAATTCTCAAGTTCCGAATGCTCTTCTTTCAGAATTGTCATGAAGGAATGATGAATTTCTGGTGAACAGAAAGAATGAGTGCAGAAAACCCACACCCTAGGTTCTGTTTTAGAGTGTTTCAGAGGGTTTTATGCAGCAGATCTTAAAACTATGGCCCTTGCAAGTAAAAGAAACAAATATACTTTTCCTAAGACTCTTACTATATTTGCTTTATTAAACTTTTTGATGAAGTGAGAGACTTAATTCACCAATGAAATTAGTTTGACAGTCCTTCACTAACTCTTACGTAATGTGTGTCAAAGTTGCAATATAGCAACAGTTCAGCATGACTGGTAGCAGTGCTCTGAAAAAGCCGAGTATTGGAATAGCATATCGATTGAACTTTGGCACTAAAGCAAACATCTGAATAGCATGTGAGAAGAGAAGCAGCAATGGACCTTAAACATGCCACTGCTTTGCTTGCTTTGCCTAGTAAAGATTACTTTCCAACAGCAACAAAAAAAACCCACCTCTCAACATAGTAAGATAGGAAAATGAGAATGTAGTTCAGACTACATAAGTCATTTATTAAATAGCCAAAGTTATATGGGATACGTTAAACCTATTAAGGAAGTACAAGTTACTGAAAACTTAACAAAAGATCCAGAATTCTTGAGCTTAAAGGCAGGCTTTAAAAAGCACCTCAGAAACCTCTGAAAAGATCTCTCTGAAACCAAAATTGCCATTCCATAATTATTTCATGGATGGACTCTATTTAGAAATGCAAAAGATTGTTGTATTCCTAGAGGGAAAGAACATTTGTAAAACCTTTGTTACCGATACTATTGAAATCCTTTTGTTCACAAATACCTCAAGTGCGTACTTAAATTTCATTGATCTTGAGCTTGAAGTTGAGCACATTCTTAAGCACCTTCTGCAATCGAGGTGAAGAATGTGACCGCAAAGTTAAAAAGTTTGAGGACTGGATCCATCTCTACCAGAAAAATGGTCATCCGTATTTTCAAGAGTATGGACCTGTACCTACGTAATTTGCATCCTTGTAAATATGCTGAGGTTTGAAAACAGGTCGATATAAACATGCTTGGGAAGCTACCGAGGCCTGAAAGATCTGTGGATCTGTGGTAAACTTTTCCTTGCAATATCCACGTACCTCTGCTGCTGTGCAATCAGTTTTCTTAACAAATAACCTGTGGTTTAAATATAGAAAGATATGATACATTAATTAACAAAGTTTAAAAGAAAAAAAAGATGAAGGCCTGCATGTAATTTTGGAGGAATTCATTATTTATTGATGTCCGTGGGAGACCTTAGCTTGCTCTTTTCTTCACCCCAGCTTGGAGGCATGTTGATTGAAAGCCCAGTGTAACACAGTGAAAGAACTCACACCATAGATATTTTCTGAAATGGAAATAAAACATGCAGTTATTAGTATCTTGTCAATGTTAAAAAAGAAATATGTGAGTGTAAAACAAACAATTCAAAATGTGTTTTTTCCAGTGCATAGATATATACCTATATACTTATTTTAATGTAGCAGGTTCGGTTGGTCTATTCCTCTTCCTCCCCCTTTCTTCCTTTTTTTTTTTTTTTTTTTTTTTTTAAGCATATAAATTCCAACCATGTTTTGTGTGAAGGGTCTCAGTGCATACTGACATTGTGAGTGTCAGCTCCAGATCACTTTAATCAGAGAGTGGATATGCATGATAAAACGGATAAGGGACTTTAATCAAAAAATCCGCTGGTCTGGAAACGTGACGCACTCCACCAAACACACTTCATCCCACTTTTCTTGTGCCACTGCCAAGATTTTTATTTCATGAATATGCATTGGACATGATATTACATTAAAATGTGACATTGTTGTGTGGTGGTAGGGATTTAGAATTAGAATAAATAAATAAATAAATAGACTTCTCTAAAGTTTTTTGTAATTGAACATTAGTATCGTGTTGTGATTTTAGATATATTTATTTACCTACCCCCACCCTCCTCCTTTTCTCCAAAAATTCTTTTTTGAGTTGAATATTGAATTCCTCCCTTTCTGCTTAATAAGTAAAACAATAGTAACAGATAGATGCATTATTTAACTTTTTCCTGTAAGCGTAATGTATAGAGTTCTCACCAAGGAATTGTATTTTTGCATATAAAGTACATGTCTGCAGCTCTGTGGCTGGGGGCATTTTTGCTTCTACAGTCAGAAATAACTCTAGCACAGAGCCCACTCCAAAGTCCATTATTCTCTATGCAAAGACTGCCTCTGAATTTTACAGGATTTGGATCATGTACCTAATAAACCGAGAAACCCTTTGGTTCCCCCATAATTTTGCTATGTTACATTGTTTCCTGGAAATTGATGAGGATTATAAAACTGAAATTTGCATCATTAAGCCTGTGCTAGTCTCAATTTTAGAGTTGTATTATTTCATGTAGTTGGGCCAGTCAGCTTTTAGTCACAACATGTAAGCATTTCTACATCTGTCTCTTTGTAAACCCCCACCCCATGAATTCTGAGAACTTATTTCTCAGACAATATACCTTGAAACACACATCCTGGCATGTGGTGAAGCATCCATCAGATTAAAGATGAATGTGTTTGCTGTCTTACCATTTCTCTGCCACAAATACATACAGGATGGCACTTGAAGAAAACAGATTTGTCTAAATGGAGTGAGTTGCATCTGAAAAAAAATGTGGGGCAGGTCTAAGTGGGTGCAAAACTGTTGACTTCAGTGGAGATGTGCTTAATTGTACAAAGGCTTTGCCTTTCAGCAAAGACAGCTTACTACAAAAATACTGGTGAGTAGCTTTGTGGTGCATTGGGGCAGATAACCAGGTTGTATTAATTGTGGAACAGATTTGATTTCTTCTTTTCCCCAGTCTAGGTGATTTAGGTTAAATGAGAGAGAATGATGCTGCCCTTCTTTCACTTCTGCTCTGAAATCTGTAGAGGAAAGCGTGTTAAATGGTTAGCGAGTTTTCCTTACTGTTATTATTTTTAAGCTGGGGAGAAGAACTGAGACTATTTACTAGCTGAGGACTGTTGTGTATTGGTTGTTCAGTGAGGACCTCTTCTTGTAATGGATGCTTTCCGAGACTAATTTTAATTAAACTCAAATAAACAAAAATCATAATTACCTGACTAATGATCTGAAGCACCAGTATTTCATTACCTGTGTTGATCAAATGTAGTAGAGAGGCTGCACAGAGCTTGCTTGCTGCGTGTGGAATCATATGGGATTTTTAAGCAGTAACCAGAGAAGAGGGTCTCACCTAGCCCTTAGCTTGTACTCCAAACTTCTGAAAGAGAGACCAAAAAAAAGTAACTATTGCCCTGACAAGGGCAAGCAATATTGGAGATAAAAATGCAGAGGTCTTTAAACTGCTTCTACACTAAAGTTATGGTCATTTAAAACAGAATTCCTTTATGAGACTCAATTTCTCTAGAATTTATACCTGCAATATATGTCTTCTGCTGGCGAAAGCTTGACATTGTCCCAGATACTTATCAGGAAGGGAAATTGAGACACTTTCAGGAATTTTACAGACACTTATTGGCATATCTGTGTCAGGGAGTTTAGAACTTTCCCTGTCTGCAATATTCATTTAGCAGCATTGTGATGACCAGGAAGAATGGCAGCTCTTTTTTGCCTATTTTTAGCAAGTAAGGTGGTGTGAAGAACCATTTATCCTCAAACCTAGTTTTGGCACTTTCCCTCTCTTGCTCTGTTGCAAAATAGGAAATTTTGCAATTCCTCAGGATGTTACTGCTCTACTGAAGAGCTGATTTGTGCCACTGGGAAAGAGCTCTCACACAGTATGAGGGCTTAGTGCTGCTCACATCTGCTTTGGAGCCCAAAGTTTTCAAGGAGGCCTATGTCTTCTTCCTATAGTTCTGAGTGCAGAAGGCTCTGTGCAAACTGAAAGATGTCCTTGGGGTTTGTAGAGCTTCAGAGTGAGTACTGAGGGCTCACTGTCAAGATTTTTCCTTTCATAATCCATCAGCAGTAGGATCTTGTTGCTTTTAGTGCCTGTCCTTTACTCTTTTAAATAATGCCTTTCTGAAAAGGACTTTTTAGTCTTTAGTCATGTTTATATGTTTATGTGTATAGAAAACTGTTATGTTTATAGAAAACTGTGCTTGTTGTATGGTGCACAAGCTGTGGAAATGGACAAATAGTCAAGCTGCTAACAGATTACAAAGGACAATGACTTTAGTGAAGCAGCATCTGTGGTCTGGAATACCTATAGATTGTGCACTTGTAGGAGAGCTTTTAGCAGCTGATAGAGATATCTGCAAAGACAGACATCACTCAGAACTGCCTAATTTAGAATGAAACATCCCCAAAGGAAATTACCATTACAAAAACTATCATTTAATATTAAAGGTAATTGTAACACAAGGGCATGACTCATGTCCTTGTGTTACAATTACCTTAATATTAAATGATAGTTTTCTGAATGGTAATGAGGGGAACTTAAATCTGAAACTCTCTTCTTAACTCTTGCTACTGTGCCTGGGAGTTAATATTTCTAAAAGCATGTCTGTATAGTCTGTCACCTACTTGTGAACCCTGTTAGTAATGGCAGGGGATGGAAGGCAGATGTATGTAAGTTGCTCTGAAAGTAATGCCTCCTGTTTTTTCCATGGACACCACAACAGATGCAAAGAACACAGTATGCACTGTTTAATAGAGCAAATTTTCAGTTACTTTGTTGCTAACACTTTTTTTTTTTTTTTTAATGTAGACACCACTGTTCACTATGCATTTTCATCAGCAATGAATGAAAACATGGAAGCCATACTTATAAAAATCTGCACCAGTGGAGGTGACCTACTATTACACCACTGCTATGATGGTTTTTTTGCTAGGAAAATGTTTCCCACGCTGTCCATCTTTCATCAGCCTGAACAGACGGAAGTCAGAAGGTTCAAAATCTGAACTAAACTGTGGATGTGGTAGGGCAGTCTAGCCAAGACTATCAATGTGCTCCACGATCTTCAAACTGGTATGGGTCCTGTTGTCATGTTGAAAGAGGAAGGTTGTTTTCTCTGGCCTGACTCAGTTTGAGACTTCATCTTAGCATCGCAATGTAGCAATTACTAACAGTGGCAACACTGCTGTTGTTTCTAACTCACTGAAGCCAATATTCATCTCCATACGCAGTTTCCTGGTTGTAATCTGCTGATTGGTGTAGATGAGCTATTGTCATTTAATGCTGTGACAGCTGTGCATGACTGTCCAGAATGTGGCTTGTTCCACATCATTGTCACCACTACTGAAATGTACCACCTCATTGTGCTCTTTTGTCACAAATCTGCCACTTCATCTCTATAAAGATTCAGCAAATGTCCATGAATATTAGTGGGTGCAATCACTTCCACACAGAAGAAATCAGTGATGCACCTGTGCTTCATACATAATTCTGTGTCAGACTGCCCCTTTGCTGCTGCCTGTCACACAGCAAAAAAAAAAAAAAAAAAGTGGAATAGTGGTGGGAAGGTTTAACCTCTACTACACCACCACCATCTGCCTCTGGTGTTGTAAGCCAACATAATAAAATAGGAGGCATTACTTTTGGATCAGTCCTTGTACAATATCAATTTTTTGCAATAAATTCAAGAATTCTTACATTGTAGTCTGTTGTACTGAATACCTGACCTTTACAGTCATCAGAGTACAGAGCAGATGCATTCTGTTGATATCATGAGCACTCTAGTATGTTACACCTTGGCAGATAGAAAGATTCATATCCTTATCCTGTGAGCCACTTTGTCTGCCTAAAATTCTTTCTTTGGTGTTTTTTTCCTTTTTTATCCTTTTTTTTTTTTTTCTTTAGTTGCTACACAGTTCCAGCTTGTACAAAAAATGTTTACAAAGGAAACACAAACACATTTAATGTCCTGATTGTGCTCAAAGTCTTCTAACGTCAGGTTTTCTATTCTGTAGAGCATTGCCTTTATAGTTCCCAGCGCAAAATAGAGGCCTTAGTTCAGAAGTAGCCTTACCATCTCTTGAACATTACAGTTATCTTCCTGCTTATCAATATGTGATGTTTCAGCTGTTACTGCAGAGGCATTTTTGCTTCAGTCCTGTACCTGGTACCTAAGTAGAATTAATTAGTTAGTGGTAGGGTGGAGTGTTGAACTTAAGAAAAATAATAAAAAAAAATTCTGACATGCTTAGTCAGAATGAATAATTTTGCATTTGGTTATGCTATGTTGGGTCATCTTAATGGTTACATCATGTCATGTTTCATTATGTCAGAACCCACGATAGACACTAAATGACAAAGCAGAACCAGTGCGTGCAGTTTATTTAAAAAAAAAAAAAAAAAGCCTAAAACTATATACTGTTTTCTTATCTATTTCTAGCTGTGGTTTCAGCTAGAGACTTCCCATTGTGAATTCCTGTTATTAATTAGCAGATTGGAATAGCTGCAAAAAGCAGATAAGTCTGAGATAGCAGCACAGTGCATTAAGGCAGATACCTCAGGATGAACTCAACTCTAAGAATCGGGTCTATATATGAAAACAAGTTTAAATTGGGAAATCGGATTGAATATACCATCCTGCTCCATGATGGATGCTATTGCTAGAGGACACAGTACTACTGCTTTAATGTTTTCCCTTGGGCTTAAATATGGGAAGAGGGATTTTGTTCTTACCACCTGAGAAATCAGACTAGTGCATGTGATTTTGCCTGTAATTGTTCAGTTTGCTCTCTAATGCAGGAAGATTGCACAGGATGTTCCAGGAGATGCGGTAGTTCTTTATCCCTAGCAAACAGCATCAAGAAGGAGCCTTGTCCTGTTCGTAATCCTGCATTGTGCATAAGGCTTTGTGTGGGCCTAGAGCATGGGGAGATTACAGTGGCCATGGCAGAAATGAGAAATATTGTAACAGCTCAGGTCAGAGCTCTCTGTTTTTTTTCAAGTCCTTAAATATGCATTCAGTTGATAGGGAACTGTCTGTATGGCAGTGGTCCAAGCTGTGAATACCCCATGAATACATATTTACACGAGAGATTTACATGATTTACTCTGGAGATCTTGCACAGTTTTCAGGTGGGGGCTTCTATTGCCTGAAATGTAGTACAGAGCAATGGTATTTCCACTGCAAATTGGGTTCATTCTTCAGGCCATCAAAAGAAGCTGCTGTAGGTCAGGCAGGCTCAAGTGCAGACAGTCCTGCTGGGATTTCTGACAATTTACCAGAAGCTGGCGAGGATGAAGAAATCCAGAAGGCCTTTGAGTTCTGGATGTAGTTTTAGCAGATCATAATCTGTCCACAGAAGTGTTTTGGAATGGTTTGGCCAAGGCATTCGGGGGTTAATACACTACTTCTGGGCTTACTGACACTTGCAGGCTGGCTGCAAGGACTTGTAGCTTGTGATATGCCTATACTAAGATTAAAGAGGATCAGAGTTGTGTGATAGCAAGATCATATTATATCCACAAACAGTGCTAATGTAAAACAGGTGACACAAAAATAGCTCTGCACAGAAAATTTTCAGAACTGGAAGTTTGCTTTGTCTTGCTTTTTATGGAGAGACACTGAAGGTGAGTATTACTCACCTGTCAAAGAATCCAGCTGCACATCTAACTCCTCCATTACGTTGCACAAAATGAGAAAGGAGCATCCCTTTATTCTTTGCTCAGCCCTTCTGTGGGTTCAGGAGAGCTGTAGCAGGGCAGCTGATGTGCATCAGGCACTCAAGAGATGCATTTCAGATCTGACGGCAGAAGGCAGGTTTCTGCAGTGGTTAGCAGTTACTATGTGCATCAGGAGGGATAATCACACCAGACCAGCAAAGTATTTCAAGATCTGCTTACCTTGGAGCATACAGGCAGCATAATTGACTTAACTGAGATTACATACAGGCTTAAAGTTAGTTATATGCTTTGCTGGATTTGGGCATTAATCCTGTGGCCTGAAATCTATGAAAGCTTTCCAGTGAACTGGAAGGCCACTGAAATGATTTTCCTTGGAAGGTCACTTCCACAGGAACAAGCACAACAACTTTCCTGCAGTACTT
The DNA here is from genome assembly GCF_019232065.1 of Centrocercus urophasianus. Lineage (NCBI taxonomy): Eukaryota > Metazoa > Chordata > Aves > Galliformes > Phasianidae > Centrocercus > Centrocercus urophasianus. The sequence goes on from NW_024884586.1 coordinate 39,964,002, forward strand.
TTTGAGGAGCTGGATCTCCTGACAGGGGAATGGCTGACCTGCAGTTCTAACTGGACCTTATCAATTTGTTCCTGAGCCCGTCCTATCTTTTTTGGAGTATCTACAAATCCTAGATGATGGCTTCTTGGATTTTGCTCATCATCAAATTTAACAATTATCTTAGTCAATGAAAGCATTGTGATTGGTTCAATATCAGTGATGCTCATTCACATGGTGAAATGTATACTGTTGTGATTTAACACCAGTTTATGGCTTGAGAGAGAGGGGTAGCAAAACATCAGTATGAAGCTTGCAATTTTATTGCTGAAGTATAATTTCTTATAGATAGAAAAAAAAAGTAGGGTAAGAAAATACTGCAAAAAGTTAAATCTTCATTTTTATCATTGTGAAATGAGTTATTATTTTGAGGACTGAAAGCAGTTTCAGGTGTTACCCCTGATCATTCATTTTCCAACTTTTGTGACATAATCATCTCACCTTCCTATTTATAAAGAAGAAACAAAACACCAGAATGATTATTTTCATGTTACAAATTTGAGGATTTTTTTTTTTAACATAAAGTTATTTTTCTCACTTAATGTTTTGCACTGTCATCTTATATTGCATTCATTATCTAAAATACACTTCTTGCTTTCTTTCTGGGAAAAAAAAGCAACAGTAACAACAACAACAAAAAACAGAAAAGAAAAGAAAAAATGAATGAAACAATTATACCTTTTTTTTTTTTTTTTTTTTTTTTTATTCAGTTGTGGAAGTTGTGATAGCATTTCTCCTACAAGTAACATAGGAATAAAATTTGGATTTAGTTCAGCACTGGTTCTACATCCCTTACTATAGTAGTGAGTCTACTGTTATATAGTACTGAGCGTTTCCTTATACGCCCGCAGTAAACTATCTTGATATAGAAGCAGTGGGATTTTTGGGATCCACACACAGATAGAAGAGAATTGGGCCATGAGATATCTAAAACTCTGTGATAACTCATCTGAGAGATTGCAGCACTTCAGCTGAGGTGGAGATTATGGCTGACTTGCATATAGATACTGCCTAATCTGTTTTGGCAATATGAAGTGTGTTGTTCCCAATCATTAATATTTTATTTGATTCTGAGAAATGAGTCTAAGTGATTTGGCTCCTTGTCTTTACCAGGAAACTAAAATAGTGAAGCTGCCCTCAAGATTCAGCCTCATCTCGCTCTGCTAATTGTCCTGTCACAGCTACCAGGATCTCTGCTCCTTAATTTCCATAAGTTTTCCCATGAAAATAAAATCAACAGAAATCTCCTTGGCTTGAAAACCACACAAATCTTGATGCATTTCTGCTCTTTGGGTGGGAGATCTGTGGCAATAGAAATGAAGAAAAGAAAAAACCTGCTGGTATAGAAATCATGCTGTTTCTTCTTAGGTCCAGAACCTTCAGGAAACTGCTCACCATCATTTGATGTCTTAGGCATGGAAAACTTGCCTGGAGTGGGTTAATTTTGGAGTTTATTTAAAACAAAAAATATTCCTTCCTTCCTTTTCTCTTTCTGTCTTTTTCCATTTTCCTCCCTGATATGGTAATACAACTCACCAGTTCACCAAGTTCTGGAGAATTTTCCAGATAGTTTACTCTTAATTGGAAAGGTGTAATTAGGGTAATAGCTTGAAGTGCTAGATAGGCTTAGCTATTTTTATGGTTTCAAAAGAGAAAGAAAAAGCCCGCTCTTTGTCTGGTGAATGTTGTGGAAAGCCAGTGCACAAGAGATTGATGTTTGCTTTTTGGTTGATACTACATTGAACATGATACTGAATAGGCTGTGTATTTTGAATTTTATAGCACTGCCATGTGAGATTACGTGCAGAATTAAAAAATATAGACTACTATGTTAAGAAGCCAAAAATTATGAGCCACATTTTACTTTCTAGTAAACTGATGCACAGTAACTATCTCAGCAATGCTGTTCTGCTTTTACCTGCTACTTCATGGTACCGGATAGCCTTCTTGCTAGTATTCCCAGTTGCTGAAGTGGTTCCTTTGCACCTTCTACCTGTTGGTATCTAAGCTACTGGGGTAATGTTGCAATACATCCTGGTATGAATGCAGTCTGCTGCTTCATGTATATGATTCACTGACATTTACTGAAAAATATAACCTAATTGCAAATTAAGAATTTCTGCTTATTTTAGAGCTATTCTTATCTCTACTGGGTGCTATCTGGCAAAGGGTCAAGATGGATACAAGCCAGTAAGACTGTGATGTAGTTCTAGATTTAAGTCTAAGGTGTTCCATATAAAATTAAATAATATCAATAGCAAAAAGAAACCCAAAGCACACCTTACATATTTATACATTTGGCCAATGAAATGAGTAGCTGATGTTGTCTTCATGTGTCCTTCTTGCTGTCTCTTTTCATTTGAGCAAAGATGTCTGGATGGTTTCAGGTCTGGATGATTGTGCTTCCAGTTCTGCAATTACTGCAGTTGGTGATTTGTCTGTTGTACCAACATCAGTGCAAAGGCAACGTGGAGATGGGTGAAAAAAAAAAAAAAAATTGCTGTTGTCCTTTTGAAACCAATAGTGTCTGTTTGGCTTTGCAGTTCATGTGAGTGCAACTCTCTAATAGGTGTTGCACTGTTTGGAAATGACTAATATCAACACAGAAAAGGTCTGGTTGAATGGAGATTTTGAGTTTCTGGTTTCTTAAATAATAGAATCATAGAATGGCTTGGGTTGGAAGGGACCTCAGGGATCAAGTTCAAATCCCCGTGATGTGGGCAAGATTACCAATCACTGGATCAAGTACTAGATCATGTTGCCCAGGGCCCCATCCAGCTGGCCTTAAACACCTCCAGGAAGGATGGAGCATCCACAACATTTCTGTCCCAGCACCTTACCACTCTCTCAGTAAAAACCTCCCCCAACATCTAATCTAAATCTCTCCTTTTTTTAAAAAAACCATTCCCCCTGCAGAGCAGGGCTTAACTGGACAGTTGCTGCAGGGATGCTGCAATCTTTGCTGTGGTTCCAACAGTAAGGGTGAAGCTGCAGGAACCTTGGAGGTCTGGTGCGCTCCTTGTCTTTTCGCCTTTGCCACCTTGTAAGAGGGACGGTGTGTGCACAAATTCCTGCAGTGCTGACTACTAAGGCGATATATATCTGCTGTCTGGATTGAGAGAGCAGAAAGATTCATTGCAAAGCTGATGAGGCCCTGTGATCTTTGATGCCTGCTGGTGTAAACATTGAAAAGACCTTTAAGTTATAGCACCTCTCCAGGCAGCAAACAATATGGAAACATTAGTGACCATCATTCTCACCAGGGGCTAACGGAAGGAAAGATTTGTCCTTCTGTGTTACCACAGAAAGCTTCTCCTCTTAGCTAGCTTGCTCATTTATAACTGGGGTTGGAAAGTGCAAACCAAAATGAAACCTGCATTAAAAGAATTTTGTGGGCTGTACAAATCATAAGGGTAACTACTTCACAAAATACTGTCAACTGAGGCATATATTTAAAAGGTTAGATAAAATATCTCCTACCCATTTTTTTCCAGTTCTTTTCTTTTTATAGTCCACTGCAAAACAACAATAGATAAAAAGGCTGTATATAATGCATGTATTTTTTTTTTTTTTACCTTTCCCAAAGGAGTCTCTGTGCTTCCCACACTAATTGTAGGTTTTTCTGAAAATGCAGCATGAATCATTTATAAATAAAGAGACTTTAAAATCCCTAAAAGACTCCCTGAGGTATTCAGTATTTCAGCATAAAATAACTGTTAAATGGAGTTATTCTGAATTAGCTTTTACTGGAAAGTGGGGAAAATAAAGTTTTCTTTTCACTGTGAATGTGCAATAATTCTTTTACACAGCTACCCAGGGTAATTGACAAGCGATTTTCATAATTCAGGTTTTAGCAAAGAAATCATCTGAAGTGGCTAACATTAAATGAACAGTGCTGCTATTAAAACATAGCTTTCAAGAGAAACTGCGTGAGATGTCAGAGCCGGGGTCTCTGTGTTGAGACCTTAAAGCATAATTTGGGCTATAAAATAAAAACATAGACATTCAAACTCCACAACAAATTTATACGTACACCCTCTTTGCACATGCATGCATGCACTTAAAAGTAATAAAGAAGGATTTCTACATCTTTCCCTTGAAATCCTGTGATTATTTTAGTGCGCAGATAACCCTACAAAGACAAGGTGCTCAGGAAAGGAAACTGATTTGTGTGACTCCTTTGGACTTCATAACCTTGACTGTCCATACCCACCATGCAATCAGAGGTCACATTTGATCTGTGTGTGTAAAATTATGCAGAGGAAGCTTTCTCAACACTTTGTAGTTGATTGACAAATTGGTCTGTCACTCAAATGCTCCTTCAACTTATCGTGAACAGTAAAGAAAATTATCTGTTCTGTGCATATGTGAGAAAAAGCCTGTTCATTAACCTCTAGACTGCCGAAGCTGTGGAACATATAATGCTTCAAGGAATTTGTACTCTATATGAAAAGTATGCAAAAGATACAGGTGTATGCATATATTTCTATATGTATATTTGTGTGTGACACATATAGAAACATGCATCCATAGTAGAGCAGCTCATATGATACATATGTATTACATCAGTTTGTAGAGCAAACTTTAGGCATCCTTTATGTGAGTTTTGTGTGTGCAATAGTTACAGAAAGGTAAACGTCCCTGAGATGCTTTCCACAACTATTTGGTACAGCTTGCCTCATAATCTAAGATGCCTTTGGCTGTTATCCATCAGATATCCTGTCTACACTGTAACTTCCAGATCCTAGGTTATTTACAAACATCGGCGTCTCACAAGTGCAAGGATTAACAGATAACAATTGCAGATAACAATAAAGGAAGGGGCTAATTCACTCCAAGGGTTAAGCAGAGTCAGCCTGGATAGATATAGTGGAGCTGGGCCTGTTTATGTCACCAGCAAATGTAGTTTTACATACCATGTGATACTCACCTGGCATCCAGGTCCTTCAGCCTGGGGAGATTTTTGCAAGTCATGTATATGTATATGTCTCTTTTGTATCCCTTGCTAACTGCTAGTCTACGTGGTGTTATTTATCTATCTAATCTAGGTAAGAAGAGCAGATCTCTCTGGGCATTTCTTTCTAAATGCTCTGTGTGTTGCTGAACCTTAACTGTGAGATCTACAGAAAAACCTGAAGCTACAGGGTGATGACACCTGTGCTTTGTTGGCCTCTTCTCTTTTTAGTTTTTTGGTTTTTCTTCTAAAGCCCTTCACACTGGTACCAGAAACCTCTCCTATTTCAAACCTTATGAAAGTTCTGCTTGATGCCCTGTTTGCCTGCTTCTCTACAAGCCCTGGTTGTCAGGTAACATGGGAGAGCAAGTCTGGAGAGAGAGATTTTGTCAGGATGAGAGAACCCTTGATTTTGTGCAATGTATTTGCTTCAAATTTATATTGCGAAGTGGCGCAGACTTGGAAATGGGGGGAAAGGAACAAAAAGATGATTGATCTCAACATAATTTTTATTTTCCTATACAAAACTTTTTTGCTTTTAGTATTTAAAATTTTTCTTTGCCAGTGGCTGACTAGCTTGAAGTCTTTGAAACACTGAGCTTTCTATAAAATCCAAATAATTCTCTGTAAATCAAAGTACTTGGCATGCTTGCTGCAAAGCCTGAAGGTTTTTTTTTTAATTTTTTTTAAGGTAATCTCTAGAAAGTAGTTTGTACTCATGTTTTCACAGTGATTAAATATGCAAAGTAATTTTCATGATTATCACCCCGTTCTGAACCAAATCAGATGCGGCTATGCTTCTCTTTGTACAAAGCCAGTTATTGGATCAGATTCCAAAACAAATCCCCTGAATTTGGCGGATCATCATTTTAAAAGGGGGCTTGTTAAGGTAATGATTAAATTAAACCACCCCTTTAAGAATATTTAGATCTGGTCCGCCAAGCGGAACGGTCTAATGGTTTTTAAATTAGAAGCCGCAAATGCTAGTGAATTTCTTTTGTGGGTCAAGTGGGTATTAACAAATGCTAAGACTGTTCTCTCTTTTGTCATCACCTTGAAATCTGCAAAGAAAAGCGAAGAGTGAGAAAGACACTAGGAGAGAAGCAGTGTTAGTATTTAAAATCAGAGCTTTTTAACCAAGGGCAGCTTCAGATTTACAAGGTTGGAGAGGAGAAGGTATGAGATGCTGCTGCTAGTAATCTCTTTATACTTCGCTCTCGAGAGAGAGACTGAAGCTCGAAGCTTCAAGGAAGTGGAGAACCCAAGTGCATTTGATTCTGGCAATTTTAAGCTATTGCAGAGATGTAATAGCTTGCTAACCACAGAAGCGTGGATAACAACCCATACCTGTGGCTTCCAGATTTCTTAACCCCGTCAATTTAAAATGTGCTTTTAGCCTCACATGCAGCTGAGAGTTTGTGGCGTGGAGAGACAATTGTTTGCTTTTGTGGAGAGGATGGCTGGGTTCCTTCCAATGCTGGAGACTTCTCTTTTGGATACCTAAGGCAAACTGTATTTGTCACTAGTATTTTTCATCCTCCAGCCCTAGCTGATAGTGGAGTTCTGTGAATGTTGGATTTATGGTGCATAACAATCTCCCTGGTGGGAGGAAATCCACATTAAAATATAAACCTGTCAAGTCAGGTCAAGTCACAGCTAACAAAATACCAGTGCTGTTCTTCTGCGGTTAGTTACTGTTCCTTTTTAGTCATACATAAGTTTCTGAAAATGGCACCTCTTGGGCCAAATTTTTTCTGTGCTTTTGAAAGCAAACTGTTGCATGGGGGAGGTCAGAGGTAAAATCTGATCTGCTCTGAGCAAATTGGAAGGAGAAATGTTTCTGTTTATTGAGACAAAAATCCTCGTGGCCATTTTGTTTATGAATAACCTTCTAAGTGAAACGGTTACGAGTGGAAAGCTGGCTTGGGCTACAGAAATAACAGTAATCGGTGAGGTGCACTTCTGCAGGTGAAAATGTCAGTTTTCAGTTGACTGAATTATGACCCTTTAGAAATTGCATGCTTTGGACATACAGTTCTGTACAGTTTGTGTAGGGCTTTTTGCTAAGCTTGTAAAATATGTAAGGAGAGAGGCTCTGTGTGTGCACACTGAGGGAGGGAGAAAGAGTAGGCTACCTTCATTGTGAAATGAGTATTTTCTGACCTGACAATGTGTTTAGGGAAGATGGCTTACTATTCTGAGCCCTGGGTTTTTTCACTGCAGAAGAAGTAAAGTGATCAAACAAAGACAGGTTGGCATGCTCCTAACATGTTGGCTTCACTTCACTGCTTGTGCTCTCCTTACAGACCCACGAAAGCTCCTGTGAGATGCTGGTAGAAAGTTTTGAAATATGAAAAAAATCATTAGGGAAATGTTATTGTTTAACACCTCAGAATTAAAAAATTTCAAAATTCAGTACACAAAACTGAAGAAGTAAAAACATTTAGAGAGGAACAAAGAGGAGATTATGGTAGATTTATGTGATCTATGATTACATATCTTAATTTGGGCTCCCCTCACTACTCTTTAATATAATACAGCAACCAGTAAGACTGATCAGTTCGTATTTTGCACGTGAGATTACACTGCTACATGTTTTTGGTCAAGAAATTGGTCAAGTGTCTTGACTTTCATGTCACTGTTACCACTGCTGAAATGCACCACCCATCACCTCACTGTGCTCACATCCACTGTTTGATCTCCATAAACATTTGGTGAGTGTCGGTGAATGTCAATAGGTGCCATTTTTTTCTGCATGGAGAAGTTCATTGATGCAGTCTTGCTTCATATGCACTTTTACGTCTGACGCCATTTTGTCAGAGTGCCCCTCTGCTGCCGTCTGTCATACAGCAACAAAATGGAGTAATGGAGTGTTGGCAGAAGGGTTCAACTCCTACTGCCATACCACCACCATCTGCCTCTGATGTTGTGAGCCAACATAGTAAAATTGCAGGCATTCATTAGTTATGGAGCAACCCTTGCTACTTAAAGTTTGTTGTAGAGACCCTGTGAGTAATCAGTGAACCTGAATCCTCATTCCTGCCTTCGCCAAAATAAAGGTGTGATTGGATCCTGGATTTTGGAGCTGACGGTTCAAAATAAATTCATCAGCAGGTTTCCATTTTCTAACAACATCAAAGCATATTTCTTTACTTTTTATTTGCAAGCTCCTTGGGAAAATGGCTGAATACTTTGTCAGGTGGAACAGATTATTTTCCACAAAGAAACGTTATAGGTACATGCAAGTATTATTTCTGTATCTAGCAGAATTAAATGAGAATCAATAGTACTTGTTTAAAATGCCCTCGTCTTTTCACCATTCTGGCCATAAACCTGAGAACTACCTTCTCTAGCAGTGGATACTAGAGAGTGAAGTTCTGCCTCAATGTGCTTTCAGAGCCTGCAGCGTCAGGGCGATGCTGTCCAAAGGGCAACACTTACTCCCAAAATTTTGCACATGAAATCTGTGGCCACAATTTCAAACTTAAAAGTTTTCAAACTTAAATCACCTGCATAAAGATGGAAACCAGGTGGACAGTCTGTTTTAAATTCAACCATGTTATGGCTTAAACAGGCTTTCATATGAAAATAAAGATTGCATAATTTCACAAAGATATAAAATGGATATGAATGCCAAGAATTTTTTTGTTTTATGCTATAGTTTGAACATTTGTTTGAGGATTGAAGCTGGCTATTTTTAGGTATCTCACCTGGCATCTAACTTTCTCTGCTGAGCTGTAAGGTTAAAACTCTCCTTTTGGGTTATCTGCAGAGGGGATCAGGACTGCACAGTGTGCCCTTGATCCCTGCTCAAAACAGCCACTGACGTCAGTGTGAGTTTCATGTGCAGATTAGAGCTGTGTATGCTCTTTGTCACAAAATCTGAGGTTATGCAAAAACTGTTAATAGTTCAGAGCTTCCATGTGGAAATAAACATGGGAAAGTTTTATGTAGCATTTGAATAACTAACTTTGCAAAGAGAAGCCTCAATTTGCTTATCTAGACAGTCAGGATTTTCTTTTAATGGGTGCCATGGTTTTGCCTTCAGGTTTTAAAAAATGTGAATTAGAAGCAATACCTTTGCTTTGGAACTTCACCAGTAAATCTTTAGGTGTGTGATAGATATAACATGAATGTTTTTTGATCAAAACTTTGAATGCCAGAAATCTGGGAAGTAGAAGAAGAAAAAGTGATGACAGGGACCAAATAATTAGTTTAATCTTAGATTGCAAGCAACTTTCCAACATAACTGGCTGGATTCAGGTTTTTGTTCTATTTTGTGTCTGCGTGTCCTGATTGGCACATACTCAGAGCAGAAGCTGGGAATGGGAGTATAGCCCTGAGAATTATAAATTGCAAATTGGTCTAAGGACTAAAACCAGCATAACTTGCAATGCTGAGTCAAAGACATAAAACTAAAAGTAGTGATCTGTTGTGGCAGGTGAGAAAAGGAGCTTTCCTACTAAATCTTTACAAATTAGGGGATCTATGTGTATAATATTTTCAGTGACTCTTAGAATGTGTACAATTTGCATAAAACGACAGATTCCTGATGTCTGTGAGTGAATTCTCTAAGCAAGGAAGGCAAAAGTAAGATGACAGACTCCTATTAGGATATCTGTTTTTTTTCCAGCTCTGTAATAAAGTGACCTAATTAAAAATTGCAAAGGGTTATTTACCTGCTCAGACAGAAATGGGTATCCTTAGAACAATTATAGTCTATTAGTAAATATTATAAATTTTAAAAAGATTTATAAATATGCATTTAACCAAAGCAGTCATTCTGGTCTCTTAGATAATTAATATGCATTGGAGAACTTTCCATTAAAGACTTTGACTCTCTTCTTTTCACTTTAAAAAGCAAAGGAGTTAAAAAAAAAAATAAAGAACAATTCAGCCCCTTGAATAATGATAGGCTTGGAACATAAACCATAAAAAAACAGGACATAGAAACTTCATTAAAACTTAGGGCTGGAAAACTTGTTCTGTGAAGCTGATTTACTTTTTTCTTCTTCTCCTCCTTGACAGCTGGAATTAAAGGACAAAGTGTCAGTTTAAAATTAAGCTTCCTGGCTTTGGTCCATTTGTGTTGCAGCCTTAATCAGGAAGAAATAGTTCTGTTGAGGGTCATGTTATTTTTGGCCCATTGGAGGGATGCTGAAGGTGAACAAAAGGGCACAGAGCTTTAGGCAAGATGTTGCCAGGAGTGAGCTGGGGACTACATCTTTCACCTCAGAGGGGTTACTGACACGGGGGTTCCATCGCTGCATGGAACTAGGACTGTTTCAGGAGCTGCAATCAGTGGTACATGTGCCTCTATGGGAACAACTTGACTTTCAATTAGCTTTTAGGCAACAACTAACTCTCCTTGTGAGGCCCAAATATCTGCCTTGCTTTTCTCAGATGGGAGTCAGCATTTTCTTAGTCCATATCTGAAGGTAGGACTTTGTGCTCTTGGACAGAGGACCAAAAGAGCAAGGGAGCTCTGATCATGGATGGCGCACCACAAATGAATGCTGAATTATGGAGATGGTGCTTTGATGTTTGGTATGATGTTTGGATGAAATATTTCTCAACTTGGCTTGAAATGGACGTTTGTGTTTAAACTAAAGAAAAAGTGGGAAAAATAAACAATATTGTAGAATGAGATTCAGTGGGAGCTATAAGTACGAGTCTAAGTCTTATTTCCTATCCAGTTTGTTGCATAAATTGTGGGAGGTTTGGAGCAATGCTACATCTACCACAAACTTTAGAGGTTTATAAACTCAGTAGGCTTCCTAGAGGGGTTGGCTTTGCAAAATCTATTGCTGGGGAAGAACTGTGCAGATGTTACGGGGGGATGGAAAATGCACACAACTACAGCTGTTAACACAAGCTCGTGGCTTCCCTGCTTGGGCCCGGTGTCTTTATCTGGGTCTGTATTATGTGCTTTACTGGACAGGAGAAACCAAGAGTGGCCAGAGCTTGTGGAAATATTATAAATTCCTTAGCTATTCTGATAAGATGATTCAAACCACTTTTTCCGGAAAAAAATTGTATAAAAATGAGAAAATTCAATGATTTTTTTTCCTTTTTTTCCAGACTTTCATAGCTTCAAAGATTTGGGGCTATTTTGAAATTGAAATTTAAACAACTTTTGCCAACTGTCAGAATTTCCACATGACTTGTTTTAGTGTTTGATAAAAAACTCAGGCCAATAGTTAATGATTCACAAACATATTCCTGAAGCAGGGCATGCTTGAAAGCTCTCTGAGAACCATAGAGAAAATTTAAAATGATTTCCGCAGATTTTGCATCATGCTCATGCTAAATCATAAAATTCACTCAGAGCTTACCCTGCTTGCTGAAGAAGAGAGACCTTTTTTTATTTCTCTAGGCACAAAATGATGTGATTTTATTCTGTTATACAACTGAGGGAGTGATAAACTTACTGAAAGATGAATTCTGATCTCCTGAAGTAGCACGAAGCTCGGGTGTCTCTCACATTCTCAGACTGATGTGTGGGGACATACTTTCTGCTTCATAGAATATGTTAGCATGATGGCACAGAAATTTGGAATGAATATGTACCATGGCCCTCATGAAAATAAGATTGTTTATCTTGTAGGGGTGTTCTGGCAAACCAAGGATTAAATATGAGAAATAAATGCTCTTCAGTTTTATGAGAGCAGCATGTCTCTGAGCTTTGCTTTTTTTTTTTTTTTTTTTTTTTTTTTGTATAACCCAGAATAGCGTGTGAAAGGAATCAGTGACAGAGAGATAAATTTCTGTAGTGTTGTATCAGAGAACAAATGTACCCAGCTCCTTAATAACGGGCAAAGACATTCTGTTGACTTTTTAGTTTGTTTTATCATAGGGATGCTTTTCATGCTTCCACAATTAAACTTATTACAGCACCTCTATTTTAAATTCTTTTTATTCCTGCTGAAGAAAATGCTAGCATTCTCCATCCATTTCCTGGAGTGCTGTAGGTTTTTTTGTTCTGTTTGCTTGTTTGTTTGTTTGTTTTGTTTGTAGAAGGAGATGCTTTACTGTGATTTCTTTCTTCACTGCTTGCTACCTAAACTCTTGGTCTCTCGGTGTGAAATTTTAGCTGAATCTTTCAGGGTGTCACCATACTTCATTATTCTTTTTCATGCTTGTAGTAAAAGGTGAGGATTTCTATTAGGATCCTAGACTTCAGATTAGAAAGCCCAGCATTTATTTTTAATTCTGCAGAAGATTGTCTGATGCTCTTTGCAGTGTTGAGCTCCTCAGGTGTTTTTTCAGTGACTTCTTTCTGTGCCTTGAATTCTGGTGGTACCTGCTGGGGGAACTAAGGATGTCCACAATGCCTGCCAAAGAAGGCCAAATGGGCAGTGTGCCTTCTCCACATGTACCATAGTTCCTCATCTTCCATACCAAACTAAAGCAGTATGTGAGGCTCAGTGAATTAGCAGGAAGAGCTGAAGAATAGATATGTTGCCCGGTAATGGGCAGGTGGGAACAGGAACTTCTTGGGCACTTGGAATGAACTACCAGAGCTGGTCAGGCAGTGCCTTTCGTACCTGAGTCTGTAAAATACCTTTATGCACACTTTTGTGTGTTCATCCTCCCTCCCTAGATGTCTTTTTGTTTAAGGCGGGAACTAGGAGCATGTGCACATGTTTGAGAATGTGTGAAGGGCTGTTTTTAGCTTCCTTTAGCTTACCCAGTTAAGTGTCTCTTAACTAGGTAAAAGATGACTATCAAACTTGGAGAGTGTTGTATTGCCTCCTACAGGAGAGACATTCGTTCTATGAGTTGTTTATCTGAGTCACAAAAATCTAGCATGGAAGTCTGGCCCTAAAGCTTTTCAAGTATGTGAACTCTGTTCTTAACTACATAAACTTAAGTTCCTTTTACCAAGCCTGAAAATTAGTCCTTAGACTGCTCCAGTATATTTTCTTTCTCTCGTTCCCCTGAGTCTTTAAGACTGGGATGTCTGGTGTACAGCTGCCGGCAAGCACTCCAGGTGCACTGGGGAGGATCAATACACAGACAGTGCCTATTCAGGCATGCACGCCCACCTGAGGTCCATGTCCAGGAGTTGCATTGTATTGTTACATTACTGTGTTCAGTGGTTTGTATTTAATATTTTTAAAATGAGAGAATAGCAAGGAATAAGAGAAGCAAAGCTATTGTTTCATTTGTATGATTCCTAGAGCTTTTATCTATTCAAACATGTTTAAAGAAAGAATTCTTCAGAGTCGTTCTGGTGTTCCATGCTATCGTACAACCAGAGTCTTCTGAGAATTTTTTCTTGCATTTAATGGTTTGAAGGAACGACAATATGCAGTATTACCACACTGCTCATATTTACTGGCTAACTTGAATAAATGTTCTAGCCAGAAAGTGTATTAAAAAATATGCTTCTGAAACAAACCAAAATAAATCATACAGCAGTGTTTTATTATACCATGTTTTAGGTACAGTTAAGGTTCCAGACTATCTTACTTGCTTTGACTGAGCACACTGCTCCACTAACAGTCTAGACTAGTTTTCTCTCTGGCTTGTTTTTCATCATTTTGTCAGATGCTATTTTTATAGATTTCTCTCTTCAATAAAAGTCCTCACTTTCACTAATTTAACATTAATTTGTGATTGATCTTTTCTGAGGTGGAGGAATAAGGTCGAAGCATATATTGGCATCCTGATGGTTTGAGCTGGTCACTGCCAGCTCTTGATCAGCAGCCAACTTTTCAATTAAGAGGTGAGAGCAAGTGATCTGTGCTGTTTTTGCCATTTATCTCATCTCTAAGGAGAGACACATTTTGCCTTTCTGAAAACAGCTCGGAAGACTCTGCAGTTCAAGTGCATTTTGATCAGTGACTGATCTCCACCTCACATCTGAAAAGATCACTGGGGTTCTCAGCACCTTTCAGAATGCTTGGAGGTGAAGGGTATGAAACACAGAAAATGATCAGAGTAGTAATGATGATAATACCAGGAAAAGGTAGACTGGTGAAGCAGCTAAGATATTATAATCCAAAAAAATATATATATTACGGGTAATTTTCTTCTCTTAACCCGAGGACAAAAACTTTATTACTCTTTAAACTCCAATATTGCACCAATTAAATTCCAGTTTAAGAACTAAGGTTTCCAGTCCACTTTTCATTTGAAAACATATCTCTTATTCTTGTTCCCAGACATCCTATAAGAATAAGTTTTTATTCTTTTTTTTTTTTTCATATTTCCCATAATTAAAAAGCATGAAATAATATTAAGTTACAGAAGCTTCGGCAATATTCTTTCAGTTTTGCAAAAGCACATTCTTGAAGTAATGCTATTTTCTCATAGAAAAAATAATAATGTATATTACAAAAAAAAAAAAAGAAAAAAAAGAAAAAAAAGAAAAGAAACTTCAAGCTCTTTTCTTTTTTCCTGCTGCATTTGACTTTTCTATCTCACAGCTCAGATTGCTTTTTTTAATCAAAGCAGTAATGGAAGAACAGTCCTTATACTCAAATGCAATCACATTTAATCATATTTAATATCCTTATTTCTCAGCTGATCAGACTCTAAAAATTCGATTGCTTTAGTTTGTCTTAAAACTTGAGTCAAGCCCAGTAAAGAAGTGTATTTTTGTTGTTAGCGTGTTCCAATTGTATGGCTTCTTAAGTTGCTTGAGCTTTTTCTACTGTATTGTGGAACTAAAATTTCTGAAAAATATCTACAGCACTCTCACAGTGGAGACACATAGATTAAAATGGTATGATTTTAGTCAAACGTATTAAATTTTTGCATAAGCATAAATGAATTGACTTGATAATTCATTAGCCTTTATCCTATAAGAACCATCCTCTGATTTGGAGTGAATGTATTGTACTGTTTTAGCATCCTTTTCTGGTGTTTTGTCTGAAATTGCTTCTCAGCAATGGGAACATATTCTGAGTTGTTTTACTCCCTGATAAATCCATAGTAATTCCAGTTGACACTAAAGACTTCAATTTCTGTCTGCAGTTTTCATTTTCAAGCTGTAAACAAAAGGCTGTAGCTGAAGTGATGACCCTCATCAGATCTTTTGACTACCTTAAAGTCCATTATAATTTCTGTAATTACCTTCTGAGCTCCAGAACATAATCTCTTTATAATGCTCAAAATGCTTCCTTCCTACTTGAATTAGTGTAAAGGTAAACTGCACGTTCAATATGTCAGAATTTCTTTTGATTTATAGAATGTGGGCTCCTTTATTCTCAAAGTGGATTATGCACTTTATATGAGAACACATTAGTTAAAAGTCCCAAGCATGACCAGCACTGATGGTGAAAAATGCCCAAAGACCACATGCTTTAAAATACAAAACTTTAGAGACCCATTTGCCCGGTGTGAGCTGGATGTAGATGCACACTTCCTTGAAATCTCTTACGTGGATGTACTACTTACAGCCTTACATTCATGTGAGTGCATGGAACAATAATGTTTTCCATATAGACTGAGACGGCAGAATATCTAAAACTTGATCCTTCCAGTCCAGCCATATACATAAAATCTGCTAAGCCCCAGAACTGAATAAAGCTAATAAAATATTCCATTCATTTGTAATTTGATGCATATGTCTTCAGTGGATGAGAAGGAACAGAAAACGAAAGGTCAGGCTTGTACTGAAGTACAGAGTCAAGTAGGGTCAATTTTCTATGGGTTCTTAGAGCAATCTTAGAGATTGATCTTTGGATTTCTTGAGCTGTTAGGTCATGATGATTCAAAGGCATATGTAAACTGTAGGAAAGTTTCTTTTGAGAATAGCTTAATGGCAATGAGAGGTAATCAAAAAGGAGTGCATGTTGTCTGTGTTGGCATCGTAAACCAGGCTCTTGTATGGAAATATAGTTTCATTGATTTATCATGAAGGTGAATTTATAAAATGGTGGACAATTTAGGGGAATCTGGCATACTGCAGAATAAAGCTTTATAATTTTTAGGCTACATTAACATGGCTTTATGGTTATTTTCTTGGATGCGGACTTGTTTTCTAGAGAGCACTTATTACCTTCTGCAAAATCAAAATAAGAAATAACAATTAAGAGGGAGTGTATATCCATTTGCTGGGTTATAACATCCTTTTGAGGTATTCCTTGTTGTTGTTGGAGTATGTCTGTCCAGCCATGCCATAGCAACAGTTAGATAAGGTAGAAAAAGTGCAACACTTGACAGAGGAAGTGTACTTTTAGCATGTAGCATGGATGTCTTCCATTGCTTTTCCTTAAGTCCCCTGTGTTCACTGCTTGGCAATTTCAGGGGCCATTACAGATGTAATCTCTGTAATTTTCAAACAATCTTTTAGGGGAAAAACAATAGTAGAGCATAACCTCATGTCTTGGTTATGTTCCAGTTGGCTAGCAGTACTCTGCCTTCCATTGTTCATCCTGTTGTTTCATTCTGATTTTGTGTTTGAGCTCATTTTAGTAGCCAAAATTATTGTACCAGGGTGCTGCATAGTTACTATATTCCACTTGAGGGGTGGATGAGTTTTGAAGGTAATGTGAAATGATTATCTCATAGCTTGCAATATTGTTTGGGGCAGAAGGCCCTGCATTGATATAAGTTGATGATTTAAAGTTTGGCAGACGTTGAGTAACAGTTACCATGAGTTTTTCCTCCAAATTCTCCTAATTCAACTTAATAGGCAAATCATGTTTTCTCTCTGCTTTTCTGATCATCCTCCATTAACCTGCAGTCTTTGATAAATATGCATTGCCTCATAATGTTGCATAAACATTTTTTAGATGGCAAATAGAGAGTAAACAAAGCTCAAGTTAAAATGATATTAAGAACTTTGATGGCTTATTAATCATTTATACAAAGCTTATTAATCAAATGGATACTTTAAAACAAAACGCTTCCAAAATCAGAGAACAGAGGCAAAGCTGGTCTGATCTCTCTTAGGACATGAAGGCTGGTGGGAGCCAGTTCTCCATCATTTTTTAATTCACTTTCAAAAGTTTAGACTTCAGGAACAGGAGTATACCCGAGTACTGATTCACTGATCCCTGGTGCTGTCTAGATATGGGTCTTTCATTCAAGAGCTTTGCTTGTTCTTGGTGTAAAATATTATTAAACCCAAAAGCCTGTCTTTCTCTTCCATCATGGTTTTCTTCCACTTTCTTTGCTGTGTCATTTATCGCTAAGTGAATGGTTTTCCTATCCTCCATTCCAAGCCTGGTCAAACGAGTGCTTCTAACTTGGCTTTGTACACCCAATAACATATGATTTAAAAAACACAAACATTCCTGTCACTCCCAGATTAGCTCTCCCCTGACTGAGGTTTCAGCACTCTGAAAGAAAGCATAGCATTACAAATGCCTGGTCCAGTGGCTGAGGAAGTACTGGGCTGAGATGAGAAAATGAGCTCTGGAGGCTGGTGAGAAACAGGAATCACCAGCAGCAGTACTACTGATGAAGAATTCTTGCCAGCCAACTGGAAATCTTTGGAGAAAGGTAGCAGCTGGGTGCATAAGGAAAATAAGATGATAGACTTTCTGCAATTAGTCTTAAAAGATAAATTGGCTTCTATTTGTGAATCAGTATTTGATAGGTGGGTGAATGTTTCTTCATTCTGCAGCAATACTTCTGCAGCAAATATCTCTGATACAAAATTGCTATGCAGTTGGGTCACAAAGGTGAAGGAGTTGAGTCCCTTGAGATATGGAGTCACAGTGAAATTTTGAGCTCCTAAATCAGAGCTGTAATAAGTTGGCACTTTTACTTAACTTGTTCCAATTAATGTACTCTAAATGTTATGGGGAAATTCTAGGTCACTTGAAGTCCATAGCAAATTTATGTTGAATTTGTAAGGGCCAAGGTTTTGCCTGTAATTTAAATGAGAGAGAACATCTTTTGGCATGTGCTAAACTTGTCATGCTGAAGCATTATTTCTTTCTGAGGGCCCAACTTGCCCAGTTGAATGTGTGTTAAAGGATGCATGTCCTGGTCCATATTTAAACAAGCTCGCAGGACCATGTTAGAATTCACCCCTTAATTCCTAGTCTAGACAAAGTCACACTCTATAAGAGAAGGGAGAAGCTGTCTGCAATCTGAGTGACTAATGGGCTGAAAGCAGATGTGAGATATAAAAGGTTTGTAAGCCTTCTCTACTACCTGAAGGTAAAGTTTGGCTGTCACAGGCAAGAGAAAAGGGATAAATTTCAAAGGAGGCTGAAACTGCAGCCAAAATGCATTATATGATTACACGGCCAGGACTTACTTTGATCACACCTCAAAAGTAAAACAAACACAAGCAGGAAGAAGAAAGGCTTTTTCCACCCCAAAATAGCTCAAAGGGATGAATTCATTTAAATGAAAACAAGCACTCTAGGGCAGTGGTACCAAACATGGCTTGGGGTTTTAAATCCCTCTTCCCCCTTTAAGAAGGAATGGGGGCCTGTCCAGGACACTGCTATAACCCTGAGGTATCATGTGAGCCCCAGGGAAAGAAGAGGTTGCCATGAATTTTTGCATACACACAGTGTATCTGGAAATAAGGAGGGTCTAGCTAGTGCACTTTGTACAGTCTGTGAAGTGTGTAACCCAACACTGAAGTAATCAAATAGCTGGAAATAGTGCAAAAAAGAGCCAATGTGCCAAGAACAGAAAATGCAAAAATAGCAGCTAACATGGAGAATGGCTGTGGATCACAGAACTACAGAACCTCGTGTTGTCATCTCCATTTTAAAGACAGAACTAGAGAAGGGAGACATGAAAGGGCTTATCCCAGTCATTTGTGCTATTAAAAGTAAAAATCCCAGGTCCCTGTTTTAGTCTAGTACTGTCTTGTGAACTACTAGTGGGAAGGAAGGAGGGCAAGTATACTCATCTCTGTTTTAGTTTGGACTCAGAGAATCAGGCAGTATGATGAGCAGACTATGTTTGCTCTTTGTGACTAGAGGTTAGGGTAGATAATTTTTTGATTCAGGAAGGCAAAGCAGAGTGGCAACTTGTTTAGGTAGTTTTAATTCCTCAGACTAGTGAATGGCCTATCCAGAAACCAGGTCAGATGTGAACTCTAATTCAATTTTAAGATTATGCTGTGCATACTTTACTAGAGGAAACAGCCAAATTCCCTGTGTCTGTAGTTTAGAACTGATGTTTCTCTTCAATTCCACATCTGATAATATTTGGCACTGAATTCCAAACCTTTGTGAGTATTAAGTAACTTAATAATACAATATTGAGACACACAAAAGACTACAGTTCCCTTTCTCTGCCTCATTTTCCTGCATATGTAGGAAAGAATCCAGGTAAAAGTCAATGGCAGAATCACTATGCTGTCTGATAGTATGCATACAAGAAACTGACAACTTGAATTTGTAGCATCCTGCTTTTTCTAATTTTATGCATCTGTAAGATGAACAAAATTCTTCTACCAAGAGAGGGTAGGATCTCCTGGTTTTTTCTTCTCTTCAGCTGTTTGTATATTATTTGGCCTATCACGTACAGTTTCAAGTCCTTAATTTACTGCTGTTCAGAAAGTTGAGATGACATATTTGCTCTTTCTAAAGTTCTTTATAGCTAAGGTGGCAAAGATTTTCTTTTTTTTAATGCCCAGTATTACATTGATCTTATTTATCATTTATGGTAGGTATCCTTATGTGACAGCAGAGGAGCAAAAGTCTTCTGAAATCTCAGTCAGAAAAAGTATAAGCAAGTCTGTGCTAGTGATTTTCTGGACATCTATGCTGGTTAAGATTTTTATTTACTGAGTTCTTTGTTCATTATATTGTTTCCAGAAGCTCTAACAACAACAAAAATACAATGATCAAAGAACTATTGGGATATTTCAGTGTGCATATACTAGGAGGCTTTACCGGCATCCTAGAATCAGGAGAGCTCTTCTGTCATAGACTAGATCTACAAACACATATTAAGCAATTCTAACAGCTTTAAGTGTACCTAATTTGAAAAAGATTGCTCTGATAATATATTAAGAAAAAAAAAAGCATAAATGAAACTGAACCTGGAAAACAGACAAACATTTTTTCGTTGGTTAAAAAAAATTCTGATAGCAGAAGTAGCAGTGGAGAATGATTTCAATAAGCAATACAAACATTACAATTGTGGTGGTTTTTTTTTTGCTTTTTCACATTTTAAGTCTTATTTTACAAAATTTTTTAAAAGGAAAAATTCCATATAATTGATGCCACAATTTAGAAGTGTCATGTGCAACACTGATGGTGTTCCTCTGACAAAGGAAAAGGAGAAGTCTTTATTTACTTCTACTGTGTTAGATTAAAGTGGGGAATCCATTTTAGTCAGGGAAGTGTGGATGCTGGGGAAGTTCTGAGCTTACTGCTCCTTTTAAAATGAAATATTTAAACAAGTGGAATCCTATGTGGTTGTGTATTAAGCTGACATAGGATGTAAATCAAACAACACCTAAATGTCCTTTAACAAAGTCAATTACATTATACAAGTGTTAACAGAGCTGGAACTCCTTCATCCTGTGCATCTGCCAGTTTTTTTTCTATTGAGATAAAAACCCTTCTACAGATGTGGAATATCATTTATAACTGCTCAGCACTGTGCTATAAACTTTAAAGAAATTAAACAAAAATGTACTCCTTATTAACGCTATTGAAAAATGATGTTCCATTGTCTAAACATCTACCGGAAACATCTACTCAGTTCCTGAAATCATCTCTATTAGATTATGTAGATACCATCTATCGAAAATACTTCTAAACTTAATCTGTCAAGACTTCAAAGAGTCTATAAGCAAATACTTAGATTTGCATTAGATTTTTTGACTTTGAAATCCATTATTGTAAGTTCCTTGCTGACTTTGATGTGCTGCCTTTACACCTCCTCTCTGAGAAAGGAGGTGTAAAGGCAGCACATTAGTTTATAGATGTTCACAGACTGTTTTTCGGATAAGGCCATTTAAATCTCTTTTGAAGGTCAATCCCAGCTCTTATCATTCAAGAAGTAATAATAACAGAGAGTGTCTGCCTAGAGTAAGGACTACTTTAAAACACAAAATAGCAGAGGTGGAATGAACTTACTTAACTCTTGACCTAGCACAATATCAGCATTCTGGTGTTTTGCTGTGACAATGCCCTGCTAAGGCAGAGTGTGAAATTTCAATATAGGTGTATGGAATTAAATGATTAAGGAGAACAAGAGGTTATAGTTGTTTACAACTGGCTTTTTCTTTTTTTTTAATTTGTTTTCTTTGGTTTTGATTGCTACAATTAGTAACATATTGATGAACCATTAAAATACTTCTTGAAACAGAGTAAGACAAACCATGTTCAAGCGCATAAAAGAATTTCCTTTATACATATGCCGACATTTTCAAGCCTAGCTGCTTAAAGTTAGACTTTGAAAATAATGTGGAAGCAAATGCCTTAGTTTACCTGGGCCTGATTTTTTTCTTCTCCAGATCTTTCTACTTCAGTGCTAAGTTTTGGATGTTTTTGGCCTTCTGGTATGAGTGTTGGATTAATTATAAGATGAACTTCAAACCATTGTGAAATATTACTGCTTTGACTCTTCTCCCCTGACTGGCAAAAATGAGAAGCAGCTATTTTTTTTCTTTTAAGAAATAGATTGTATCCAAAGTCTGGTTCTAGTCGCTTTGCCTCAGTTGATTTTGGTTTCAGTGATTATTTGTTATATGCAGCAGATTGACACAGATAAAGAATCTTGGAAGCTGTTGCAAGGGTCGTTATTTTCTAATGATGAGCCTTTCTTCTGAATGCAAAGTCTGACAAAGAAAGCAATAGAAAACTCAGAAGAGAATGACATTATTAAATTTGTTGGTGACCAATGTCTAGCAGTTTTGTTTAGTTTTTTATTTTGTGGATTCTGGATAAAGTTTGGTACTGATCACAATGTGACATGTTCTGCTAGGTGAGTGCTGGCAACTATTCAATAACTAGATGGGATCTGTGAGTAGCAAGGGTTAGTTTTGAAAGTAACCTTGACCAGATGGAGTTCTGGATGGTTTCAGCAGCATTTTCTGGCTCTAACAGATAGAAAGGAGCTACAAAATGCCAAAATAGTGCAGTCGTTTTGTAGGAAAACTTGTCCCTGGGGTTCTGATAAGACAAAAAGTCAAGCTCTGAAGAAAGCAGTGATACTGTAATGCAGTCCAATAAGCAACAGAAGTGGCCAATATCAGAGACTTGTAAGATGGAAATCTACTGGGGTCCAAACAGGACCAGTCTGATTTCAGAAATTTTTGTATCTCCCACTGTATTTTGAGATGTTCATACATGCTTCTTATTTTGTTTTCTGCTGCTTAGGAAAATGTAGTTACCTTACTGTGCTTCACAAGGTTTTTGGAATGAATTATTTTATTTGCAAAGGAATCTTCTTGCCCAAATTACTTGCCAAATATCACAAAGTTTTCTGAGGAAATGGGAATTTTAAAAGCTTATGTTTAAATGATGAATAAAAGTTAGATGTGTCCTTCATCAACACACTTACATGCAAGCGCCACTTAAAAGTGTAGTTTCAGCGTAAAACATTTGTGCTACAATTCCTTATGTGTTTTCTCACATAAACAGTTTCAGACCCCTGTTTTGTTTCTGTTGACTTTAGGTGCTTATCAAGTCAACATTTTGAGTGACTTCTGTGCATCTCCCCAGATCATCAGAGGCATGAAATATCTGTCACTCACTTTTCTGCAGATGAATGATGCATAGGAATGCAATTAGTGTTTTACAGACAC
This sequence comes from Centrocercus urophasianus, assembly GCF_019232065.1. Lineage (NCBI taxonomy): Eukaryota > Metazoa > Chordata > Aves > Galliformes > Phasianidae > Centrocercus > Centrocercus urophasianus. Next base: position 39,986,684 of record NW_024884586.1, read on the forward strand.
TCTGTCAGAGCAAGTACTTCTGCTCACCATTACTGAGGTCTAGGTAACTGGATCACTGCAGTAGGCATTCCTTATGGAGTCTACTTCTGGCTTTTGCAGCAAGAGGAGGAAAATTCACAAATTTAAGCCATTTTTCAGTGTAAGGAGTGTTGAACAATTTATCACCAGCACTTCAACACTTGCGTTGAAAGAATTTGCTTCAGAGGTAGTGCACTGGTGATTTTTTTGTCGGTACAATAAGTGTATTACTCTGACTGCTCTAACTTCACAGGCAGGTTGGAGCATTTGTGCCACAATCTGTACTGTGGAAGGCTGGAGGAAAGCAACAGCTTGTGGGTAGAAAGGCTACTAAGCCCTCTGCACACCAGGAAACTGTTTTTTATCCTGAACTTTCCAATCTGGCCTAGAAATAAAAGTACTTCTAATGTAGGTCAGGAGGAAAAGAAGTCACTTAGGCCTATTACCCTAAGCTTACATGCTGTAGCAGGGATCATTCACGTCACTGATGTCAAACACTAGATTTAGATAGCTAAAACTTTAACTCCTGTAGCGATGATGAGGAATATCCAGGATCTACTTAGATAAGTGTAAGCTTATGTTTCTTAAATGCAAATGCAAAGGAAGTATGCCTCAAATTCTTAAGACACTAGCTGAACCTGACTCGGGAACTTCAGCATGTATATGTAGGGGAATCAAAGTAAACTTCTCTTACAAATACTTTTCTTCAGGATTTTAAGACTTCAAGGGTTATTTCTTTAAAACCTTTACATGTATCTTATTCCTTCACTTGATAGTTAAAAAACAAAGTGAAACAAAATAAATCAACAAAAATCAACAACCAAAATCATCCAGCAGAATCATTGCAGGGATCTAAAATTTCACTTGCCTACAATGTAGTTCTGCTTGGTGTCCATCTTTCCCCTTTTCCCACTGACCTGACAACAGCAATGTATTTCCTGTCTGCCTGAAGATCACTGGAGAAGTGCCAGTCATAATCTTCCCCTTATTGATTCTGGTCAACAGCTATTGACAGCTTTAAAAAGATTATGTTTTAATTGGGGATCAGATAGATGGCATTTTAAGGTATTTAATTTCACTTTGTAACTCACTATAGATTATCTGAGTGGTTTCACAACTCAAGGAGGATAAAGATGAATGTGTTGTCCTTTTCTTTAAGTGACCCTGAGTGCAAATGTAGCTCAGGCTAAAGTGACTGAAAATCTTTTCTATCACTGGGCTGAAAAGGTTGAATGTGAATTCATTAGTGTTATCTTTGTTTAAAACGCAATATCTACATCTTACCAAGCTCACCTCTTCAGTGGTCACACTTGTTTTTTGTATGATTTAAGAGAAAAATAGACTCACAAGGTAAGTTGAAAAGTCAAGACAATTAGTTACAATTCTCTTACAATTGCCCTAAAACTGGTATGTTCACTTAGAGCTTTACGTAGTGAGTGTGCAGAATTACCATCGAAAAGATTGGCTAACGGTCCCTAATCTGCTGATGAATACTTGCAAATACTTGCTGTAAAGCTTGTTTCTTTAACTATTTCTTGCACATTGAAGGAATGAAGATATTCTTACAATGAAAAAACAATTCAAGAGAGAAGCATTTCAAAAACAGGGATTTCTGAGACCTACACACCACCATGTAACTCATTTTCCTTGTGTCAAGAATCTGTTGAATCATTATGACTTCAGAAATCCCTACAGAAATATGGAGAAAATATATGTTAGCCATGTAGACCTGACTGACTCCATACTCCTGTTTTCTTCCAGTTTTTACACAATTTTTTCCCCTCCTCTTCCTAGAACAGTAGGCAGAAACTATCTGTAGGCTCTGAGAACTAAAACAGAATACATTATTTTGAGCTAAGATGGAAGTGAACTTGGAGGAGCAGGGGAAAACTATGAAGTGAGATGATGGATCAATGGGATCTGATTGAGAGATATGAACCATGTTGCCATCTGTTTGGCAGCAGGACTTGACTGGGATGCAGGGGGGTGACATGGATATTGGGAAGAAAGGGAGGGAGGCTGTGGCAATCAAAGGGAAAGATGAATGCACTGCAGAACTTAAACAGCCCACTAAGGAGAGCCTCTCAGAAATACCAAGAAATACAGTGTACTTTCGTACAGAGGATTTAATTGAAGTAACCTCCAAGCCCATGTTGAGAAGGCAGTATTAATTGGCTCTGCCAACCTTAAATGTTGAACGGCAATTTATATTTCATGCACTAACTCTCATATGGGCCAAGAACCAAAGAAAACAAGATTTCCTGTGGCTAGGGATGGAGATTGTGTCTTTTCTCTTTACATCAGATATTACATATCCCAGAGCTATTTCCTTACATTGGAAGAGACTTTATTTGTGGCTGAGGTCAGACTGACAGGCTCCAGGGAAACAACATCAAACTGTCCCCATAAAGTTTATTCTGAGAAAGTAAGTGAGTTCATTAACAAATGATTTGGCTTGTGCTTTTATTGTTGTCAGTAAAGAAAAAATAATTATAAATATCATAATCAATATATTGAATTTTGTTGTTGCCAATAGTTTCTGTTTTCATAAAATGGCTCCAAGGAGAAATGCCTTCATCTGATACATCCTTAGCCATTTTTATTATTATTATTACTGGGTTTTTTGTTTGTTTGTTTGTTTGTTTTGTTTTGGTTTTTTTACCTAGCTGAATTCAGCACAGTCCTTTTCATCTTCATGTAGTGGTCAGCAAACACATTGAAAATCTTTGCTAAGTTGCTCACTGCTATTTAATGGGCTGATGCAACATCAGAGAGATGTCTCCTGCATTTTCCTCAGTTTTATCCTACATGCTCCTGATTCACTCATTCAACTGTGCTAGCGATAGGAACTGTGGGACTGCATGTATGTAGATGCAATCCCACCAGACTCTGATATTTGAAGCACTGTGTTCTGTAGACCTGCTTTGAGCAAGGTTAGTCAACTCAGTGCTTAAAAAGCTTCCAGCCATCTGGTGCCCAGCCTACGCCAGAGTTCAAAATTGTTTCCTTCACTGTTGGTAGCAACAACTGGGAAGCTGGGGGGGCTGAAAGCTTGCTTAGAAGCTGACTTGTAGAAGAGAAAAATTCACTGCAGGCTGAAGTCAGAGGGTAACCTCAGATCCTAGAGGTTCATGGACACTGTGCCCTGTAGTACAACCTCTGCTTAGAGGCATCATTAAACTCCTGATAATTAGCAAGTCATTAGGTTTCAACTACACTTAAAGGTTAAAAGGAGAATCTTGGGTGATGGATATTTTGTAATTTTCTTTTTATTGTGTTCTTATGTATTCTCTTTGTGTTAAGTGGTTCTGGTGCCCACCTCTTCCCCACAAGCTGAAATTGGCTCATGTTAAAACTCTTATTTGAAAACAAAGCAATAGTTATGTGAGCTTTTCTTAAATTGAGGCCACAGTAAAAAAAAAAAAAAAAAAAAAAAAAAGTTAGTATAGGAAAAGTTTAACACTGGTGACTCTGATTTTTGATCAGACCCTTGGAGATGTGAGTTTGATAGCAAGCTCAAGTTGTACTATAGCAGTGCAACACAGCAAAATGGCAAGATGAATATCCATGCCTTGGTGAGATAATGTGGGACATGTCATTTCCTATAGTCAATATTTCCTGTAATGACTCCTTCAGTATGATCTTGTTTTATGAAGTGTTGCTTAAGCACTTCTGTTATGTCTGTCTTTCAATTCACAAACTAGTCAACGCTGTCTTGTTGCAAGAAACAAATCTTAAAGAATCCTTTTTGGGCTCAAGAAGAAGACATAGTGTGTCATCCCAAGTATTCCCAAGGAACCGTGCTAATATTGCTGGGACACATTTTGTAATAAGCAAAGCACTGTGCTGATATAAATGTACAAACTATTTGCAACACTTACAGATCAGTTTTCATGAAGGTAGTTTTTTCCATAGGGTGAGCTCTGAAAAGCACATGCAGAATCTTTTGCCCTCTTCTCACTTAAAATCAGGGATATTAAGTAACAATACCCCTTTAGCGTGCTGAACGTATTTTACTTCATTTTATGCTTGTAACTAAATGAAGTGAAACTAAAAAAGGAACAAAAAGAAAAAATGCTACCATGCAATAGAATGAGTGGAGTGCAGTAGTTAGAGATGCTCTTTGTGATGGCTGGCTTTCTAGACCTGCTATGTGAACAGTGTCAAATCATAGCTTGTTTACAGCACTTTGCATTGTCTTTCCTGATATAATCTACAGCCTTTCCCCAAAGCTTTGGCATTTGTGAAACAAGTTGTGTGTCCCATGCACCTTGCTGTTGGTCACAGCTCAGGGGACAGCTGAGGACTACTTAGTAGGAAAAGGATACTCTTGTGTCCTGGGAGTTCTTTGCTTCTGCAATAGCTAGAGGGTATCTGAGCTGTTCTGCACGGCTGTGTGAAAGCTTGACTTTGTCATGGTTAACAGCAGATATTGGCAGCAACACATCTGAGGCATGGTGTGACTATGGTTTGTCATATTAGATGGAAGAAAGCATTCCTCTCTGCACTTTCATTAATCCTGCCTAGACTTGTGGTTTTTACGTGGAATTGTGTGAAGCTGCAATTAAAAAAAAAAAACAGAAGCTAAATGCTTGGCTTGCTTTTCAGATTTTTACTCAGTAATAGAATATTTTACCTGCAGATAGCAGCAAACTCCTTTGCATTGCAAAATGATATCTTAGCTTTGGGGAAGTACCAATTTAGTTTTTTCTAATAAAAGAAAAAAAAAAAAAAAAAAAGAAAAGCAGTATTTCTCCACCTAATTGATGAATCATGGCATATTTACTTTGTTAGCAGGTTTTCTTAGATCACAGATATCCTCAAACTTGACATAGTGGCATGCACTCGCTGCAATAGCTGCTACTACCATGCAGTGTACAGGTAAAAATGAGTAGGAGGAATGGGCATAAGCATTTGTGACTGGTATTTCACTTGAACCAAGTCTGAAATAAGAAAATAGCCTAACAAAAAATACAGTTTCTATTTTGCAAGGGAGTATAAATTGGCATCTTAAATAGCTACAGAAAAAAAAAAAAAAAAAAAAAAAAAAAAAAAAAGGATTTGAAATAGGGACAGTCTGCAGGTTGGGTCCTTTAGGTATCAATAGAGGAGAGTATCTAGAATCCTGGATGCTGTTAAGGGGACTGTCAAGAGTACTAAGGGAGACAACAAAACTTCATGTCTGTTGAAGTAACATTCCCCCCCAAAACCCAGAAATTCTTTGCTTTACTTGCTGTGTTGTTGCTTTTTCTTTTTCTTTTTTTCCTTTTTTTTTTTTCTTGCAGAAATTACATCGCTAATGCAATGTAGAAAGTAAACTCATTCATGAATGTTATGAATTTACTTTGATCTGGCTTGCTTGTTGAAAGAGTGTTCTGAGCCCTTGAAGAAACTGAATGTAAGATGAGGTTGAGGGAACTGAGGGCCACTGTGTAGCTATGCAGTACCTTGGTCCAGGAGGCCTGGGCTCTGAAACATGATACATTTGTGGTACAGATTTTTCCTTTTATTTTTTGACCTCAAACTGCTTAATAACAATCACCTTAGTGATTATAGTCCATGGTATCTAGTATTTTATGGCACAGCATAGTATTCTCAGGCTTATTGGCAGTCAATATTTAGCTTGCGGTCACTCCAGAAAATATATAAGCAGGTGCCACATGATGACATTCCTTCACTTTCTGACATGAGCTTGAATTAAAAAGAGCTGGATGATCACAGAAACCCCTTTATCTTCTCTGATGGTAGTCCTTTCAAACATCAGTGGGCGCAGGGCAGAGAGGTACATTTTCATAGGGCTCTCTAACAGACAGACACTGTAGTTTAGGAATCTAAATTTTAAACTTAATACAAGAAAAGGGAATTTTCCAAGCTGAAGTTGAACAGGGCTCTGCCTCTAAATTTTGCTTCAAGTCTGGAGTGCTCAAAAACTCAGACAGGCATTGAGTTGATGGAAGCTTCAGCACAGCTGAGCCCTTAAATGAAGTTTGTTTCCAGCAGGTACTCTGCTCCCAGTTAATATTATAGATACATTTTGCACTTGAATCAGAAACAAGTGTTCACGTTGAAACAGAACTGTGGGGATTTATGCATTTGTCCTGTTTTCCTAATTTTTTGGACTGGTGTATATTAGAAAATCTTATATATGAGAAAAGTAGACAAATGAAAGATTTTTCATGTTTGCATTTCCTGATGTCCTGTTTTTATAAATGTAAGAGCTTGCCACTGCATTAACAAATTGCCTTGGGGCACAGCTCTTCCGCTGCTAAATTGTCATAGCTCCAGTGTAGTCAGTGGGGCCAAGGACCTGCCTGACTTTGCAATAAAGCAATCGAGTAAGTACTTCCTGTTGTGGATAGTTTACTCAGTAAATATGGAGGGTCTCACCTTACCAGAAATAGTTCCATCCTTTCCCTTCCAGTTTTTTCACTTAATACTGTATGGCTAATCAATAAATTGCTTGATCAGCTGCCCACCCACACAGACATATCCTTAATGTTTTCTCTGAGTTTCTAACAACCCCTTGGCACCAGATGTGGAAGTTCTGGGAACCATCTTAAGTGAAAAGACTGAAAATGCTTCCCTAATGATAAATGCATTGCTTCCAAGTGAAACAAACTTGGACTGGTGCACGTTGTCAGGTTATGGTTTGAAGTCTAGCGCAGCAAAGGTGTCTTTTGAGCAAATGTTCTATTTTCATCAATTATTGTTTTTTGGTGGCGCTATTTTTTTTTTTTTTTTTTTTTTTTTCCAGAGCTGATATGTCAGATTATTTCGGTATCTAGGAATCCTTCTTTTAAAAATGCATTTGTATATTTTATAAAGTAGGTTATTGCTTCTGTTCATGGTCAGTAGTATGTTTGAACTTGTTGCCAGGGCATGGCTAAAACTGATGCTCTCAACTCATATTACTTTGATATGGTTTTGAAAGTGTGTGCCCCCGTTTAAACCATTTTATCTTCTTCTGATTTCTTCCCTCATTTTTTTTTTTTTTTAGCCTCAAATACCTTCTTACATATGTTTTGTTAACATTGTTTTGTGTCTGAAAATGAGAATAAGCTTAATATAAGCTTTCATATAATTCTCACCAGCTTAGCAGCAGGGTTTTGGTGTTCTCCCTCCTTCAACTATCATTTTCCTGAAGACCAGACTCTACTGTGAGGAGCTGTTGCTCTCATTTACTCATCCATAAAAAACCCCAGGCTTCCAAAAACATGCCCAAGAAACCAACCAACCAAAAAAAAAAAAAAAAAAAAAGTGCTAAGTAGTATTGCTGGAGATTTCTGCAGGTGACAGTAGCTCTGTTTTGAAATGTTATTCTGAATATACTTTTAGTCTTTCTGCATAGTAAAGGATTTCTTTGGCTTACTTATTTTGTTTCTTCATTTGTGCTTCTGTGAACTATTTGAGCCTTGTACATTTCTATTTTCATTTTCAAGGCCCAGCACAGCTTTTTTCCAATCCATACCTCCTCCTTTCCCTGTCTGTTACTACCCTGCTAAGCTGTCCTGGTAGTCACTCGCGCAGTGAGCAAGCAGATAGTTGACACAATGTCTCCTCTTGCTGTGAGTGTCCAACAACTTCATTGTTGGATCAAGCTTATTGCCTGGTCCACCACTGAGCCTGAACTGTAAACAGCTGTGGATCTTTGTAGTCATTAACAGACTCCTCTTGAGTGGTGCATAAGCCTGAAATCACTGGGGAAATAGAATTGGCAAAGTGCCTAATGGTGATGCTTGCAACTTTTAGAATGCGGGATCTGAAAATGGGCCAGCAACCCTGTTAAGCTTAATTTCATTATTTATTTTCCTGTTCATGCTGTGTATTTCCTCATGGAAAACTAAAGAATTCTAGGTTGTGCCCACCAAAAGTTTAATCCCATAGTCTGAGTGCTGCCAGTAGACCTTCCAGAGCAAAGTATTGGAGCATGCCTGTAGGGTATAGGTAGGTGAAACTACTCATCCAGTGATTCTCCTGTTTTCAGGACTGAAGTAGAGAATGGCAATGGCAGTTGTTTGGATTTTACTCTGTTAGCAGAGATAAATAGGAAATGGCTTCACTGGAGATGCTGAGTTCTCAATAGCATGATCACAAGATCACATTTTCAGAGGAAAGGGCAGTGTGATGAGCAGATGGGCAGTGGAGTGAGAGAGTAACCTGTAATCACCAGTGTGGCCTGGAGGAGGTGTTGCACAAACATGGACACAGGTCTCTTGTTTACAGGACATCAGAGAGAAAGTGTGTGTACTTTTTCTCTTATATGTCTGAAATACACGAAGAGAGCAGGGTTCCTACAAAACGTGACAATGAACCAACGCTTTTTGTAACCAAAACTTTTCATCAGAAAATTTCCAGCAAACCTTGTTCATTCCAATCAGATATGAATCTGATCCTGAATTCCTTAGAGAACATACCTGGAATATAATTTGCTTGAATTTAGAGAGAGAATTTATGTCACTCAACCTATAACCTGACACTGCAGGATTAATGGTTTTAGCTGCCTCTATGTTAAATACTATTTTTGAAGGGATAAATGAGCATGCCCACTTTCATTGCTGTTGAGTGGCACTCACATCAGAAAGGGATTTACGTTATAGCCCATAATACAACATAAGCAATGTAGTTTGGTTATTAAAAACAACAGTAACATCAAAATCTCCCAAACAAAACGACAAACCCTCAACAGCAACTCTAGACTGTTTTCCTCCCTTGTTTTACATCTCCCATTTCAGAACTCTGTTATATGAAAAAAAACAGCAAAACATGAAAATATTGTCAATACAGTATGCTTTTAAATTTCTGAAGGTTCCAATAAACACCCTGTCATGAGGTCAAGTTATCGAAAACCAAGAGATAGTCATGTGGTAGCTGCAACATTGCTTTATGACATGTTGGCTGATGTTACAGGGTAGCTACTTTCTCCATTAATATATTATTGTCTCCTCCTGATCTGTCTGAATGTTGAATTCCGGCACTCCTTGCATCTGTCTTACATGACCATGCAAGGCTAAAGAGTATTTCAGAAAGATGCACTAAAACTGGAGTACCTGCCTTAGTGCTCTTATCAGCACAGTGCAATGCCAATGTACGTTTAAGACAATATCATAACTCTTCTAAGGTTTTATTCTTTAGAAGAGTGTTGACAGTTCAGTTAGTCTTTGTGCACTGTGTTTGTACAAGGACTATCAAACAATCAAGGACAGTTAAAAGTACATCTATTATTTGCATGCTTTTCTGTTCTTGGAGCTACTCCAAGCACAATTGCATCAAATATTTTATTATTTTATTTTATTTTATTTTATTTTATTTTATTTGGAAGTGAGGTAATCTTCAAAGATGTTATTTATCAGGTGGAGAAAGATTAACATCAGCTTTGGATGATGAATTTTGGACTTGATTGAGGCTCAGTAGTGCAGTCTAAGGAACATGAGATTTGTTCCTAGGTCTCAGATTTGTTAAAATCTATTGTATTTACATTCTAGGGTCAAAAGGATCTGCTCTGAGTCATCCTTTTCCAAGGAAAGCATCTAACTTTGTTTGCTCTTCCCTTCTGTTCTTTATGTAAGTCCTTTAATTTTCAGTCTTTTCAAACCTTGGTTTCCCACAGCAAGAAGTCTCAGAGGCCTTTGCTGATGCATTTCCAAAGCAGATGCCTAGTGAACAAGAAATTGCAGCAGGGGATGTCTCTTTGCTTCTCTTGGCTACCGAAAAAAGAAACAGGTGAGGGTCCTCAAGAGCTGTTTTCATTCTGTGTTGGGCATTGACCCATCCAGCAGGGTGTAGTGCTCAGACATAATGCATGGAAGGAGATCATGGAGAACAAGCAAGCCAATAGACCTTTACTTCCTCAAACATAGCAACTGCAGTTTGATTTATTCCAGCTGCGCCAAAAACACCTAGTGATTTCAGTGGTGCTGCCATCAACCCTTTGAGATGGTTATTTCAACCACAATGCTTGCGGCACTGTATTAGTATCAGGGTTTTTTATTGTGGTAATATCTAGAGCTCTGTGCAAGGAACACAGAGGCATTGTCTGAACTTCAGCAATCTGAGACATTGACCTTTTCTTCTCTTGCTCAGAGAAGCTGTTGAGAGCGGATTTTTGGCGTGCTCTCTCTCCAGCATAAAGCACTTCTGTATTTCTCCAAAGTAAAATGGAGACAGAGCTGCTTGCACAGGGAAATAAAATAGTTTTCTCTGCACTTTTTTCTTGGGAGTATGCAAAAATCCCATGTGCATTTTTTTTATGAATTGGACTCTTCTGTTTTATAGCTGGTAGTATTCATGCTTATTACAATGCCATATTATGGCCTTAGACACTTTTTATGTCCCTATAACATAGCACCCTAGAGAAAGATGCTTCACTAAGCAAGAACCAGTAAACTTGCTACAGAATCAGCGGAATACTTTTCACAAAAGTGCATAAACTTCTGTTCTTAAACATTGTCATCCTTCACCTTAACAAGCACAGAGAAAGGTTCCTCTGGTTTCTATGCCTTGTTAGGTCTATCATCTTTTTAATTAATAGTGTTTTTACGAAGCCGTCTGAACTGTGTCATTTCCATTATCAGAAAACCATTGCCATTAATGAATAATTTTCATTTCTGATCCTTGATATCATGCTAGTTGATCTCCTGTTTCCATGCCACCGAATGATAGCATCGTTTTCTGCCCACGATCAAATTTAATTTGGACTCTGATTATATTATGCTGTTGCGACTGAAGTGTCAATTTTTGTCAGGCAATTAGGAGCTATAACCTGTGAAGTTAAGTTTGATAGGCATTGTAATTGGATTGTTACAGTAATAGCTTGGAACATTCCCTTTTTTTCTTGCTTCTTTGATTCTTGATGCATACTTTAGTTGTGAGAACAAAGGCATTTTGTTATTATGCAACCATGGGATGTTCAAGACAACAAGATGGAGTTCAGATTTTTCTACTTCCCACAGATGGACCTAATTTGGATTTTGTTTTGACCACAAATTAGGCCAGGATTTTGAAAGAATTCTGGTGAATGTGGAGTGAGGGGCGGGGAGGGGAGGGGGTTGTCAAGAAAACCTTGAGAAAGTGAGCTTTGGAGCCAGAGCTGGATTATAACATGGAGGAATACTCTAAATTAAAAGGTTGAAAGGGAAAGAAGTATCCTCAGAATGGAAACGTGTCAGATTACCTAGGCAACTCTCATTCCTTTTAGTGGCCTGTGTGGTTTATGCTCTTTGCAAGTGTGGAGGACTATAATTTCAGGTCAGACTATGGCCCAAATTTTCTATTCGGATGATTCAATAGAGAAGTTGGCCCTGTGGAAAATAACTGCAGCACAAGAGCTAACATATAATGGAGAACACATTTACTTTTATTGAATCCTTGCTGACAGACTGGAAGTTATCTGCTTTTACATTCATTTTATTTTTTTTTCTCAGCAGATGTAGTTGTTCATCCCCAGCTTTTTGTCAAGAGGTCTGTTCCGAATGTCTTTAGGGTCTGCTTAGCCACTTCTCTGGCTTTGCCTCCTGATCATATCTAATCAATGGCATGATGAAGATACCTTTTAAAAAGGACAGTGGAGAGAGAATAGTTTTTGCAGTGCTCGTTTGATTGGACATTTTTCAAAAACACTGTTATGTAACAAGCAAAATGTGGAGGGAAACAATGAAACTCCAGCTGCTATGAAATGCAAGAAAAAAGCTCACCTGCAACACCTGGACAAAACTGATTTATAAGCTTATTTGATTTGCAGTACCTGATTTTAAACCTGTAAGTCAGTTTTATCCAGGTGTTGCAGGTGAAATTTTTCTTGTATTTGGGATGCCTGGATGGAGACAGCAGGAAACTCTGGAAGCAGCAGTTTTCAGACTGTCACTCAATGGTCCCTGCTAGAGGGACCATTTTATTGCACTTTGCACTTAGATGCTACAATTTAGACTTATTGTGTTGGTTTCCTTTTTCAGAATCAATTTTCCTGTTTTCTTTTTGTCTTGTTCAAAACTATTTCAAATGGGTGTTTATGCTCAGACCATATTTTCTTGCCAGTTTTTATTTATTTGAATATACCAACTCTAAAGATGGAGGCTAAGCTTCCTGATGTTGCCCCCTTTATTCTCGTGGTGTTGAAAACAAATACTGAGAACCTGAAAGGATGCATCAGGCCTGTTACTGAGAGAGTGGATTGCTGATGTGACAGAAACAGCTGCATATGAAAAGATGATATATGGAATAGAAAGTAAGTCAGATGAATTTGAAGGTATTTGTAATCTATTCTTCAGCTGCATCAGAAGAGATGTCCTGAAATATGATAGAAGATAGTGGTGAGAGGTTGAAGGGTGAATGAAAGCTTTTGTTTCAGAAGGTAATAATAATAACTTATTTTCTTGCTTTTCTATCACTTACTTTTCTTTTTCCTTTGTTTTTCTTCCTCCCTGGGAGATAAGGATGGGTTACAATTATACCTGAAAAAGGAGTGAAAGTCATATAAATTTTTCTGTACATATGTTCTATTTGCAAAAAGACAGACTCGGAATCTGATGAAAAAGAGCAGTAGGAAGACAAATGGGCATGTGAAAATTCATCTCAGGCAGTAGATGTATGCAACTTTCTAGAATCACATGGTGAGGGGAGTGTGCATTAAATTTCTGCTTTTCAGTTGATCTGATACAGGTGTAGCAATTACCACAAACCGATGTCATTAATTGTAATGTTCTGTAGCAGTAATCAATGAACTCTGTTTCCTGAAAACAGTTTCACCTTTCTGCTATTAGTACTATAATGAAGAGGGTGCAGTATATACTTACATAAAGAACTTAGAATCTATTAGCACCTGTGCTGAACAGTAAAGCTGCTGATGCTTTGCATGCAAATTGTAGTCATCATCTGAGAAGAAGCAGAGTTCATAGGTTCAATATTCTCTCACTTTCAGTCTCCTATGTCAGCTATGTCTTAACCAGCTGGGGGCAGAATTACATTCTGGAAATTATTGAGAAAAAAGGTTAAATTGAAAATATACTATTTCTGTATCTAGCTTCACTATTTGTACAAGACAATATGAAAAATCCCAGCAAGTATAAATGATGTCTGATTTCACATTATAAAGTGTCAGTGCTCAAGTAGGTTTACATTTGACAGGTGATTTAAATACTTCAATACATTTCTATAACTGTAAGAAAAAATCTTTATCAGGATTAAAAACTTGACGGAACTATTCATTTCTGTACTATTGCAGCAGCATTGCTACTCTTTTTGACGTGCAGATGTATGAGGCGCTGTATTCATCTTCATAATTTATCTAAATATTTCAATATTTGAGACTATTTTAATGACTGCTCATTTATGTTGTTTTACTATATTTATCTTTTATACTCATTCTGGAATGCTATGCTCCGAGTACATACCTGATTATGACGGGTAATCTCTTAACATTATGCTGAGATAAACATATCTTCTTTTTCTCTTTTATTGAGCCTACATTTGGCAAAAAGCATGTTGGTGTTTTTGTTTTGTTTTGTTTTTTTTCTTATACTACAATACTGTTAGTGCCTACTGCACATATATGGCTTCATGATTCTCACAAGCTCCACCACATTCCCCTTCACATCCATCTCAAATATAAAAAGAAAAGTTGTGAACCTTTCTGTGTTCAGTTTTGAACATCATGGAACTGTTCACAAACTCTCTGTGCAGTGCAGTGTGAACTAATATTGACAGACTTCTTGTGAACATTGTGACATGGAAAGGAGGCACAGAAAAATTACATCTCTAGACCAGTAGAGTAGAACAATGTACAGAAATAATGAACAAGAGCTGAGTAAAGCACACAGAGGGGAAAAAAAAAATAGCATCACACTTCTATGGACAAAAGATGTTTTGCTTCCCTGACTCACTTTGGCAGTAGGTTCACGATGGTTTAGGAATGAATCCAGGAGCGTTTCACATGTTAGATCAGTTTTATCCCCAGCAATGCAGACCAAACAGGTAAAAAACCACTAACAAGTGTAGTGAGATATAAAATTACTGAGTTGAGACATTCGATACAGTATTGAGATTATATGAAAATTCTGACCAGATTAAGATGTAGATTTTTCTGGTTTCATTGTTTATTAGTATTGATTACCATATTGAAATCTTCAGGTGGGATTTTCCAAAATATGAGAATTTGGATATTTGCTTTTGACTTGTGAAGAGTGAATTTGGATTGTGTTTAAATTGTCTCAAATTCCAGCAATTTTCAAATATTTTTGAAAATTCAGGAATTTTTGTTTGAGTTTATATTTATTTAAAGTATGTCTCAAACATCTATGAGAAAAATAGAATGAAAATATGTATGTATAACTACTGTTAAATATCTCCAATCTTCTTGAGATTTTCAAGTCAAAAGTAGGTGGTATGACTGAACCAAATCTCTTTAGTTGAGAGAAAACTGGTTTTAAAGCATGTGGAATATTTTCCTGTCATGACATTAGTCTAGGAAATAAAAAATGGATTAATATTCTGGGCTCCAGTTTTCAAAACTGCTGTCAACGTTGACCTGTCTCAGCCTCAGCCTGTGCTAAAGACTATCACGAACACTTCTGGATAGTTAGCTTTCCACCAGCTATTAGCAGTGCATTCAGCCAAAAAGAAAAGTCAAAACAGTGTCAGCTGCATTGGTAATCAGATAAACAGAAAAACCACAGAGATCAGTAATCTTCATTACAGTTGTGGCCATATGCTTCCTAATGTCCGGTGTTTTGAGCTGGGAGTACAGACAGTTTATCTGGACTGACCCAGGAGGGTCTTACCCCTCAGGTTAGCTGGCAGATTGCCCACTTGACCACATAAAGAAACAGAGTCCGTGAAATCGAAAGGAGCTGACTGCAGCTCAGGCATTGAGAATAGGAATCTCACACCAAGCTCTCAGTTCTGTAACTTTCTCTGTTTTCCTTTAGAGGAAACTAGGGCACTGATTTTAGGTCTTTTGCTCTTATCAGCTGTCTTCGTGAAACCAGTAGGAATATCATTTTTGAGATTTTTAGCCCTCAAGTTTAAATTGGCTAATGGTTGTCTTTTGTTGGAAGGAAGGGAAAAGGGAGAGAAAAGAAAGATGGAGAGACAGACAAATCAGTTACATAAAACTTATTTCAATAGGAAGCCAAGTTAAACTGCCTTTATCAGTAGGAATTGCAAGGACTAGTTATGTAACTCTTCAGCTTATTTCAAGAGGTGATAAACTGTTCCTAATTAAGCATTCAGCTACAGTCCCATTATAAGACTTCTTTTCCTCTCTCCAGGAGCTCAATAATTAATAAAAAAAAATCAAAATGTTAAAACTAAAAAACCCCACCAACAAACCCATAAAAATCCCTGTGTGTTCACATTTCTAGGGTTAAGACTTACTGACAACTAAACTACTTTATGAAAATCATGATTAAATTGAGTAAGTACTTTTTAAGATTAGAAGACTTTAAATAACTTATTTTTTTTTTAAATTGCAAGGTCTATTGTTCCTTTGTATCCATCTCGCTATCCAACCAAATCGTATAATACCAGACTGTGTCTGAAACATAAGTAGATTTCAGTACTGACTATGCAAGAATAAGCTTTTGGGACATGAATGGTAATTTTTTTAAGAAATATCTGTATTTGAAAAAATAAAAAAAAAAAAAGACTGATTTCTCCACCTGTGAAGATTTTAAAGAAGGATAAAAGCCCCAGCTTCACCACCAAGCTCTGAATTGCACTGGGATGTTTCTGAAGTCTCCTTTTAAAACACTCTTCAAAATTTCCCACAAATAAAAAAAATCCATTTTCCAGGCATAAAGGCATAATCCAGAGGGCAGTGATTTCCTTACGAGGTGGTAGAGCTGGGGTGGGAACCCAGATCTGTGTGTCCTTCTCAGTTGGCTGCTTTTGTTGGCAGCAGCTGAAGAAGCTGAACTGCCTGTGTGATTTTCTGCAGTCTGCGTGCACTGCAAAAGCCAAAACTCACAAATGTTCTTACTTTTCAGTACTTCATTATGCCTTGTAAAATATGTGGTGAGTGGCTACTCATTAATAGTAAGGGATCCTAGATTTTGTTTTGCAGCCATCGTCAGCTGTGACTTACACCTTGCTAAGATGCTGATTTCCATGTAGTACTATGTTCCTGTGATTCATTAGCTTTCACCCAGTCTTGCCTTAGTAATGGAAAAATTAAGCACTCGTGTTCTCACATGATATTTTCTTGTGTTTACATTATACCTTTTCCACTATCTCAGTTTAATTTGCCTTGACTTATGTAAAGGTTCTCCTCCAAAAGCCCCTTCCTCTAGACCAAAGCAATGAATTCAATGTGGGGAAGGCTTGGCATTGTCTTTTCACTCAGAGAAATAGATCACAGAAAAGGAAGCCTTTAAAATGCTACTATCCATCTCTTTACTTGATTAGTACATAAAGAGCGTAGTGCAAGAGTAAAGGCTGAAGAGTTCCTCTCTTACATTAATCTCCTCCATTACATTATATTAAGTAATCTCTTCCTAAAATAACTATACAAATGCAACACTACTGGTAAAATAAATTTCACAATGGGATTTTTAAAGTATTGTAACCCTTGAATAATTTTTTTTTTTTTTTTTTTTTTTTTTAACTCAATCACAAAATTGCATCCCAAATGCTATAGAGACATCTGCTCTGAATCGTCCTCAAACTGGTGGGATTGGCAGCTCTCTTTACAGTCAAAACATTCAACAAAAAGATTCCTCAGTTTTCCCTCATCACACACAATTATGAGTTTTGACTTCAAATACTTATACTTACATAATTACAGTATTCTGAGATGATGTCCTAAATATATATGTTTCCCAGCTTGACTGTGACTTCAAGCAAATTCTCTTGTCTGGGGTGCTTGGTAAAGTAAAACTGAATTAGGAGAGTACAATAAAGCAAGTTAGAATGTTTAGATACAATAACCAAAAATAAAGTCAATTTAATCTTCCAAAGTAGGACAGCTTTTCAGTGTATTCGTCACTATGGAGATTTAACAGTTGATTCCAAATTGCATTTTAATAGCAAACTTACATAATTGTGAGTCCTAGTGTGTTACTGCTGAGTGGATTAAGGCTGGAGTTTCTAGTTAGACAGATCCTACTTAGCCTGTACTGAAAGCATGCTAATAGTTTACATGTGTGCATGACAGTTGTTAATAACTGTCTTTATAATCAACTTTGTATTTCTCTTTTCTTTCTCACTCAATACTATGTAAAAGAGGAAATAAATTGTAGTGGTCAATGCTGGGGATTGAAAATCAAAATTCCTAATTTTGATTTTTGTCTTTAGTTAGTTTGACCAATGAGAATGAACTGCTATTTTTGCACTATATATTTTAAATAAGCACTCTTTTCTTGTTTCACTGTGTATTTGTAGGTAGAAAATATATTTTGGTGGATGTTTTTAGAAATACTTGTGAGGGAAAAGAATCTCAGATGTCTGTAAGAGATTGCTGAGCTCTTGAATCTGGGAGAGTGGGAAGGTTATTTTTGGTTCTGACTGAAAAACTATTTGGTTTTGGCAGTGTTTTTTGCATGTGCTCTCTTCCTTCCTACATGCTTGATTTGTAACCAGTTTTAGTTGTTGTGTAATGTGAGGCAAATGGTTTGCTTTCAATTGCCTGTGCCTTAGTTTCTCCAACTGGTAAATGGTTCAGAAAAATAATCTACTCTAAAAGTGCTGGGAGGCTTAATTAAGTGTTTATAAAGTACTTTGAGACTTTTGCATGAAGAGCATTATGGATGTGTAATATATAATTATTATTAATGTATATTGCAAATTATTTTTATCTCTGGCAATTTTTCTATTACTTTAAAAAAAAATTAGCCTAATGTAAAATATTGGCCAAATAGACAGAATTGCTGCAATTCCTTTAGTAAAAGTTCAGTGATGGAGTCATGTTGACTTTTATCTTCAACGATCTTCCCTTACAATCTTTCAGAGACACAGAACTTGTGCTGTGCTTCTAATTGTTGGCTTCAGGCTAAAACTTTTGATCACTTTATTTCCGCTACTTTCTGTTAAACTCACTGAATGAAAAGGCTTGATAACATTTTATACTGACTAATTCTTTATTTTGGGGAATATGAAAAATGAATTTGACCTTCTGAATTTTTAGTCTAAACTTTGCCTAACAGGGAGCATCCTCATTCTTGTTTTCATTCATATTAATACTGCATCTATCTCTTTTGCCCTGTAAAAAGCTATTAATATTGTTCTATTAACCTCCTTCTAAGTAATAATGACCTTTCCCCTGAAAATGCAATTATTGGACTTTTTTCCCATAATAAATCTCATTTATAAGAAAGTTTGGCCTTGTGCACTTTGTAATCTGCCATTTTCTTAAAAAAAAATAATCATGCTTTATTTTCAAATAAGTACATTATTTTTATTCAGAAAAATATTCTATAACTCATACGCTTGGTCATAATTTGAGAGGAGGTGATGGCGCCTTGGTTCAGCTGTTTCATTGACTTTGGAAAGAAGCAGCCTCAAATGACAATGCTCAATGTGAAAATCTTTTCTATGCAAGACAGACAAATCATCTATAACTACTTGTAGGGTGAAGATATTTTTGTGGTTATAGCAGTAGACTGGAAATGAGTAGAGCTGTATTCGTAGATTCAGAGCCTTGATGTGTTTCAGATTTTATATTTTCTGTGAATATTGTTTCTTTCAGTTGACCCATCAAATTAGAATATTGCTTTCTTAAAGCAAGGACTGAAGTAAAGGCAGCAGTTACAGACTCTGTTAGAAATCAGAAAGCAGTGAGTGCTGAGGATTCCTTAACAATGACATAAACGGAGTCAAATTTATAGCATGGACAATGAGAATGTCCTTTCATGACTTTTCTCCACCCATCTCCCAAATTAACCAGACACACTACTAGGAACGTTAACACATTATTCATGATTTCAAACAGTATTAAGTGTGCCATATAGGTAGGAATACAGGAGCAACACCATACCCACAATTTTAGGGTGAAGAATTATTTTTTAAAGTTTGTTTTTCTATTTGCTTGAACTGCGCACTTCAGAAAACTGTATCTTCTTTACATTTCCTGGCTCTGTGACTCATCGAAATGAGCTGCGTTAGTCACATCAAATTATGTGTTTTGTAGAATAAGACAGGAAAAGCAGCACATTGAGTCATCGTCACAGAGAGGGTGGCTGCCAAGCCAGTATCAGACAATATGGGGAAAAACAGGCATATGAAACAACCAGGGTCACAGAAACACAGCATAGTGACAGGAAATCATGTACAATCAGGTGAATGTGAGCCTTCTCATCTTTTCAGTCTGTTTTTCAAGAGATACACATGCTATCATGATGTTTACCTGTCAGTTCCTGTTCCCCAGTAACTTTCTAAACTACTGGCATCTTTTAGTCAAATTTGTTGAAGTGCCTGGGGACTCAAAAACATGAAATTCTTCCATGAAGTTCTTGTGCATTTCGTAAGGATTGTTCCTTTTATCAATCAGGGTTATGTCTTCTACAGTCCCCTGAGAGCATTCCATCTCCATATGTGGAAATTATACTATATACCTGTGTAGTACTCCAAACTAGGATTCATTTTTGCTACTCTTCATGGAGTAACTTGCTTGTATGACAACACTCTGACCTAGGTGTTTTGTTGATAGCGTTATTCTTGGTAAAACTGTTCAAGTTCTTTATAGTTTCAATAAATCACTGTAGTTTAAATGATAACTTGATTTCTGAATGCTCACATCATTCTCCATTTCAGCTACATTCCAATTTTTACTTCAGTTCCCTTAGGAATGATGTTTGAAGCAGTTGTACTGGTCTGTCTGTTTGTTGTCCCCAAACTCATTTGAAAATAAGGCCCAATTCTGACAAAATTGATTAAGGAGTGGAAGTCCCTATTTAAGTTCTTGTAGCTTAATGAAAATAAGTATGTGGCTAGAAAAAAAAATAGCTTAAGCTAATTATCCTTCAGTAAGTCAATTAGTAGACTTGTCCCGGCTAGCCAAATAGCTTGCCTGTGCTTCCAGACAGACTACAGGATGAATTATCTTTTCTTTGCTGGAGAGTTACACAGGTGGTGGGAGAATAGGTCTGGTAGATAATCTGGGATTATTCTGACAGGGAAAATAAAGGAAACAAAATAAACACTTGCAAGACATTGAGGTTTCTTCTTCCAATAAAACAATCTTTTTTTCAAATCTTTGGCAATATTTTTTCATGAACATTTTAGAACTTGCTAAGGGGAAAAGCTATGGCAAAAACTATAGCGCTATTTTCTTATGCTCTATTTTCTTTTTGCTGACTTATCTGGATGGTGAAGCCTATCTGGGAGCCTTGGTGGGGAAGGGTATCTCTCACCTCCTCTGATTACTATAAGGGGTGATATTGAGTACAGATTGCTTAAAATGCTGTGAGGAGGGGGAGGAGCAATTAGGAGCAGTTAGCAAGGACTGGTTAGCAACTCAGCTAACTAGTCCTTGAAGGAAGAATGTCCCCATGTTTGCTTTGTTGGTGAGCACAAGGAAGAAGTACGAGCACCACAGCTCTCTGAGAAGGCAGTACTGGTGTCCATCACATACTTCACTTTGAACAGAACCTGAGGGTACTTTTCCACTAACCTGAGTGTTAGAAACCCTGAGATCATGGGAGAGGAAATGCTCTACTTATACTAATATGTTTCTACCATAAAACAGCTGTTTATAAAAGTTTAGATAATATAAAAACACACAGAACAAAACACAAAATCTGCGTGATTCTCAGTCAGTCTTTTTTATTATTGTTTTATTTATGAGGAAGAAGAACAGACTATTAATTCATGCTTTTTAAATTATTTTGAGGTGATGGTGTTGTGATTGGGTTCTTGCCTTTTCTACAGATAGTGCATGTGTGTCAGTAGAGTTAACACTACAGTGTTTGAAACAGGAGTGTTCTCGGAAGCACTCTAGTTTGGTACAGCTGGCTGTCTTTTCTCATGGGCCTAATTTCATTTTAGGTTGTCTCTGATTTTGGAAAGTCAAGCAGAGTTTCTAGGAAGCTTCTGATTTTCAGTAATTTTCAAGAGAGCAGACTTAGTCAGGTTTGGTACTGCCCCATTCTGACACATACATATACACACATCTGCATCACCGGTTTCAGAATGCTTCCCAAATTGCCCAGTGTGTCTACAAACCCTAGATTTTGGTAAATTTGTATAAAAAGAAATCACAGGCACACCAAATATTACTCTTTTACAACTTTCCTCTAAGTGGATGTGCTGTTGCTGCAGTAATTCATTTAATAACTGCTTTGGATAACTCCTCTTGATCCCCACAGTTTTCTATCCATGATGGAATATTGAGCAGTTCCACACAAAATATATTTATTTAACTTCCAGCAGGACAGGTATGTCCTGGCACACTTCCTGCTGTTGTCTGGAGAAGACGACTTCAAGAACTATTCAGAGGAGTGTTATGCTGAGGGTCCTTAGACTTATTCCTGTTTGCAGTGAACACTGAACATTTTTCTGGAAGTTTTAGAGACAGAGTTAGAGCAGTGAACAAAGAATGCCTTCTGTTCCTTAAAAGAAAAATGGACTAAGCAGAGCCACTGTTAGAGTCTGAGAATCAGCTCATCGTGGCTCAGAAGCAAAAGGGAGAGATGAAACCAAAGCCTCCTCAAGCATATCTCATCCCAACTCTCATCTCCCTTCTCAGTATCAAAGTGTATTGTCTTAATCTGGATTTGTGATTTATTTGTGAACTATCTAGTGGGTGGCAGAGGTGGGGAGCAGAGCTGCACAAAGCTCCCCAGAGCTGCTGACCGAAGTAAATAGTGTGTCATAGCACATTTATCAAATAATAATGGAAACTGTATAAAACATATAGGAGAGGGAGGGGGAAAACCCATTCCCTTCTG
Source organism: Centrocercus urophasianus (assembly GCF_019232065.1). NCBI lineage: Eukaryota > Metazoa > Chordata > Aves > Galliformes > Phasianidae > Centrocercus > Centrocercus urophasianus. Next base: position 40,008,574 of record NW_024884586.1, read on the forward strand.
GGAAGTTACTGAATATTTCAGCCGGTTTATGAAAGTATGTGTACGTGTGTTTGGAAGGGGGGAGGTTTTCCTAGCTTCACCTCTGAAAATAAATCACTGGTCCAGGATGTCTGAGCAGACAAGTAAAATGGATGAGCACATTATGGATCAAGGAGGTGGTATTCCTGCCTTGGTTAGTCTGAGGGAGACCACCCAAGTGCTGTAGGACTGTTATGAGACAGTAAGTTGTGCCTGTAGAGTTCCAAAAGGCTCGAGCTTCAGCCTCTGGCATGGTAGGAAAGTGATGAATAAAATAAAAGAAATGGTATTTCTCAAACAGCTGGCACAGCCTAGTCATTTACCTGAATAGGCTTTTTTACTAATACATTTTTTTTTCTCTTTTATTATTTTGCTGATGTAGATAAAATGGAAAAAAAAAAAGTGACAAAAGTGTAATAGTGATGCCTGTTTTAGAAATACATTCCTGTTCAGATACCATTAAAAAAAAAGAAGTATATAAATATATTTTAATGATACGTTATGTAAATTTTCCACTGTTTCCCACTGTTGACTTTCAGAATACAGAAGACAAAACCTTGTGCTACCACTGATGTTGAGAATAATCTTGTATCATAAATTGTCCATCAAAATCAGTTGGAACTACTTATGGGAAGAGGAAAACTTTCCATATCAAAAAGTTTTGTAGAACCCAGCTGCTTGTTACCCAACAATACAGAGTTAGAAAGGGTCTCACAGGGTACAGAAGTATCCTTATTAATATATGTATAGATGCAATTTTAGAATTCTTTGAGGGAGAACCAGATCTGAGTTTTGAAACTTACATACTTTACAGAAAAACTAGTTACAATGTAGCAGATCAACTTTTTCTATTTACATATATCAATAGTGATTGAAGCCTTATCAAGCTACGTATTGTACTGAATTAGATGAACTCTGGGTTCTAAGGAAGCCAATAGGGATTAAAAGGCAAAACAGATGTCTTCATGGAAAAACATCTGAAAAAAATTTTCTGTTATTTTACATTTTATTTGAAATTTTAATTGAAGTAATGTTGAAACTTAATCAGAAGTTTCTTTCTCTTATAGTAGATAATTTTGCATTGCTCTAAAACAATTTTAAAACCATTACTGCAAAAATACATGTTTTAAAAAATCAACATGGGATGATTTCCCCCCTTGGTTGATCACCTCTGGTATGAATCCAAGAGCATTTTCAGCCAGATGTTGCCTCTGCTGTGGTAAGTCAGGCACTCATCTGGGGCAAGGATTGGGGTGGGATTTGTCAGGTGGCAATGTGATAAACTCACCTTTGACACCACTCAGTGGATCCAAGGCCACAGAGCAGTGATGCTGGTGCTTTTCAGGTGCTTTGCCTCCTGCAGGCAGTATCCCAGCAGAGTGTCAGATATGTTCCTGGCGGTGGAATGTGGGAGGCTGGGATGCTGAGCTCATGCCATCATTAAAGTGCCTGTATCACATTTCTCAGGAATGGAGATGTTAACTCCCCGTATTCAGGCCAGATTTCATTTTCAGCTCTTATATTGTGCCTACCTAAATCTCCCCTGAAGTTTTGATTTGATACAGTACTGCCCATGTGGTGCCTTAAACTGTACCATGCAGTGTTGCTGCCTGTACTGTTCAACATCTGCTTGGCTTCACCTCAAAAGTTGCTGAGTTCAGCTATTTAAAAAAAAAAAAGAAAAAAAAAGACTATTCTACTTTTTTACCACTTTCAAGGGAGCTAACACAAATGGAGCTCTAACTCTTCCTGGGCAGGTGCAGAACAATTGCTGTTTGTGCTGGAGAACAAGGCTGCAAGAAATGGGAAAGAATCTGTCTCTGCCCAAGGGCTTAGGGAACCCAAGGAACCCATGCACAGCTTGTGCCATAAACTTTGGGCTGTAGTTGCAGCTGTGAACTCTGTGTGAGTTTTGTAGCCAGCAGATCTGCCCCTGCTGTGTTCCTAGCTTGCTTAAAGCAACCCACTCTGTTCCCAGCATGTCCCTGCAGAAAATGCTTCACATCAGGCTGGAGGCGATCTGGAGGCCAATTATGTTTATTCCTTAAGGAGTTTAGTAGTAGAACAGAGGATGGAAAGCAAAGAGAGCTGCCCTCAATGGTCTGTTATGGAGAAGTTTCTCCAATGAGGGGTCCTTTCTAAGGGAACCTTTTTTTTTTTTTTTTTTTTTTTTTTTCAGGGCACTTCGAACTTCCTCATATCTCTATGTTGTAAGGCAACCTCGGTGCATGAGATGCATACCTGACAATCCTGCACTTAAATTAATATGTAAGAAGCATACCATTAAACGAGAACCAGGAAAGGCTGATCTGTTGTTGAAAGTGTTATTTAATACATAATCACTGAAAAGATTCTTCTTTGTAGAGAAGACGACAGCTTTCCTCACCGTAAAGTATAGGCCTTGATCCCGTAATTATTTTGGCAGGTGCTTAATTCCCAAAGTGTGAGTTATCCTATGAAATTCAATGCACACAGTGAGACAAAGGAGTGGGAAGGGAGTAGGAAGGGATTACAAATGTTGAGAGAAAGGCAAGAGGGGCTTTCCAAACAAATGGGACTAAAAGAAGGATTGAAGGAGGAGAGGACAGGCTATTGGCAGATGGGAATAGGAAGGCAATTCAGATCTGATGTTGAATCAGCATTTACTGACACGAATGTGATGCTAATGGAAAGGATTTGGGAGAAGAACAGTTATAAGCTAATAGATTTGTTCACTTCAAAACATTCAGTATGCAGGTAATAACATGTAGACATTGTTTATAATAACTTAAAGTGACATTTTTGGTTTCAGGGAGAATTCATGGTGAGAAACACGGAATGCCACACTCACCTGTTTTCCTTCGTCTTTTCTTCCTTCTTGAAATATATTTCTGGAAGTCATTAAAATTCAGATCCCATCATTTGTAACAAATGATGTGAAGTGTTAGGTACAGTACTTGGAGTATATGTTTGTTAAAATGAAGGAAGAGACTCTTCCAACACTTTGGGATTTTATGAATGATTTACATCTGGTGCTAAAGTTCATAAATGAAACGTGGGAGAACCAGATGCTTCATTTCTTGACTGCATCGTGTCTGCACATACTGATGGTGAATTGAAAACAGGGATGTCTCATAAATCAAGAAAATCTATTTTTGTACTCTTGATTTCTATTCCGAACATCCATATAACACCCAAACAAATGTGGTAAAATTGGTTCCTTGAGAAACCCTTTATGTTTAGTAACAGTGTGGACATGTTAATAAATAAAAAAAAAAAAAAAAGAAAAAAGAGAGAGAGAAAAAAGAAAGGGAACTAATCTTCAGAATAAAAAATGCTCTGAATGAGCAACTGTTCTTAAATATCAGTGAAGAAGGCACTTCATTTAGAAAATAGTCTGAATGGAACCCTTAAGCAAATTCTGGCATTTGTGCAGGGAGACAAGGTATGTAGCATGGAAAGAATAGGATGACATTTCCAAACTTCAGACTTTAGGGAGGGAAAGAAATTAAAAGCCAAATTATTCCTTTGGTTACTGGAATGATAACTGAAGGCAGAATGTGGCCTGTGGTTTGCATAAGGTGATTGATGCTCACTAGCAGAAATATGCGGAGAGCTGAGTGAAATTCATATTTTTAACTGTTTTCATCAATGTTTTGGAATGATACACTGCCTGCTCTCCTTTCTCATTGGCATCTCCTATTAGCCTAACAGGTGAACGTGGTTTGTTATTGTATTTTAGTGTCACCAGATTTTTTTTGCAAACAGGTTTTAAAATATCATCAATTGAATTATAATGAAAGAATAAGCAAAAGTCTTTGTGCCTACAGGTTTGCTTTTGAATAGAATGAGTGGATTCACATTATCCTAACTCACCCTACACACTTCCAAAAAAAAAAACCCCAGATCAATCAAACCCCAAAAGAAAAAAAAACACTTCTTAAATGATTTTACCACAGCTCCAGAACTACCTGTGAGAAATGGCAGGTGTCAGTAATCAGTACAGTTGAACAAGTTGTACACAAGAAGGTTGCCACATACCAGCTGACACATGATGACTGCCCATGTGTGACCCATTAGCCTCCAAAACACTGCCTTTGGTGATGGAGCTCAGCACCCAGCACAGGGTGTGAGGTGGGCTTGACTCACCCTGCATTTGCTGTGGGGGAGCAGTGTTCAGAACACACAGGCAACACTTGCAGCTCAGCAGAAACTTGATATCCTGTGGTATCCTGTTTGTGTGTCTAAATCCTGGATGTGCATGCCTTGCTAGCTCTGTTAACAATAGAAAAAATACGTTTATTTAAATGTATTTACACATCTAGAAAACAGAGAGTAAGTGTGCTGACAGAAGTCAGACTTAAGGAGGGGTTTCATGGAGGTGCAAGCAATGGTTAGCAGCCAGTTTTCAAGGAGGCTTCCCTAATGCCAAAGGCAACATGAGACCATGGAGGCATTTGCAATGGTACCAAGGTGGGCACTGCTGGCAGTGCAGATGGAGCTGGTGAGCTGAGCTCATCTTCAGGGTGGGTAGGGAGATTGTACAGCCTGTGGATCTGCTGCCCCACTGCTCCTTTCTTGGACTCCAGTGGAAGTTTTGCTTTTTATCAGTGGGAACAAGGTCAACCCTTTTGGGATGGTGAAGGCGGGGAAATATTTATCCATTATACGCTGGGCATCTTGCAGACTTGTTACAGACAGTTACTACAAGTGGCAGAATTGCTCTGTTCTCCTCTTGGTTACATTTCTGCTCAAAATATGTCCCCAACAAATACAATTTCCTATATGTCATAAAACACAAAGGGAAGCACTTTTCACGCCAAATATCAGAAAAAAATGCTCTCTTTTCTCAACTGCAGAGGTAACAGAAATGATATGTTCATTTTAAATTCCATTCATGTAGGCCCTAATAAAAGCTATTATAAAATACAATTGTGTGGAGACAAAAAGAGAGATAATATCACTATAGCTCAATATAAAATTTAAGTAATTAAGACATGAAAACTATTACACAATTTACTTTGAATGCAATGTGAATAATAAAATGTTTAACTGTTTCACTTCTGTTTTTTTTGTTTTGTGGTTGTTTTGTTTTGTTTTGTTTTTTAATTTGAGGTTGGAAAATTGCAGAAGATCTGAATTCCGTATTACTTCAGAAGATGAGCAGGACTGAAAATTAAGTGAGCTGTGTTTTCCAAGTAAGTCATGTATGTGTTTTTAGATGTTGATGTAAGCATGATACTTTGTCGCATCACTGGTTCTATGTGAGAAATGCCAATTTCAGGTGATTTTGATGATGGCTGCAAATAAAAAAGGGCGCACTGAGTGAGATGTGGAGTATTTCAGCAGTGCAAGCTAGGAAACTGCATAATAGTTACGAAATTGTGTAGACAGGTGGATAGATCCCAAGATTAAAACAAAAGCATCCATAAAGATATTGGAAAGAAAATAGTTTTTAAGTGGGAGCTGCTTAAGCTCTGCATTTTTCTTTCACCTAATTCAGCACTTCATCTTCTTTTTTGTGGGTTTTAGCAGTGCTACTGGTAGGTGACTGAGAGAAAAGCTCCATTTAGTTGTTCTCTAGTTGAGTGAATATCATAATTCAGTATCTTTAGTACACATTTTATTCTATCACACCCTGACATGTGCATGGCAGTCACAGGTGTGTGCCAGCACTGCGTGGTAACACTTAGCAACATCAGCTCTATGATCCAGCACTGGTTTATTTTTCATTATATTCCAACTTGGTTGTTGTGTGCATTTGTTTTCTTGTTCAAATTCGTGGCAATTTGCTTCAGCCCGTGCCCAGGCTTTCAGTGGAGCAGCATTCTACTAAGCTGCAGGGACTGATGGCTCGTCCTGGTGGTTCAGTAGGTGGCACTCTTCCCTTAGATCTGTCCAAGCGATGTCCCAGGTGTTACTCAGTGTGTGAAGCATTGGTCCTGCAGGAAGCCAGGCTGCAGACCCGCAACTTGCACAAACTGCTATGGTGTCAGGGTCTGACATCTGCCAGTGCCCAGGTTGGAGCACATCCTCCACTGGGTGCAGTCTGCGTGGTTTGGGGAGCACACTTGGTGTCTGCGCCGCAGCATCCATCTGCACACCTGCCTCATGCTGGGGATGGAAGCAGGGCATGTGGTGTGACTGGCTTTTTCTGGACAACATTTACCCTCATGTTACAGTTCCATCCAAAGACAGAACACTGGTAGTGCTATGGAAACAAGGTTGAGAAGTCAATAAGACACAGTTTTGATCTCCAACATGTTTTTTAGGGTAACACTTTCAAAAATGCGTCTTACTGCTTTTGTTTGGTAAATTTTCAGTCAGTTTGTCTGCTAGGCCTTCAGAAGGTAAAAATTTTCAGATCCACTTAAAGCATTTTGGTACTTCTCAGACCTTCAGCAGCCAGGCTCTAAATGTCTCAAGATGGGTGCCTTCCTTTGTAAAGTTTTAGTTTTTGCCTCTCAATGCCTTAATGTCTTGGCTGTAAAATGGAATGGCTGAAGGTTTTAAACCTTACTATGTGCCTGTAAGCCTCAATGTGTAAAAGGTTGTGATGTGCTCAGCAAAAAAAATGGAATTGAGCATTGTGTTTATGCTCATTTTTATGATGAAGCAGCTTCTTTATGAAGACTACTTCTTAGACACTTTTTGTGAGTGTGTGTGTGCATATTACATATAGACATATACACACTATATTATGGCCATTGAAAAAATGTTGTAAATAGATTGGAATGGAGAAGCATAGTCATCACAATCTGTAAGTGAAACGGTGATGAATGACAGGCTCCAATTTCGGCCTATGAAGTTTTCACTTAATAGTTATGTGCATTACCATTTGTTCTTATAATTGCTAAATACTTGAATATTTTTTCTTAAATCATTGGCTATTTGCATGCTTTAAGATCAATGACTAAAACAATTAAGAAGTAAATGGTACACAGGTTAAATTTAAGCACTGACTTTCCAGAGAAGAAGAGTTGCAGGTTTAAGGTTCCTTACTCTCCCTAGTAACTCATCCCATTTGTAGTTTAATATTTGAGATATAAATTATTCATGAATAGTTCTTAGCAATCAGTGAATTAGCCACTTGCAATTAAAAAAAATTGACCTCCTCTTCTCACATTTAGTCTGACTAAAGTCAGCATCATTGCTGTGTGATTGGGGTCTCATCTATTTTTATCTGCTTCAGGAGTTGTTTTGATTCAAAGTTGACAAAACCACCTCAGAAACATTAAAAAGGGAAGGGGAAGGGGAAGGGGAAGGGAAGGGGCATATGTATTGGTGCTAGCAGTACATGCTGGCCTACTGCGTGGATTTCATTATTTCCACATACTGCAACTCTGGTGAAAAAGAAAATAAATAAATAAATAAAAGACCTTTCATTTATGACAAGCTATTTAGAGAACTCCGCATAAGAAGAGAAGAAAGGCCATCCAGAATGTGCGTGATCCTGTTGAAAAGCCATGAGGAACATCTAGGAAAGCCAGAGCATACTGACCAAACAGTCTGATGTCTCTGTGGAAAAGCAATGTCATTTTACATTAGCTAGCTCTTCCATCCCTTTACCAAATAAAGAAAATACATCATTTGGAACAGTTATTAATATAGAAAAAGATTATGTTAGAAAAGGGTTAGCCATCTAAATAGGCAAGTTCAACAAGAGATTATTAGGTCTCTAGAATAGACATGTGTGAATTTATGAAGCTTAGTAGGAGGCTAATTTAGCCTTATGCATACCTTTTATCACTTGGTTATTCCAGTATATATGTCTGTATGTATGTATATGTGTGTGTACATATATATATATTTAAGGCAGCTCTAGCACCCTCATCTTTATCTACCTCAGTTTGATTTCTTCTTATCTTTATAGATACTAGATACAGATTTATAGAATAAATACTTATTTATTCATACATATGACACTGTGTAAAAGACATGTTAGTATGAAAAGACTGTTCACCCCCAACATCAGTGGATAAAGTTGAAGAATGTACACTGAGGGAAACATCAAGAATATACTCTTTAGAGAGTTAAGAAGAACACATGAAATTAGAGTAACACAAAGTGTTGAGGACAAGATTTAAGAGCAAAAAGATGGCTGGTTACAGGAAAAGCTGTTGAGATGTTCTCAGAGAGAATGTAAGATGTAAGTAGATTCTGTCTCTGAAGTTTGATGAGAAGAATAGAAAACCCTTAAGAGAGGTTTCAGTGCAGTAAAGACTGAAAATCTGATTGAATAGGTTCAAGGAGTAGGCTACAAGAAACTAATTCAGCAGAAAATTGTAAATTATGTAGATAGATAGAAATTCAATAAGCTGGACTAAAGAGGCAGACTGGATCATAATGGCAGAGATATCTAGGACGAAGCATGGACATACTAAAGGTAAAAGAGACTTCTGGCCATATATCTCATCATAATTACCATAAATCAGTGCAAGGGATTCTTGAAAAAGCTGATTATGCTGCAGTAAAAAGTTCTCATCTTGGGCCTTATTCATATGCTCTGGTCTGTCTCTTAAAATTTCTCTTCTGAAAATACTATAACAAAGTTTATTATGTTCATGACCTCTTAACTTCATTAAATAAGACAATAAGTTTGATTATCTTTTTTCTGGATAATAAAATTTCATTTTCTATCTATAGTAACAAATTCTATCTATAATAACAAATATATTTTGTTAAATTTTATTATTTTACACGAGGCTCATTGAAGCAAAACTGTTTCCCTCATTCATCAATTTTAAGTGGTAAGAAACACAGAATTTAATATCTTTAGAAGATAAAGTGAAAATCAAACAACAGCATAGAATATTCATCTCATATGTTAATTCTCAAGTATGCACATCTCAATTGTTTAAAAATAAAACTATTTTATTAATATCCTTGTAACCATCTTTTGCCTACCTTTGCCCTGTTGTGCTGGGAAATGGAGCAGGAATATGTGATGCTAATCACAGGAAGATTTTGAGAACTCCAAGAAGAAAAATACACTTTTGGGAAGCAACACTTTAGCCAGCTCCACCTGCTCAGCTTGCCCCCTTTCGAGCCTGACAAAATGCCCTATTATGTTTCATGTGTCCACCTAGCTTAAAGCTTGAATCCGGGATCTTACGGCTTGTGTTTATAAGATAGCGAGCTATTGTTTAAGACAAGAATCCACACTGTGTACTGTGCAGTGTGCTATATTAGAGTAAAAAGTCCTGAGCTGGTACATCCCCTAATTATCTTGGGTTTGTGCAAAAGTCAGTGTGAGAAGTGAAACTTGTGGAGACAGCCTCCTCCACATTTACTTTGCTCAATCTCATAAATGACACTAGCTATCAGCTTTGCTTCCAGAGGTTTTCCAGATTTCTGCTGTTTCTTTTTGGTCTGCCTGTCTTTGTCTGTTAATTTTCTCTAAGTCAACATATTCAAAGCAGCGCTTAAGAATGCAAAGATTATCCACTTCCAGTACCTCCTCTTAATGGACAGACACGTATAGTATCTGCTGATGAATGACAGTTTATTGTTCTTTCTCATTACAGTATCATGTAAATCTACTGACTGGTTGGGGAAACTGGGAGCTTGTTTGCCCTATAAACTTTCTCAAGTGCCTGCTGGAGGCAGAGTGTGTTTCCCAATGACTGTACTTCACTAGCAACCTCTGAGAATGCAAAACAGACAAATAATCCCAATGTGCATAGCACAGTACAGGCAGGAAGGATATCTTTTAATGTAAATTGACTTTAAAGTTCGCAGTCTGAAGTGCCTGAAGTGGTTAAAAGTTAGCTGATGGTTTGTAATAATACTCAGTCTTTTTTTCTTGTTTCATGGTGTAGAAAGCATTGATTGGCTGGGCTGATTATAGCCTTACATGTCAAAAAGGTGCAAGTTGTTCTTAACACTAGAAAATCAGTTCTTACATGGGCAGGCTTACTGAATGATAAGCTATATGACATAGACATGAATTTTGTATGCTTGAGGTTGATGTAAACTTTGCTTGTATGACATTTCCATGTAGGTATGGCCATTAGCTGTTAGATTATGTTACAGCTCATATGCATTGCTTGCAGTTAAAATGAAAGTCAGTGTCATGCAATTTTATTCAATTCAGGGAAAAAAAACTAATTGTCCTTCTGCCAAAGTTTAAGTGCTGCATTTTTTCATTGGAATTTAACAAATGTTCATCTTAAAATAGACTGACAGTGGGTCAAACTGTTCCACTTTATCTGTTATGAACTTAGAATTTATCAAAGCTTGTACTCATTCTTTCAAGAGCAATTTGTATTTTCGCTCCTGGATTTAACTATCAAATTCTCCCTTGAAACTACTGTTAAAGGAGATACAATACCATGACATATTTTAAAAAGATGACTGCAAGGGCTTTCCACTTTCACATCCTGCACACAGCATGTTATGAAGATGTTTTGGGGTATTGTCATTGTTTATCAAATTATATCTCCCATGCAGAAGTGGCAGAGTTTTTCAGGGAATATTCTTGAAAAACACTGCTACTTTCTTGTCCAAGCTCTGACATCCCTGTTATCCTGGCCAGCAATGACCGTTTGATGAACACTGTGAATCAAAGTAGGTTTGAAGTACAAACTAATTCTTCCTTCTCCCTCAGATTTTATTCCATTTCGTCAGTTGCATACCGTTGTCTTGAACTGGGACTCTTCTTACTGTCACAATGTAACTAATAGTAATACTTGAGTAGTTAGGTGTGATCCAGAATGAGAAAGGGTATCTTAATCTTGCCCTCTCATAGTAAAGTATATTAAATCCTGGATTTAAAAATAGACTAAGCATTGATGGGATTAAACATATTACATATCTTTAAGGAAGGCACATTCATTCTTCACTGTTTAGTATAAGTCCCATGTTGAACTAAGTCCAAAAATGAGATGTAGGCTCTGGCATATCTAAAAATGTTCAGCTGGATCTCTTGGTTCTTGCTTTGATGTGGCAATATTCTTTTAGTGCCTGGACGACATCTTGGGTTGAGGTGAAAATGTAACACTGAGCCTTTTATTTTCATTGTGTTATTTATAACAATTATCTGAGTCAAATTAAAAGTAAATGTCTACTAATCTTTGTGTGTATGTGTATGTGTGCCCAACAGTTCCTAAATGCCACTAGGAAATTAGAGTAATTTTGATATTAAAATGATTACTACCACTTTTGTAATAAACTGATGCGACTTTAGAAGTCTGTCCCTGATATCTTTCATGATTTAGACATCACACAAGCTATAATTGTGCTATTAAAGGAAAGAGAGCTAATCTTTTTGCATTTGAAGTAAGCCCTCATCATCAGACCCGACAAAGCCAGACAGATCAAAAAAGAGTAAAAAAGAGCATTTAAGGAAATTAGTACAAGTGTCAGTTTAAAGGTAAAAATTAATGCACTTATTATTGAAATACAGTTGAAACCTACGTTCTTTTCATTTCTTTGATATTGCTAAAGCATAAAACATTCAATTAACTTTCCATTGTGTTTGGGGGGTAGTAGGAAAAGACAAGCATTGTCAGCAAAGTGTTAGGTGTGTAGGTGGCATGTGCAAGGCAAAAATGATTAGGTATGAGCAGAAGGTACAGCAATGGCTTTTACTTTGCAGTTGACAAAGCCAGTCAACTCCTTTAGTGTGTTCCAGGACAGGTTTTTTGTATGCATACTGCTTTTCCTAAAAATATAGTATTGAGTCTCTGAGAAGGTAGCATGCATTCCTTTCATCCTCACTAGGGAGTATTCCTTTTCCTGATTATTATTATCTACATCGCTGAAACCTGCATGGTTATGCACCTCTTTCCTAATAAAAAGTGAATACAGATAAATTGATAATATTTTGGACCATTGAATAATAGTACTTTGCAACATAAGTGAAATAGATACATTTAAATCGTACTTACCATCAGCCATAAATATGAATTCCCACGGCTGTATTCTTTTATTCTTTGAAAGCTGTTAGAAAGAGTGCTGATTTGTAAAAACTGATCTACGATAATTCAAAACATATTCTTGAATTGTAACTGTTCTATGTTGGCAACACCAAAGCTGCAAATAATTTGGAGTAATGCAGTAGTTTTTCCCATCCTTTGTGCAGTTTAAAGGGAAAGCACCTTTTTTTTTTTTCTTCCTAATATGAGAACATTGTAATGATACAAAATGTATAGAGGGAAAGTATTAAAAACCCATAAAAAGCTGAACCTCTCTGAACCAATTCATCTGGGTTGTTAGCAAAACCTTTCTAATATATTGATGAAGACTTTTCACTTGAATTCTATCATCCCAACATTTTATTTAAATTTCAGTAATATTGAGACAGTACTGTAATGTTCAACATGCTTTAATTAAAAGAAGTATTTGCTAATTGGCATAAAATATCTGTGTGATTATTTTTCCATATATTTACGATTTTGCAATAAGAGAACAGCTGCTAAATATTTTCTTACATGCTGATTCCACTTAATCAATGTTCTTAATGGAAGTGACAAAAGTTAGAAATTGTGTTTTACAAATGTGTTCTATGAAAACATCAGCATGATGGCAAAGCAATACCCTTTGGGGTACAAATGATCAGATCTAACACAAAACACTTCTGTATAGATAGGAGATAAATCTTAGTTTTACAATTCTTTGCTATATTGAGCACCTTCCAAGCCAAATGTGTACTAGCACTTAAAGAAAATATTACCAGTTTTAACACCCAAACTCACTGGATGTTTTGATTATTATACCTATTAATATGCACATGATAGAAGTTAATGCCATACTGACAGATTTAATGCTTCATAAATGTGCTGAATTAAAGTAGAAAGGTAAAAGCAGCCATTACCCTAAGACCTAAAAGAGAGACACTAATCAGCTGGCTTTTTTCCTCATATCCTTTTACAGATGGAATACAAGTTTTATTTAAAATGCAAAGCTACAAAAAGATTAATCAAAGGAAAAAGAACTTGACCCTTACATGTTGATTCCATTCTATTGATTACAAAAGATGGGGTTGGAGAGATTTTAAAAAATGTAATCCTAAACAGAAAATATAGGTAAAGATCAGCCTCAGCTTTTTTATTTACAGGACTGCATAGTTGCAGAATAAAAGACAAAGTGGAGGGAGAACCGAGCACACATGGACACCAGAGCTGATACCAGACCTCATCGACTCAGCAGCCAGAAGCTGCCTTCTCTCCTGGCAGGAGCGCTCATGCTGTCAGTGGAAGCTGTGATACCCAGCAAGGGCAGGCTTTACATGCATTGGTAGGTTGCCTACTATGGGAGAAGGGGCACACTGCTGAAGCATCCTTTTTCTTTAGCCATGCTGAATGGTACAGCGAGGAGTGAGCTTCCAGTCACTGGCAAATGTGGAGAAAAGGTAGCAAGTCTGTAACCTTACACTTTGAACTGAACTTTGGGAGTTAAGTGGAAAACTGAAAGTTTCAGGGACAAAGAGAAAGAAAGACTATTTTATGGCATTAGCCAAGAGAGGATCTACTAAAGGCCTTCAGAATTCAGTGGCAAGTCAGTCTGTGTAGTCCAGCTTCTCAGAGAATCTCTGCATTTACATGAATCCCAAAGTGCCTGGTTTACTTGAGAAAAAGCCTCTGTTATTCTCATTGTCAAAGGCCTAAAGCATTTCTGTAGATTACTGAGAGGAAGAACTACTACACCCCTGGAATATGCTAAAGCCACAAAGAATTTGCTATAGATACATTGACAAATGGAAACAAAATAAATACAGGAAAGCATGTAATTCAAAGCAGTAATATATATTTTAACCCAAACCACTGCTGTACTCTCTGCATGTTTACTTCACTTTCCACACTGCGTAGCCCAGGCTGCTGACAAGTTTTTCCCTATTCATTTGCCAAGAGTGCACAAAATGTGCTGGATTGTTTTATTGCATACATTTCTTAGAGAATTCTGCAGAGATTCTCTCAAAGGCATTTGAACTACAAGAACTGTTCCAAAAGTAATGCCTCCTATTTTATGAAGTTGGCCTAGGACATCAGAGGTAGATGTTGAGCCTTCCTACCAATATTCCATTACATTTTATTGCTCTGTAATAAATGGAAGCAGAGGGGCAGTTGACAAGGTGGTGTCTGATATGGAAGTGTGTATGAAGTGAAGGTGTGGAATTTAATTTTCTCATGAGGAGAAAACCCATTAATATTCATTGATGCTTGCCAACCACTTATGGAGACCAAACACTGGATGTGAGCACAGTGAGGCTTTGGGTGGAGCATTTCAGCAGTGCCAACAGCAATGTGAAAGACAAGCCATGTTCTGGACAGCCATGCAGATTTTGATGAGAGCTCTTACTCATTGCTAGCAAAAATGCATATCTCATGGTGGTGTCTATGTTGAAAACTAGAGTTTTGTAGTTGAGAATTTGCTCCATCAAGTAGTATCTGCTTTAGTTTCCATGGAAATAGATAGAAGGCATTACTTTTGGAGCAACCTTCATTTGGAAAAGGACTTCAAGTGAACAGAAATTTAGACTTCTAAAATGGGCAGAACCCAGTCTAAGGGCCTGATATTATCCTTGGCTATATGCAAAACTCTTGTTTTTCTTAGTGGTGTTTCTCCACTGGTGTGCTCTCCTCACTATACAAGCAAACCTGTTCACTGTCATCTGTGTTATATGAATACTCAGTGCCTCAAAGAGATAAAAACTATGTATATAAGGCATATTTCAATTTTATCAGTCTGTACTGACATTTAGAATAATCACAAATTTTGATATTGATGTGCCCACTGTGGAGCTAGGCAGAAACAAACTAGTACTGCATGGTTTTTTGACTGGGATTATGAAGTCCTGTCTAAAAAAAATAAAAATAGGGTAGATTAGTTTCCCTAGGGTTCAGTGCTTGTATTGCTGCCAGCATCCAAACTGTCTTAGGTATCTCCAGATAGCTATATAGAAAAATATTCTAAATTATGATGCTAGGTCATCTGTTTTTACTGGGATGTCCATTCACAATTGTTCTTAGTTTCTTTTTTCTGTCTTATTCTGGGTAATATTTTATCGAATAAGTATTTGATAAAGAATGGTCAGTGAATTTTAAAGGCCACACTTATTTCCAAGTCATTTTCTTCTAGAGTTTTCATTACACTGTGATCAGCAAATTCTGCAGTGTTCCACTTCACAGTTCAGCTTTAGTGCTGATAACATGCTGAAAAATCTTGATATAGAAACAAAAGTGAAATCAAACTGTTTAGAAATCATTGTTTTTACCAGTATTGACTTCTGCTTGTTTTGTTTTGTTTTGTTTTTTTTCATCCAAAAAACTCTATGAAGTTTTCAAAGGTTGTTGATTTCCTTTATATAACAATTTGGAAATATGGTTTTACCCACATCCATTACATAGAACATTCAGGACAGTTGCCTTTATCAATAATATAGTCCTTTTGCAACAGTAAGTGACAAAAAGTGTTTCTCAAGGGAAGGCAATGTTTACTTACATGTTTATAAACTTTCAAAATGCTTTTTCTGAAACTCCTCTGCAAATCTTGCAGAATGAAGGGAGGTTTTGGAAAGCACACTGCATCATAATTAACATCTCTGCTTTACCTCTCCTTTAGGTAGTTACAGTGAGAAAAGCATAAATATCATAAAGTGAATTTAGGTGTTTTAGAACAATTTTGGCCTTTGTTTGTTGACTTTTGGCTGTCATCACCTTGTTTGTACACAGCCTATTCTCTGCAGTGCACTGAAAGCTCCCCCCTTTCATTCACTTCAGATGCAGAGCACTTCAGTGTGAATCTGGGAAGAAACTCCTTTGCTGTAAGGGACTGACAGCTTGGGTCTACCTTTGTGGAGCAGGTTCCACCATGGGTGAGGGGCTGCTCAGCACAAGAGCATGCCCAGGGCTGGGAGACCTGAGCCCTGCTGTCCCTGGGTCTCAGAGACTTCCTCCACTGCCTGCTCTGCCTCAGCTCTCACCCAGCGAAATGAGACTGCTTTAGGGGGTTGTCGTGAAGATGAGGCTACCTGCTGCCAGGTGTGGAGCACCCAGTCGCCCTCTCCCCGTAACCTCCCCTGAGACCTTGCCATGTCTATAGCCACCCCCTCACAGTCACAGGGCACCTGGTGTGGGCAGCAGTGCCAGGGCTGGAATGTGGTGGCAGTGTGCCCTGCTCCCCTACCAGCACTGCCACGGACCTGCAGCTTCCTGCTGCCTGCCAGGGCTGGCTTCTGCACAAGGGGGAATTTGGAGTGCATGACTCTGCTCTGTCTCTACTGTCTTATGGTGTGAGGGAGTAGCGCAGCCCCTCAACCTACAACATTCTGGAAATGCTTGGAAACTCCACAGGGCTTGATGGGAAGGCTGAGGGAAAAGATTTCTTCACTCTACCAAAGGGAGAAAAGGTCACCTTTTCTTCTCAGTACTTGCAAAGGGAGAAGATGCCTTGGTGAGAGGATCCCCCTCCTTAGGGCAGTGGCAGCTTGATAGGAGTGAACCAGCAGGTACTGGCTGCTGCCTTGGGGTTTTTCCTCATGGCCAGAGTGCTCCTGTTGGCATACTGTGGTGTGTGTGCCTGTCAGGCCTCTATATTTTCTTTTTTTTCATCAACTCTGTTTTCCCAGAGTTAGACGTGAAGCCTGATGCTCCTCTGCGTATTGATAACTTTATGGCATGGCTGCTTTCCACTGCTTCCATGGCAGCTTTTATTTTTTATCACTTGAAGCTGAGAAAGTCCTCTATGTTCAGGGTATGTACAAGCTTCCAGATCTTCACCACAGCAAAGGCCCACTGCAGGCACTCGGGCTTCTGTGAGTAAAACTTGGAATATAAAATCTGTATTTAAATAAGCTGTATTCTGTTAGTTGTACTAATTAGTTGTACTAATCTATACCCGTTAATAACAAGAGAAAAATGTTTCTTCTTGTTTTGTTGCCACCGTCACACTAAAAACAATGAGTGGGGTACATTAAATCTGAACCATTTTTCCTGCTAAAATGTGCTGTGTTGGCACTCCTACAAGAATGGAAAGTAAGATGATGACTTTATCCTGGAAAAAAATAGTGAGATTGCCAGATTTTATTTTAAAATAATAATAATAATAATAAAAAGACTTCTAGAAAAGGTATGCAAACTCAGTATAAAGTTTGTAAGATATTTAGATAAAGATAAAAGATATTTATTTATTTATTTATTTTAAATGAGAGAAATAAATGTAGGCAAAGAAAGATTGCAGAAACTGAAGGGGAGTTCATATTTGGAAACTTGTTGGAAAGACAAAACAAGTTATGTGAAGGGTAAGTTGTGCAAAAAGATGAAGTGTGTCTGCATTCTAAGCCCTTTCCAAGGGCATTCAGTGTTCTGCTCCAGAAGAAATGCAAATAGCAAAGGGGGAGGAACATAACCATACTGTGATTTTACTAGATAATTTTCTGCTAAAAAATGTGCCAATATTCCCAATCTTGTCATAAAGCAGCCTTGGGCCTCTCATACTTGTGAGAAGTTCAAGTTCTAGGTACCATGGATTTACAGGTTTGCAACTGAATCTGGATAAAGCAGACCATTACATGCATTGTATTTCCTGAAATCAGTGCTCTACTCATGTACTGAAATTATGTTTTCTGGGGTCTTGTTACAATTTCAAGATTACAGGATATTTTCAATATTTAAGATTTCCCAGGGGCTGCTCTATGTTTTCTGTTCACCCATCCTTCCCAGCTTTACAGACGCCCTAATTTATGTCCTGATCCATGCTCTGGGAATTAGTGTCATGGAACTGAATAAGGCTGTAAAGAAGTAAAATCTTCATTTTTTTTTTTTTAACCTCTGTATGTTGAAGGTACTTATCTTGTTGCATGAATATGGATGATAGTTTCTTATGAATATGGAAAAGACTGGGGAGGGATGGGTCAGTGTTTAACATTAACTACTCTTAACCTTTCCACCAGGTTGACCTCACCACAACATGATGCATAGGAGGGGTCAGGCTTAGCTGATTTTCTGTAGAATGCCATTAGTCATTTTTTGCCACATATGTTTGCCCTAAAGCCTTGTTTGCCACCTATATAATTATTAGAAGACTCTTATAATTGTATTTGAAATTCTAAGTTGACACTTATGTCACAGTACCATGGCACAGTATTATGTTTAATTTCTCTTTTGTTCGTCTCATTTAATGTACTGAAGAATTATTCTTGAAAGTAGATCCCACACACTTCTTTTCCTTCCCATTACTAGCTACATGTTCCTCCCCTACCTGCTAGAACCATCAATTTAATTAAAAGAAAAAAAAAAAAAAGAAGAAAAAAGCATGTATAGTTTTGCATGCTTAATATATAAAGTAGGTAAACACCTCATTTTGTATGTTGTTTTCTGAAGCTGAAGTAATAAGATATTTACATTTCACTGATAGGTAGAACTAATAACCTAATAATATTATAGGGTCATGATGCTAAATTAATAGTGACTTTGACATATAGTATAATCTAAGGTGGCCCAAATTATATTCACTTGATCCATGTACAGAGCATGCTCTTTTTCAATTAACTTCCTCCATCCTGGCTTGTTTGAGTACCACTTTTGCAGTGCTCCCTTTTTCCCCAGATCATGTGGGTGAGGCCCTTAGTACTAGGATCCATGAGGTGTTACATGGCTAGTGGCAGCTTGGCCACATGTCTGTTCTACCTGGGTTGACTTTGGCATGGAAACTTGAGGTGTAGCCACAAATGTTCATCTGCGAATGGTTATAATGGAGTTACACTGTAGAAGCAGGGTAGGGAGGTCATTTGGGCTCCTCAGGCAATGTTGTTTCGTTACCATATGGCTACGCCTGATCTCTCGTGAAATCTCAGAAATTCATAGCAGTGGGTTAGTGCTAGAGAAGGAGGTGATCTGGGCTGCTTTCAGGTTAAGACTGTAGGGCTTAAAACTCAGATTTAATACAGAAAGGAATGTTGCAGTAATTTTGTTTATTTATTGTGTTTTAAAGTTTCCTAGTAGGTTTTATGTTAATAAAATCAGTGCAAATGTAACAAAATGACCTTTTTCTTTTAATCACTTTCTATTTATCCACAGCTGAAAACTTTCATCCACCTGTTGCAGATTACTTTGTAGATTAACTGTTTCAATCTGAAGCAGTTTTACTGTGACAGCAGTCCTGGTTTACCACTGTTCTTCATCTATCATTCTCTAAATATTTAAATTTTGCAACAGATTTGTTAACTAGCAGATATTTTACTTTTTTTAGTGATTGAAAACTGATGGGCTGAGAATTTAAACTGGTTTTCAAGAGAAGATGAGTAAGTACAGAATGGTCTGATTTGTTTTATTGGACTCATGTGGTTAAGGTGGGTCAATTTCTGTAGCCAAGAGCAATGCAAAGGAGTGATTAGGAACAGATGTGGCTCTCTCTGTTTTCTAGCATAATAGATGAGGTTTACAGTGGTATTAAAATAGTAAAATCTTACAAGGGTCAGGTCTGGAGCATAAGCTTACAGATTTGGAGCAGCATTTTGTTTGTTTGCCTCTGATTGACTATAACTACCATAGATGTAAGCGGATGCTTTCAGATAACAGTGTCTTTAAAGTTAAGTTCACCTTTATTTGAGGAGTTTGCTTTTGCTGGTCAAATGTAAGTCTGATTATATTTTCATTATTTGGCAATTTAGTAATAGTGAGATACTCAATTCAGGATTATTATACATATGTATGCTACGCGTTTCCAACATACTTTAAGTAAGACAATTTTGTCATTGTTAATTACTGTGGATATGTATTATATGACACATGGTGATTTCTGAGCAGATGAATTGTTTTCTAGAAGCTCCGTGCTGCTGTGGCTATCCTTTCTCATTTCACTTAAAGTTTGTCAGTTGTCTTACACAGTATGCAGGATAGATATATCTTCAGATGCTATCCTATAGTTTAAATATGCAAACCAGGTGAAGAATAGGTGACGATGTTCACAGCTAGCAGGATCTAGTCACTGCTTCCTTAGTGTTGTTGTCCCTTCAGAAGCAGTCTAGCACAGATTAAGATACACTCACACAAAAGGGTTGTTTTCTCTCTCTTTTTTTTTTTTTTTTTTTTTTTTTTTTGATTGTTGTAAAGTAAATGTCAGCTACTCCATCTGCCCCTCAACATAACCGTCATTAATTAGCTGATTTCTTTTAGATGTTGTAGCAGAGGTGGATTTTAAAGGATAGATTTCAAAGAATGAGGACAATTGCCTGACAGCTCAGTTCAAGGAGGGCATTGCATGTGTGAGGGCAGGGTGGAGCTGTGGGAGAGAAGCTGACAAACAGCAGAGAAGATTGTTATTGTTGGTGGATTAGAAGAAAGAGCGTGTGTATGTGTGTGAGTAGGAGAAAAGCAATTAGAGATGAGAACAGACAAATAAAGAAGGGTGGAGTTTTGAAGAGCCTTGAAGCTGGGGACAAGAAGCGTGAACTTGCTGCTATGAAACCAGAAGGGATTGAAAGGGGGATGAATGATGTGGTCAGAGCAGAGAAGGAATATAACCCTCAATTAGGAGTTTGGGGGGGGATTTTAATGATGCACTGTCTCTTGATAAGCTCAGAAAGCACAAATTGGCAGAACAACCTCTGTTTCCAAAACCTTTTAGAGGCTGAACAATTTTTGAAGAAGAAAAAAGAGAGATGGCATCCAAAATAGCACATTTTAAAAAAAAAAAAAAAAAAAAAAAAAATCCAAGCAAGGGCATTTGCAGCGCTAAAGCAGAATGTTAATTGAAATCCTACTGTGCCAACAGGAACATTGGAAAGAGACCAGTCAGGATTAGACTAATTAAGATGTCTTTAAAAGAAAATGGAAAAAATCTACTGAAAAACTGAACAGGTTGGATTGTCTTAAAGAGGAATTTACCAAATATACAGAGAGTTCTTAGAGACTTTCTAAAGCCTATATGTCTTACACAAAGTGAACTGAAACAAACTGGAAGGTTAAACAGTTAAATAAAAGCATCTTTAGTGGCTGATGTCTCACAGTGTACTGAACAGTAGCTTTCCATCCTTGGCTTTTTATTTTGAGATGCTAATGACCACTTCAAGGAAGTTGGTGGCTTCCATGTAACCTGCTCTAGTGCTTTTCCCTGACAGAAAGTACTTATGCCATCATTCTTCTTCCTTGTTTCCACTTGCTCCTGTTTGGCTTTGAGTGCCTGGCTATAGAAGGGGCAAGGGAGGTTCGTCCTGTCTGTACCAGTGAAGGGAATTTCTTGTTTTCTTGGGGTTAAGATAATGCCCAAGGTGACCTTGTGACAGCTGTGACAAAGAGGAGATATCCTTCTTCCTGAGCTTTTACTACACCATACGCTCAAGCAGTATAGAAGTGCTTACGTGGCACTAAAATAGGAGCAATAAAGATGGCAATAGCACTTCAGGTTGCCTTTGCTAGGACTAGTACAATGTGGGATACACAGACATGAGTCTGTGATCACTGGTAGAAACAGTTAGCCAAGCAGCTTCTATAGCTGGAGCTGATGCCCCACATCCAAGTTTTCATCCAGTCTTTCGTAAGATAATCATTGCTCCTGATGTTACAGAGAGATAATGGCATTTGACAGAAGAAACCATGAATATTTTAATCCTTTAAAAGGAGTAAGGAGTATGTCTAGTGTTGTCTGAATTATTCAGTGTGAATAAGTGAGCCAATTTATTGGACCTTTCCTGTGTTCACAGTTCACTCACAACCTCATTCTTTTCACAAGAATGATGGCTGTTCTCAAGTGTTCTATGTTCTACAAATAGTTTATACACACATCAGCTTATGAAACTTGTGTTCTCTTTCCTTCAACAGTTACTAGCTGTTTGCCTTGTGTACCTTTCCAAGTTATTCCTTTTCTGAGATTTGATGACAGTATTTTGATTGCAGGGAAAAATTAAATAGTGAATGATGAGTTAATAGATTTCTGTGCAAAAAACATTTTTTTGTACAAAATTTCAGATATGTCCATTTGTTTAAAAAGCAACCGTTACCTATATAGTCAACAGGAAGAATAAACTCTTAGTTGATAAGTTCACAAGATGGATTTTACTGGGGCTTGAGCTGTGTAATAGCCTGACAGGAGACATCTCATGAGTCAGGGTCACGTTTTGGCTGGATCCACTTATGTCTGACTCTCAAATTTGAAGAAGGATGAATATAAGGGTTACTAATATAGTTAAATAAAAGTGAACTCTAAGGAAATGTGTCAGTGTCTCATGAATCTAGAATGGCCTGGGTTGAAAGGGACTACAATGATCATCTAGTTTTGACCCCTGCTTTGTGCAGGGTTACCAACCACAAGACCAGGCTGCCCAGAGCCACATCCAGCCTGGCCTTGAATGCCTCCAGGGACGGGGCATCCACAAACTCCTTGGGCAACCTGTTCCAGAGTGTCACTACACTCTGTGAAAAACTTCCTCCTAATATCTAACCTAAACCTCCCTGTCTCAGTTTAAAACCATTTGCCCTTGTCCTATCACTATCCACGTAAACAGCCATTCCCCCTTCTGTTTATATGCTCCCTTCAAGTATTGGAAGGCCACAATGAGGTCTCCCCAGAGCCTTCTCTTCTCCAAGCTAAACAAGCCCAGTTCCCTCAACCTTTCCTCATAGGAGAGGTGCTCCAGCCCTCTGCTCATCTTAGTGACTCTCCTCTGGACCCACTTCAAGAGCTCCATGTCCTGCCTCTAGTGGGGGCCCTAGGCATGGATGCAGTACTCCAGATTTTAGCTTCCTTGAGTTCTGTGCTGGTGTATTTATTTATTTACCAAAGCCACAGTCTTTTTACACACAGTACTCTGTAATGACATTCTTGGGAGGTCTGTGACTTGTTTCACATTTTTATGTTTATAGAGTCTACCCTAACAAGTAAGCCTATCAGTATGAAGTCTACATATTGATTTAGTACATTTTAAAATATCTCATAGGAAACTACACACAATAGAAAATCTTTCTAGAAAATAGCAGAGACAGTAAGTTCCATTCTAAGCCATTTATCTAAGCAAAATGGAGTGTACAAGGTACTAAACTAGCCTGACAACCTGTATTTAGTGTAATGATTTATTTGCTCTTTGGCAAGCTCTAACCATTTACTATTAACTATTGCAGAGGAAAGGTAAGGTTATTATTACCTCATGAAGTAAATAGTGATACTTAACAAAACAGAACATCTGCCCCCCTTATTAAAATATTTTGACAGATTTAAACTGTTAACATTTAATCTCATTTGTTAATTATGGGAAGCAGTAGTATATGTTCTGAAGATACAAAAATAAATATTTTTGTGATTAGGAAACTTGTTATACTCCAACTAGAGATATATATATATATATTCATATATATATATTTTCCCTCAGGGTTCTTTTCTTAATCTGAAAGTACTGTAGATGTTACTTTGGCATTCTTGGACTACTTGGAACTAAGCCTACTAGTTTAGATATCATGAAAAACCAACTCTTATTTATCTTATTGGCGTATTTGGAAGGGAAATATAGAAACAATTTTCTCTATTTAGGTTGATATAAAGGAAGCTAAGGGGACAGGCTGCAGGGGTTTCTTCTCTTGAGAGGAAAGTGTTTTCCTAGTGGATATTTAAACATGTATTTTTAGAAGAGAGCCTGAAAATCTCCTATTTGTATGTTTTAAGAGCTGAAGTCCAAAACTGAATATTAGCCCAGAGAAAGAAAACCAATACTTTAAAGAGAGCTGTTAGTTGCTCCAGTCCACCATATGCATGGCCTTGTGAGCAGAGGTACGTTGCACCAGGCAGGAGCAGATAGACAGGAACAGCCAGGAATTCCTGGCCTGTGTCTCTGTAGGCTCAACCTGATGGAAATGAGTCTTAACTGCAGTTGGTGATGAGGATCTCAGAAACTTTGTAGTTGTAACTGCTGCACCTCCTTGTTGACTAACCAACTGCTCTATGTTTTTTATGTCCCCCATGCTAATCATTTTTCTCATCCATCTTGCAAAGTTTTTATAGTAGGGTTTTTTCTCTTACTGCATTTCCACAGTATCAAGAACACTGTGCTCTGTTTCTTAGCTGAAGGCTGTCACTGTGAAGCACAGACTCATAGGAGCTGGATGTGGCTTTGCGTAAGTTGAACTAGGCTGCATTGCATTATCTTCATCCGTACATGTGGTAAAATGTCTGAAATGTCTATGCTCATCAACTTTGCAGGAAAAGTGCTGTATAAAACAATGTGTCAAAGGCATTGTAAAGAACAATAGTTACTGAGTTGAATAATCAATTATAGATAATAATACAGTACAGTACGGATAGCACAAAGTATATAATTATAGTATTTGATTTGGTTCTGTTAGAAGTCAGTGGCAATTTTAATGTTCACATCATTGGTAGAAGCAGGAAGCCCGCTGAAGATGTATGTTCAGCATAGAGTTAGCTGTGAGCTCTGGATCAGCCATTCACAAATATTCTGTAAAATTTCAGCTTAAGTTGAATCATGTTGCATTCTATTTTTGAGATGATGATATAGAGCAGTTTAAGGTAATTGTTTATCCTTTTTCAATTTAAATGTTGGCAATCTGACCTCTCTGAGGACTGTATTGATATTTAAAATGTCATCTAAGCTCTGTCATTACAACCTATTCAGTGGATTTCTCCGGTTTCTTTAGACAAATCTTCACAAGCAAATTGCAATTTTCTCTGCGTTTATTCTGTTCTTATAAATTCACGGAAGCAGATTTTTCTGAGCAGCCCTCACCTTCTTCCTTTTAACCTAAAGCTTGAAATTAATCCTTAATACACAAAAAAATGTAAAATATGTAGCTTAGTTGTTACTGCTGACGTGGTTTTCATGGCCTTGTGTCATCTTCATCTGGGTAAGAGGAAGACTTTTAATCAGCTTTCTGATGCAAGGATTTTGGAAAGTGATTTTTTTTTTTTTTTTTTTTTTTTTTTTTAAGTTGTATCTCAGTGAGCACATAGAAGCTGAAGATTCACTGCTCCTGAACATTTAAGCTGATAAATCTTGGCTGCAGAACCTCTATTAGAGGTCTGGAGAGTGTATACATCTGGAGATGTAGGTTTAAGTGAGCGCTTGTATGATTTTATGCATTTTTCTCTCCATGCAATTAATGAGTTTTCAGAATATAATCTCTTTCCTTTTTGTGAGTTAAGATGGTCTCATTCTTGTTTTACTTGGCTATTTTTATATTCCATCTATATTTCCACTGTCTATTTTGATATGTCCAACTACTTTCTGTGACCTTTCCGACAAGATTTTGTGACTAAAAGTACTAGGGGCAATAATTGTGGGCGAAATTGGACTCGTAGATTGTACATATTCCATCCAATTTGTGTAAATCCCTGGTTTAGTCATGATTTCATCTTTTTTTAAATGAGATTTCAAGTATTTCCTCCTTTTTTTTTTTTTTTTTTTTTTTTTTTAGCATGAAGCAGTTGTGATGCTCAGGACTTTGAGAAGTCATATTCTGAAATATAAGAATTGATATATTTTTTTAATTGCTCCTATTTATTCTGTGTACGGCTGTTTATATTTTTCAAGTATAGGCCTAGTATACTTGTCAAAGTGTTTGTATATACTGTGAACCTGTTTTCTTGGTTGCTTTCATTTGTGTGATTCCTTCACTTCTCTGTCAGTTTAGGCTGTTTTCTGTATGTGTAGATTTTTGAAACTTTTCTAAACATCAAATACATTGGTCCTCTGCATAGAGTGCATAGGTGAGCTCTTACGGTTAAGTTTTAAGAGAGAAGTAGGTAAGAACTTAAGTGCTATCAGTCATGTGGGAAGTCATAGAAGAATAGAATTTGGCCATTAAGCAACTGCTTCATATTTCTGTATTGTGTTCTGTCTGCACTGGAAGCTTCAGATCTTGACTTGAAGATAATAAAACTTAAAAATATTAATCCTTCTGGCCCTCTTAAGCTGGTACTCAATCATTTTCCCCCTTCCCACC